>NW_006207268.1:365627-371654 GCF_000334495.1 Tupaia belangeri chinensis
TATATATATATATATATATATATCATGTGCTATATCATAGCTACATGAAGGCAGAAAGTATCTTCTTTGGTTCACTATGGAGAATAATGGGTGTTCACGATAGACAGGCAGTGAATTGTTTATTGTTACACTTATGCGTGTGTATTATTTGATCCTCACAAATACTCTGCATGATACTTTTGAGTATAGCCTCAGGTTGTGGAGGGAAATGTGTTCAGAGAGGTTAAATGACTTGTCAAAGATCACATAGCTAATGTGTTTTGTAACCAATATGTGTGATTCTAAAACAAAAGACTTTCTTCACTGTATTACATAAATTCATTTATACTCTTTTTCTTTCCAAAGAGTTAAGGAATTGTAGATTTAATGGAAGTACACATTATGCTAAAAAAGACAAATCCTGAAAGGAAGGAGAAATGGAGAAGTATCTGTGGCATGACCATATCCCATGGGGAGTGCTTTCTCTTTCTTTCTCCTGGTGAGTGTAAATTTTTCCCCCTAACTTTTGAGATAGGGTACATGGGCTTACTGAAGATACAGAGAGAGAGACACAAAGTGAGAAAGCATCCTCCTCAGGTGGGGGAGTTGGCCACACTTCAATCCCTTATCCTCTTGGGATTTTGGGCATGCATGCATATGCGCTCAGTGTGTTTTTCAAGCCACTGGGTCTGGCCCTTGAGCTGTACAGTTGGCCATGTGGGTTCACTGACCCCAACTGGCAATTTAAAATAAAAAATGGAAAAAATAATAATCAAGACAATGTTAAAGAAGTAGCACAAAGTAGAAGTGCTTCTTTATTAGAAAGTAAGAACTTATTATAAAACTCTATTTCTTCAGTTGGTCTGGAATTAGGTGAAAGGCTATACAAATTGATGGTTCAAGGAGAAAGGAGAGCTCAGAAACAGACCAATACAAAAATGGAAATCTCATCTGTGACTTCGATGATGCTACAAATTGTTTCGGAAAAGCTAAACTTTTAAATAAATGGTACTGGAAGAATTGGTTATCTGTAAAAGATGAGGCTGGATCCTAATCTCACATCATCTATAATAATATTAAACTCATGTGAATTAAAATGTAACACATACAGTGCTCGCTTTGGCAGCACATATACTAAAAATGTAACACATACAAAGAAAAATTATAATGTTTAGCGATAATGGTATGTTTACAGTATATTTCCATTACACAATGTAGAAAAATAGGAAAAACTACATAATATATTGGTTAGCAAATCAAACATGGTTAAATATAAATAAAAGTGAAGGAAGAATAAAGAGAAAACTCAGGACAGCATTTCCTCTTAGGGGAAGTGAAAAGGGATACAGAGGACCTAAATGTTCTTGTTCCTAAGTTGGGTAGTTGCTACACAAGAGCTTGTTATATCATTATAGTTTGTACCTTACACATATTTTATAAGGATTCTTCTGTACCTACATATTACTTTTTAAAAATTTAAAAAGTAGGGAAGATATCATTCTCACTGGCTCATTGTAGATATCAAGTATAAAAGTATTTGAAGAAGCATTAAATAAATGCAAATTATCTTCATGTACTACCCTGTGCACTTGCTGCAGACAGAATGATTTCTTATTCCCTTTGTATCCTTAGCAGTGTCTGAGGTACAGTATGTACTTAGCATTTTTTGAACAAACAGCTGAGAAAGCCATTTTAATGTTAATATATGTAAGATTTGAAATTTTTATATAATTAGAACTGAGCTGTTCCTTCTAGCATTTACTAACAAACATATCAATTTTATATGGTCATTCGCTTGTTTATTAATTTATTTTTCAAACATTTAATAAAGCCTACAATGTTCCAGATAGTAAGATAGTTATTAGGGAAACAGAACTATACATGTTTGTTTTTCCCAAGGAGGTGACAGTCTAGTGGAAGAGACAAAAAGGTACCTAGACAATAATAATAAATACTTCTTTAGTCCATTTCTTAGTAATGATAGAACTATGTGTATAATAAAGGAAACTTACTTTCTGGTTGACCTTTTCTTTCCTTCAGCTAATGAGAACATTTTCAAAGCCTACCATGATGAGTGCAAATCAATGCACTCAGTTCCATTTCATAGGCATTTCAGGAACATTATCTCATATGAACTAGAGACTGGAGTATAGACATGCCCTTGTCTTTGAATTGAGTTTAGCTCAGACTGGAATCAGGTGTAAATAGGAAAGGGATCTACTTAATCAACACCTGCAATGAGATTCGCAACAGTCAGAGAAAAGTGCTGTTAAGTACAGTTTGTATTTGACAGTCGTCAGCCCCTGGCTGGCAACATAATAGCAAGTGCCAACATGGGACCTGATAGCTGTGGGGATTCTAAACAGCAAAGATAATGTCCAAAATAAGGACTGAACAAGATTGAAACTTCAGCTGGGTTGAAGCTAGTGTGATTATATTAAACAAGATGAACAAGTGTTGAGGACGGATTTCCCAGTTCATATTCCATGGAATGTCACTCTTTCAAAGATGCCTAATATATATGTAAAACAGATAAATATTGGTTCTTTCGGAAAGTCATGGCACACTTTTGTATAGAAAACAGAAAAATATGTCATGACTTTTCCAACAACCTGATATATTTGGAAAACGTGGATTTTCTCTCTCTCTCGTAGATTTACAACACAGAGTATTGTATTAAAGGTCCCAAGGAAACCAGCCTAATTTTATTTAGAAAGATGAAAAATGATGACAAGAATCTGTTCAATTTTTGATGCTTCTGCCATTTCTAGTTTTAATTATGTCTTATTGCCCAGCAAATACTTCTTCACTGCCTCCTGTAAGGCAGTGGAGCAACTGGCTATTAAATTATAAGTGACTTAAGGGAAGGTGGAAACATTTTCACATTAAAAATATGGGACTGGGTTATTGTCTCTGGAGTCACAGCAATCAATACATATAGCAAATTTAAATGAAAATGTCTTGAACATCTGCCAGAGACACAGCCTACCACCTAGTGACAGTTCTGGAAAGTGCAGTCATGTCCCATAGATGGTTTTCTACCCCTTCCTGGAGTGGAGATCCCTCTTCACACAATCCGAGGTCCTTGAACAGTAAACAAAGTTTGGGTTAGACATGAATTTAAATTTTACTGGAAAATTAGTACTTATTAAGTGTAGAAAATACAGAAGATACAATGGGGAGAAAGAAAATGAAAACAACAAATATATATATATATGTATATATATATATATATGTATATATATATATATATATATATATATATATATGTATATGGCTCATTGTCCCATAAGTGACAATAATAGATTAACTTACATTACTAAACATGAAACAAGACAATAATACCCAACAGTATACTGCAATGTTAAATACAATATAATCTGATAGTAAACATAATGAATGAATCTAAAATGCAGAGCTGTAACCTAAAATTCCAGATGAGTTACTTGTTAGACCTGGAGCCATCATAAATGTGTGACCCTGAAGCTATCCATTAACCCCTTCCCTAGAGGTGCTCACATGTAATAGGAAGACATTTAGCTAAGTTTCTCTCAAGCTCTCAAAACTCCAAGGAATGTCAAATACAAGAGTCAGCAAAGTATGATCTAGAGGCCAAAACAAACCAGGGCTTGTTCTAGAACTGAAGTCTTACTGGAGCACAGTTACGCTCACTCAGGTACTCCCTTATGACAGCTTTCGCACCAGGGCAAAAACCACATAATGTCAGGTAACATCAAAAGAATGAATTAGACTTAAAAAAAATGAGAGACTATTGGTGAGTAGAAAGAAGTTGTTAAAGACATTCTAGAAAGAGGGAACAACTTAAGCAACATTTGTAGCTACAATGGGTGTGAAATTTCCCAGAGATGGTTGCAGCGGCACTCCACACATGCACATATTGCCATACTGACTATTATGATGAACAATCCATTTATATTTCCACCATAATAATGGTTATTACACATTATGCATTCTAAAGAGTTGGCATGTTTATTGTGCTAGAACATGCAACTCAGTATTCTGCAGACATTAAATACTAGGAAATCAGGCAAATCCCTGGAGAAAGTTAGAATTCTTATACAATAATAAAGAAAAAAGAGAGAGCCAACATTTAAAATAATTTAGTATTGTTTTCTCCCATCCAGGGCTGTCTTCCAAAACTGCAGCCACACACAGCTACAACAAATATTTGGTCTCCAGTCACTTCCCTTCTAAAGAATCTTGGATGAAAACTAGAGAAGCAGATGGGCCTTGAGTTTTATTTTCATACAATTTCAGTCAATCAGGAAGGCAGACTAGCTGTAAGATTTCTGTCCTTTCTCAAGCTGGAAGAGAGGAAACTATTCACAGAGATGAACTGACTGCTGCCTTTTATATACACACACATATATATATATTCCCACATTTCCTTTGTGTTTATACATATGCTAAATATTTTATAACTTAGACTCTTCTTGATAGTTACTATAAATATTTGTACATATCTATGTTTTGCATAATTATGTATATCTATTTATGTCACTGAATATAAATGTATGCACTATTTAAAAAGTATTGCATATTATTTCATCATATGAGTACACCATAACTAACCTTTCCCTATTGATGAACATTTAGGTTAAGAATTTTCACAATTATAAATAACACTGTAATGAACATCTCCAAAATAAGTGTATGCCAACTTATACCCCTTACCTGCAGGAGTTTTTTGTGCCTTTCTATTTCCTTTCCCACTGAGTAATGTATGAATGTGCCAATTTGAAGACACAATGTTTTCATATTCACTTCAGTGCCTAACAACTGAGTTAGAACCTTCTGTGTGTTTACTACTGACCATTTGTTTTCTTGTATGACTTGCTTATTTCTACTCTTTGCTTCTTTTTCTTATTGGGATTTCGACTTTCTCTACTGGTTTACAATAGATTGCTTTGCAGGTATTTTTGTCTGTTTTCTTAACGTTTTATTTTGAACTAATGTTAGACTTGGAGAAAATTTATAAAAATTGTAGATAGAGTTCAGGTATGCTTCCTCTGAGGTGTTGATCTTACATAACCATAACACAACGAACAAACCAGGAAATTAACATTCATACAATACTATTAACTAAATGATGCACCTTATTCAAATTTCACCCGTGTTTCCACTGATTTCCTTTTTCTGCTGTGGGATCCAACTCATAATCCCACAACGCATTATTTAGCTGTTATCTCTCCTTAATCTTCATTCTACAACTATTACTCAGTCTTTTCTTGTCTTTTATGACCTTGGCACTTTCAAAAAGAACTGCTCAGTTTTTTTTTTTTTTATAGATGTCTTTCTATTTTGACTTGTCTTACATTTTCTCATGATGACAATGAGGTTATACATTTTGGGCAATACCACAGAAGTGATATTCTGCCGTTCACAGTGCATCATGTCAAGGGGTGCATGGCAGTGACGTATCTTACTGTCTAACTAGTACTTAGTGTCTAACATCTTAGTGATGGTGTCTTCTTGATTTCTTTTCTCTAAAGTTCCTATCTTCCCCCTTTTTGTTAAGAGATTTCTTAGGGGATATTTTTTTTTTTTTTTTGCGATTAGGTAGTTTCAAATTAATTAAGTTCCGGCTTCAAATTAAATAACATGAAAATGGCAAACATATATATATGGCAAATTATAGGCAGGTGCTGGATGATGGTGTGGTAGTGAAATGTGATGTTCTGTAAGGCAATGCTACATGGGAAGTTTCTGACATTGAGACTGGAGACTTCCCTGAGTGCGCAGACGTGAGTTTGTCCATAATCTGGGACTGGTTGAAGACTGGAGGTGGTTTGTAATGTGGAGACTCTGTTAGGGAGGTTCTTTCTCTCTCTCTTGTTCAGGAATAAATAAACTTAAAAAAATTTATAGCTGGGGGACCAGCAGTTAGCGTAATGGCTATGTCGCTGTGCTCCCATGTAGCTGACCGAGGTTTGAGTCCCAGACCCAGTGGCTTAAACTCATGCTGGGCACGTGTGCGTGCGTGCCCAAGATCCTGAGAGGAGAATGGAGGAGAAGGGATTGCGGCAT
>NW_006207268.1:371752-433581 GCF_000334495.1 Tupaia belangeri chinensis
TATATATATATATATATATATATATAGCTGGGATTGTTATAAAACAGACATTTAGGGGGACCAGCAGGTGGCATTGTGGTTAAGATGCTGGACACTCCCACATGGCCGACCATGGTTCAAGTCCCAGACCTGGGGGCTTCCTTTTTCCCATTCCCTCTCTCTGTCTCTGTATGTGTCTCTCTCTGGTCAAATTAAAATAAATGAATGAATAAATAGAATTAAATAAATAATAATAAAAAACCCCAGACATTTAGGATAACAATCCCTGGGCCCCTTCTCAAATAAAATTTCTTGCTCCATATTTTTATTTTTTGCTTAGCACTGTTTTTTTAAGTTATTTATAATAAAGCATGTGCACATACATGAGAGAGAGAGAGAGACAGACAGAGAAGGACCCTCCACAGAAACCTAGTCATGCTGCGATCCCTTTCCTCCAATCCCCCATCCTCCAATTCTCATTCATGCATGTGCCTGGCATGTTTGAACCACAGTTACCATGTAGAATCCAGCTTCTCTTGAATAGAGCATTACTGCTGTGCTATGGAGCTATGACGTCTTAAAAATTAGTGAATAAATGTTCTTTTATTTATTTCAAAACAAAATATTTCAAGTACTTACTATATTTCAGTGATTTCATTCCATCACTGATGTCTTAATTAACAACCTACTACAAGCCTGATTGTGTTTAACAAGATTTCTTCTGTTTTAGAAATTCTAGGCAATATTGCTTGATTAAAATCTTAAATCCGTGGAAGATCATTGGAAGAAATATTAAATATTGAAGGAATTGTGGTTTTCAGTTTATTATACTAGATCAAGTAAAACTTCAGTGGTGACATTGCAATGTTGTCTTTCTGTATACCTCCTATTTCTGAAGAGAAGCAATAGTTCAAATATTTCAGAGAAATAGTTCAGTTTTCCAGGAAAAAAAAGAAAGACACCATGTTGAGTTCTAAATTTGCCTCTTATTAGCCATCTGACCTTGGGGAAATCAGGTCTCCTGTTTAAGTCTCAGATGACTTACCTGTTTCATGGGGCAAGATCAACTGATAGAACGCTGGCAAAAGAGGTTTGTAAACTATAAAGCAACACATGCAAGGTATTATTAATACTATTATTATCTTTTATTCGCTGTTAAGACCATTCTCAGAGGAATAACAGTGAGTTGCTGTGATATCAATTTTGTTTCTAGGGGATAAAGGATTATTACAAAGTATATGGCATGTGCTATAATATATTTTGTTTTTGTAATATACAGTATTGCATTTGATTCATTTCTATATTACGTTCCTGGTACAACTTCCTACCACACTTTGACAAACAAGGAATGAGCTGCTTATCTAGTAAAGATTTATAGCATAGGGATTCTATAGTCTTGGGAAGATGTCATTGGCAGTGCAAATAGCAAGGTTAACATGGTTGTTTACAAAATAAATACAAACTTCAGTTAGTATTTCATCTTGAAAACCAGTTTCAGTGTGCCTTAGATAACCTCTCATAATTGAAGTCCTTTTATAAGCCTGACCTTTATACTGAGTTTTGTCAAATTCAAGGTCAGATAGAAATTCTAACATTAATCGGTTCAAAATTGTGGCATTGTCTTCTTGTGAAATATAGTAGATGTTGCTTGCCTTTCTGTCATCTTCTCCTTTCTTCTTATATCACATATGTATAGTTTTTTTTAAAAAAAAATAATTTCATTAAGTTGAATTAGTCACAGTGGAAAAGAAGTTCTTGCCTTTTGGTTTAGTGAATGCCTTCTGACTTATTACCTCCACAGTCAAAAGCAGTTCATTCTGATTTGATAAATGCATTGAAAGCATCTGAAATTGTTTCATCCTTTTTCTTTCTTGCCTTTTCATCTTTTGGAGCAATCAAATGAAATATCCTCTAGCTTTCCTAATCGAAGCTGTCTGCTCTGCCCTGGTGTTAAAAATGTGTGTTTCAATAAGAGTTCTGGTGTGACAGTCAAGTTCCTCAGTCTTTTAAACTAAAAATATTTTATACTGAAGTATAGAGTATTTTATACTGAAGTTTTAAAACAGAGCACTCTAAATCAATTTTGGCATAATTTCAAGTTGTATTTTTATTACTCAGTCTATATGTATATATTATACACATGTATGTATTGTGTATATATATATCGTACATACTGCTACATATTGTGCATACATTAGAGTGAGAGAAAGAAATATTATTTATTAGTTGTTTTAAGTAGGGCACAAACCATAGTAACCTCTATCATTACATTTTTCTGTTGATTTTGATGCTAGTATACATTCATGGAATTATGATCTAAAACATCACTTTCAAGGTGTTTCATAGATTGTCATTAATGACATAGAACAATAACCCGGCATTGCTTGCTTTCTGGAGTACTTTTAATGATGCATTTGAAGGATATGCACGTTTTGGGTTAATTGCCGATATCCTATTTTTACTTTGTGAAACTGTACTGTCTGTATTTCTTCAATATATAATGCCTTCATTATCCTAGTCACTTTTTGTTTTGTTCTCAAGAAAGTTTGAATTCACTTTTCCAGTGATTTTCTTTCCCTTAAAGAAAAGCACCTTTATCACAAGATCTTTTAGTGTTTCCTCTGTGATAACGTTTTTTACATTGTAAAGTCACTAAAAAGTAGAATCACACGTTGCTATAATACATACAGTAGTACAAAATGCCACTTAGGCCCTCACATGACTTGTTGAGAACATAATGACAAGACAATGATTGAAATCAGATAGCAGTTGTTTTCGTACTTTAACAAAAATGAGAAAGAGCTGACATAAAGGTGGTAGCACTTTGCGAAGACACGCGCCTGTCACCTGGCGGTGGCATGATAGATAGCTGGGGAGGACCTGATATACCACCCTACTAAGGCCTCCACTAGCATAACCTGATGCTGAAATTGTATGTATTTCTGAATGCTACTCCGGTTCTTTATTGAAGTCCGCTAAAGAATCTGCAGGATGGGGCTATCCAAGCTTGAATGCATTTCAAGAGATTAATTTTAACTTAAAGTGTTGAATAATCTCCTATGTATTTCTACTTGTATGCAAAGGGAATAGATTACTTTATCCTCAAATGATTACGTGAAAAAAATTTTGTATTGTAAATTAAAGTTAGCTATATAAAAATACTTTACAGATTCTTTAAATTTTGGAGTTGATAAAATATTGTCCGGCCAAGCTTAACCAGTTATTATTTGGATGTATGATTCAACATAAACGAATATTATACAAGATTTTAAAATTGATTTATTACCGTGACATCTACGATATGTCAGGTACTGTGTCAGGTGCTGGGGAATAGAGATGGTTAAGACCTGGTTCTAGTGTGGTCCTTGAGAATACAACACATTTGAGAAGTGGAGTGGGATGGAATTCTCTTTTCATGTAGAGAGGCAAATATAATGGGACATCTCCATATATAAACTAAATCCTTTTTTGTTTAGAATTCAAACAACTAGATCATAGACAATGGGCTCTTCTACTCAACAAGCCTGTGGTTGCAAGAGTGTAACATGGACAAAAAATCGTCTGTGACAGTGATATCACATAATCCCACAAGATGGAGATATTTCCTGTGTTTCAAAAGGAAGTTGTGATTTGTACTGTTTGCACAAGAGACCCTTTCACTGGTTTTATGAGTCCTCTTCAACCCAAGTATTTAAAATTTCAGAACATAGTTGGCATGGCTAAAAAGTACCAAGACAGATATCCATCTCCTCCATCCCTTCTGAAATGCCATTCTCTCTTGTTCTCTTGCCTATGCTGTATATTACATTGGTATTAGGGTATGGCCAGCAAATAAAATCTTGCTCTGTATGTCTCTGTCCTCACACTTCTTTCTTGGTTTAAGAATAGTTTTGCTAGGAGGCAGCAGATGGCGTAATGGTTGTGTCGCTGGACTCCCGCATAGTCGACTGCAGTTGGAGTTCTGGACCTAGCAGCTTGAAACTCACACTGGGCCCGTGTGCATACATGCCCAAAATCCTGAGAGGAGAATGGAGGAGAAGGGATTGTGACATGGCCATCCCCCCGCAGGGGGGGTGGGGTAGTTTCTTGCCTTTCTGTCTCTCCAGTGAGCACATGCGCCACATAGCAAAAATCTATCACTTAAAAAAAAAAGTCTTGTTAGGGCAGGGACTTTGGAATCATATAGAGTTCAGATGATGGCTCTGCCTTTCATAGTGTGACCTTCAGCTTCAGATTCATCATAAGCAAAGTTAGAGTACTAATACCTACTTTATAGTGTTTGAAATTTTAAAGTGATAAAAGTATGTGAAGCAACCAACACATGAAAAATACTCAGTTAACATTCACTTTTCCCCTTCATGGGTAGCATTTAAACATTTGAGATTTAAAAACTTCCTGCTTATGACAGGATACTAGTTGCATGCCAGTAAACTAGAGAGATAATTGTGTTTGCAAATGCCTTAAGCCTGTTTGTATCTGTGCTGTATAGTTGGGTTAATGGAACTTGAAAGCAAGATTTTTCCATGGATATCCTTAGTTTGATTGGTGACAAATAAGTCATAGGTATTTGGACTGAATCACATTTTTAAGAATGGTGGCTGGAGATGTATTTCTTAAAACAAATGATGGTAATTGTTGTGGCTCAAAAAATGATAACCCAAAGTACGGTGCTTTGGCATGCAAAATACGGAGGACATTGGAAGACCTCAGAAACAGCCTCAGAACCAAGGTCTCTCTGACCTTTTCTTGTCCTCTAGTCTCTCTCCTTTGATTCTCCATTGAAATGAGTCATAGATACCAGAATTCTTCTTTCTCAAAGCAGGTCACAGAAACTAGAACCCTTTTTCCCCAAAGCCGGCTGTAAAAACTATAATTATACTCTCAACTTCCCCCACCTTTCTGGGTAGGAGCTGGTCCTGAAGAAATTCTCTGATTTACCTTTCCTGGTAGTAGGTTATTAGGCCTTCAACTGGGAAAAGTCCTGCTTTATACCCAGGAGACCACATCTCACACAGAGAGGCCAAAGAAAAAGCTGCACAAACCTTTCTGGGTTTCCTTACTCAGTCTATTGCTAGTAGATAAAAGCTTATTTTTTCAATCACATTTCTTTTGCCTTTTTTTTTTTTTTTTTTTGCCATAAGATATGTGTGCTCACCAGAGAGACTGTTCTCCCATGGAGAATGGTCACAGAGAAATCACTTTTTTCTCTATTTCCCTCTCCTGGGAATTTGGCGACTCATGCACTTGTGCCTGGTGTGTTTCTCAAGTCACTGGGTCTGGGACTCAAACCATGCAGTTGGCCATGTGGGATCCAACTG
Organism: Tupaia belangeri chinensis; assembly: GCF_000334495.1. Taxonomy (NCBI): domain Eukaryota; kingdom Metazoa; phylum Chordata; class Mammalia; order Scandentia; family Tupaiidae; genus Tupaia; species Tupaia belangeri. The sequence goes on from NW_006207268.1 coordinate 377,050, forward strand.
CCTTAACCTCCATGCCACAGGTTTGCCCTGGGCCTTCTTTTATTTTTTTATATTTTAAAATTATTTTTATTGATTTATTTTTCAAGACTTAATTAAGTAATTAATTAATTATTATTTAATTTACTATAGGGCACATGCACTCACCAGAGAAAGAGAGAGAGGGAAAATAAGAAACCAAGCTGCTTAGGTACAGGACTCAAACCATGGTTAGCCATGTGGGAGTCCAGCACCTTAACCACCATACCACTTATTGCCTCCCTGCCAGGCCTTCTTTTATACACGCCTATGTCACTCATATTTTCCCTTCTGAACTTGTATCACAATTGTTCTTCAGATAATCATTCATGTCATTATTTTTTAAAGAATTGTTTTATTTAACTTTATTTATTATAATAATAATTATTATTGTTTTTAATTTGACCAGAGGGACAGAGAGAGAAAGAGGGAAAGTGAGAAAGCAAGCCACCAGGTCCAGAACTTGAACTGTGGTCAACCATTTGGGAGTCAAGCGCCTTAACCAGCATACCACCTGCTAGCCCCCATGTCATTATTTGCACAGTGTCTGCTTTCATCACTGGCTTCTGAGTTTCATGACTGGGATTGTCTGCCTTACTTACTCTTTATGCTCAGAATCCAATGTGATGTCTACAACACCTCAAGCACTGCACTATAAGTATAAAGTAAATTATATAAAGTCATGTGGAAAAGCTGATACTAAGAAGTCTATATTCATGGTTCAGTAGTTTTTCCACAATAGCAAGCAGATAAAGGCATAAGTTTGTTAATATTGGTAAAAACAAAGTTTTAAAATTTGTAATTATTTTTTCAGTAGAAAAATATAAAGGCAGAATGAAATAGTATGCAATAATTTTTTATTATTTTATGGTAAGAATAACGGTATGAAAATGTAATAGTGTTGACTTTATAGACTGGTGAAATATGTTGACAATCTAATGAGATAGCTGTTTAAATAAAGAACTACAAAGATATATAGATATTTTTATGGTCTAGATGACTTTTTAGTGCGAATTTGAGTTTTTTTCAAACACAGTTGCAAAGTTTAAATTATTAAATTGTGGCTTGAACACTAGGGCAACCGAGTGAGTTTTCATTTTTCAAAATTCCTCAAATCTTATGTTATAAAAAGTCTTTGTTGTTAAAGAGAGTGTATCAAGACAAGATTGCTCATTCTAAGTACAGCTGTTACAGGTCAGACTCCCTGGGGTGAAAATTCTGCGATTAGCATGAAGAAAACTTACCAGGAAGCTTCTTAGATGAGAACTGGTAAGGAAATGAAGAATGCCAGTCAGGCAGAGGGGAAACTTTGAGCTGTGTGACCCTCACAACAGAGACCTCAACTGAGCCTCAGGAGCTCTGGGGCTCAAATGGTCTTGGGCTAGGAACAGTAAACCTTTATGTCTCTATATTGACCAGCCATTGGATGTACATGACCTTGGACAAGGTGGCTTTCCTTAGCTGAGGGCAGCATCTGGAGGGACACTCACCTGTGACCTGTCCGTCACAAACACGCCAAGCAGCTGGGGGAATGAGTTCTTCAGGCCTGAAGTGAAGGTTGCCCAGGAAGCATACAAAATGCCTGCCCAAGTCCACTGCTTGTGCAGCTCATATCCGTGTGTCTTGTGAAAGTTCTGGGAACAGCTCTTTCAGTGGTTGGAGTGGGTGAAACTTGCAAGAAGGTTCCTGGAATGATTCACAGCTCCACTGCTGCAACTGATCTTGAAGCCAGATTGATTCTAGTTAGTGATGGGCAGGCCTGATGGCATGGCGGTGGCAGTTCTATGGTCAGGGACTCCATTTCTTCCACAGCCCAGGAGCAAGCCAACAGTTGTGCCTTTTGAAATGAGTCTCAATTTTCACTGCTGCTGGTGTGCTGTAGCTCCGGAATCCTAGGACTCTTCACTGTTATGTTCATACTGGGGCTTGCCATAAACTACACATAGTGTCTTTTCCCACCCTGGGTATCTATAAACCCATTAGGGAGGTGTTGTGTCTTACACCCCAAGTGGTAAGCCTGCTTGGACCACAACCTGGACCTGCTGCAGAACCCTTTCTAGCCTTTGGGTACTCTCAAAGCTGGCCACCTTTCGGGAACCAGCAGTTAGCGTAATGGCTATGTCGCTGGACTCCCACGTAGTCGACCGCGGTTCGTGTCCCGGACCCGGTGACTTAAAACTCACGCCGGGTGCGTGTGCGTGCGTGCCCAAGATCCCGAGAGGAGAATGGAGGAGAAGGGATTGCGGCGTGACCATCCCCTCTGGGGGGTGATTTCTCGCTTTCTGTCTCTATGTCTCTCTCTGTCTGTCTGGCGAGCGCACGCGCCCTACAGTGAAAAACCTCTAAAAAAAAATAATAAATTAAAAAAAAAAAAAAAGCTGGCCACCTTTCATATTTTCCAGGATATGGTTTAGAGTGGTATTCCCAAGTGTGGAGTATGCTTCCTTCAGAGCACAGAGAGTCCTGCAGACCGTTTACTTATTTCTTTGTGATGAGAAGTTGGAGATGCAATGATTTCTTCTTTATTTTGAGAGAATATCCCAGAATGATTTCAGCCCACTGGATCCCTAATATTTTATGCTGTTGCAGTCCTTTTCATCTTTGTAGGGTTTAGCTACACCCCCTGGAGTGTTATTATTATTTTTTTTTTTTACTAAAGTTTTCAAAAAACTTGCTGGTTCTTGATATCCTGACCCAATTTACATATCGTTGATATGGCAGACCAGTGCAGTGGTCTGCAACATGGCACCATGATTCCAGGCCTTTTTATGATCCAGGTCCACATTATGATATAGGGTGAGAGTCAGCATAGCTCTAAGGCAATGTGGAGAATGTACACTGCTGTAAAAAATGTTTCTGATAGAGATGGGAAAGAATGCATAAGCCAGATCAGGGGCTGCATATGGCACTCCTCTCCTGAGACTGTGTTGTTTTGTTTGTATTTTTAAGAATTTATTTATTTGTTATTATTATTATTATTTAATTTTCTATTGGGTATGTGTGCTCGCCAGAGAGAGACAGAGAGAGAGAGAGAGAGAGAGAGAGAGAGAGAGAGAGAAAGTGAGAAAGCAAGTTGCCAGGTCTGGAATTCAAACCATGATCAGCCATGTGGGAGTCCAGCACCTTAACCAGCGCACCACCTGCTGGCCCACCTCAGTCTGTTAATCTGCTCTAGCAAAGATATGTACCCGGTATAGCAGCTGCAACTGGGCTATGGTGATTTTTTATAGTTTACAGTTATATTTCAGGCTATGTCTGATTTTTCAAAGGCCAGACCGATCAATTAAATGGAGATATGGTGGGGACCATCATCCCTAAGTCTTTTAGGTAGTGAAGAGTGTTTCAGTTCCCTCAGAAGAAAATACCGTTTTTGATTTACTTTCTTGGCTGTTCAAGAAACCTAGCTACCGAGAAAGTCTTTTGCACAGCTACCAAGAAAATCCTTCCCATGAAAAGCCTTACTGGGAGGGTCCATGGACTCAGTGGACCATCTGTAAGCTGATTTTTTTTTTTTTTACTTGTGTAATGGAACTATAAAGAAAGAAATATATTATATATATTATGTATAAATTTTTATTGTTGTATATCTAGAAGGAAAATTTTTAGAGTCATTTTTTTCTATCTTGCCCATGTTTTTCCCTCTTATTCTGAGACATAGAAATCAGGTAAAAGGATAGAGCAGGTCAGTTTGTGTTATATGTTGGCAAACTCACTTTAGACACCATAATACTTCAGCAATTTGTCTGTTTTCTCTATTTTAATTCTATCAACCTCAAAATATTCCTGAAAAAGGAATGCATTCAACACAACTCAGATGCATCACCTACCATGCACACGGACACCATAGGAGACTCCAAAACAGGAAGTAGACGTTCCTATTGCTGGGTGGGATGACTCAAACCTGTAATTCCAGCTATTTAGGAGGCCAAAGGTAGGAGGAGTATGAGTTCAAGGCCTGTATGGAATACATAGTGAGATTGTGTTCAAAAAGGAAAGAAAACAGTTCTTATTCTTGGAACCTCAAAGCTTAGTAAATGACTAGGAAATAATGCCAAAGGCAGGCAGGGAGCTGCATGAGTGCTTCAGGAGGGTTCAGTTAGTTGAAGGAATCAAAGTAGGAGATATTAATTTGCACTATGTGGGCTGATCTGGGAAAACGTCTTGGAGCAGATTCTGGGATAAACCCAGATGGACATTCTTATCATTTTCTGGTAGCCACTGTTCTGTTTGTAGAACAATGTTTTAAATGCATAAAATGAAACAAAAGATTTTACTGGAGACTATATTGAAACACAGTTGCTAAACTATTACAAATTGTGATATGGTAATAAGTACACTTCTTTGTTAAGGCAGTCAATAAAAAATTCCAATGATAGGTCTAATACCTATGAGCATTTCAAAGTAGTGATCCGTATAAATGATAATTTAAGATATCTGTAATTACTGTAATGTGATATGGATAGATCTGTGATCTACTTCTGATAAAGTCACATACACTTCTAATATTTCTATAGTTTGCTGCCTATGTTCGTAGTAGAAGGAAATGCTATATTTTAGTTCGAAGTTACTGAAAATGAAGTTGTAATTTTTCCCCTACTCGAGTCCCCTTAATTTGATCTCCATGCTCTTTTGGGATCTGTGGAGAAGGACCGGTTAGGAATCACTGGCCTAGAAACAGGAATGTGATGTTGGTAGGTAAATGGAGAAAGCGAGAGAAAGGAGAGAGGAGAGGACCTTTCAGAGACAACAACCTGAGCAAGACCTTGAGGACAGGGCAGCGGAAGGACTGTTTGAGAAGTAGACAGGCATAGCTAGAAGGTATATGTTTGGAGCCTGGGCTGTGTGGGGTGGTATGAGAAAATGACAGATGTGTAGGAAAAGGAGAGAGACAGAGAGACAGAAAGTGAGAGGCTTGGCATGCCAGAAGGAGGAATTGCACCAGTGGGAAGCTATCAGTAATGTCTTTGAGCAGGAAACTGACATAAATATATTGTTGTTTTAGGAAAGTAATTTGCAGCATAATGGGAACTGGGTTAAAAGGGCTGGAAACAGGAAGCCACTTAGTAGTTTATTGCATTGGTCAGGAGAAATATCTTGAGAGCTTGAACTAATTCAGAAGTAGAAAAGAGAAGAGCTAAGCAAAAGACATGGACAGGCAGACTGAAAGGCATGGGCATCTAAATAAATAAGGTAGGTTATGGAGAGAGGGGACAAAGCTGATTTTAAGCATTTAACTTGCCATACAGGGATGTGCTGCTGCAGTGAACCAAAACAAAACATAGTGAGAGGGTAAATCGGTGGTAGAGGAACTGTAAGTTCTTTTGGGACATATCGAAAGTTTGAGGTATGCGTGGGCTGTCCACGTAAATATTTTCAGCAGCCCCTTAAATATGGACGTGTAGGACTTGGACAGAACTTTAGGGTTGAGTGTGGAGATTTGGTAATCATAAGGAAAACAGTTGAAATCAAGGGAGGAAAAGAAATCACCAAAGAAGAGCAAAGGTGCTGAAGACTGAACCTTGTTTGACTTCTCAGGCTGTAAAGTGTGTTCCAAGAACTGCTTAGCAATTTTGCACATTTAGTTCTTGTTTCTTCAGTTCCACAAAGTGAATAATGTGCCTGTTACATTATAGATACTTGATTTCCTCAAAGATCAATAAGATGTTGGCCTGCTTTCAAAGACTGAATGTTTTGGGTAGAGAAGCCAATACATGGACAAATAAATATAATCTATGAAACCATATTAAGCATAATAATAAAACTCTCTGTATACAGCAAAAGGTAATACAGAGAAGAGCAGGATTAACTTTTAAGTGGGGTGAGGTGTAAGGAAGGCTTCTCAGAGAAGGCCATGTCTGCTCAGGGTTTTGAGGGATGCGTGGTTAATTTCCCAACTGGGAAAGACATTGTAAGAAATGGGAATGAATTGTGCAAACTTCTGGTGTATGTAAAGAACTGCTTTCCTGGGACTAGCAGTTAGTATAATGGCTAACTGTCGCTGGACTCTCATGTAGGTGACCACAGTTCGAGTCCCGGACCCAGTGGCTTAAGCTCATGCTGGGCGCCATGTGTGTGCGTGCACAAGATCTTGAGAGAGAAATGGAGAAGGGATTGTGGTGTGGCCATCCCCCCGGGTGTGTGTGGGGGGTGATTTCTCGCTTTCTGTCTCTCTGTCTCTCTCTGTATTTCTGGCAAGAGCACGTATCCTACGGCAAAACATCTCTCCAAAAAAAAAAAAGAAAAAGAAAAAGGACTACTTTTCTTGTCGTTTCTCATGGCCAGTCCTCAACTTGTGTCATACGACAGGATTTGAGTATTTACAAGTCCTGCAGTCCTATCTCTCTGTGACTAGCCTCCATTCTCATCTTAATCTTTGAAAAGCAAAACAAAACAAAACAAAGCTCAGATTTGGCCATGAAACTCTGATTATGCTTGTTCCAGATCTTTTCAGTTGAAACTTAATTCTACTTTCTCTGGTTTTGTTCTTTTAAAAATGGAGATAATTCAGTGATCATCCTCTGTCAAAATAAATAAATAAATAAATAAAAAGGTCCACAAAGTACCCAGTAAGCACAACATTAAAAGTTCTAGTGTTCTATAGCACAGTAGGGTGACTATTAGTTAAAAATAATCTATTGTATATTTCAGAATAGGTAGAAGAAAAGATTTTAAATGCTCCAAACATAAAGTAACAGCACTTTTGAAGCAATGAATATGCAAATTATCTTGATTTGATCATAACATATTGTATTCATGTACCGACAAACCCACACTATACCTACAAAATATGTATAATTATTATGTCAATTAAAAATAATAATACAACCATAAAAAATAAAACAATAAGAAAAATTCTATATGAAACAGAAAAACAAGCAGTGGACTAGAGAACCTTAAATTCTTACCAATTCTAAGAGACACAAGCATTATTTTATTTTATTTTACTTTGTAGAGGTTTTTGCCTTAGGGTGCAATGCGCGTGTTGCGGTGGGAGGTAGTGAGAGGGAAAGGAAGAAATCATCCCTGAGGGGGGATGGCACTCTGCGATTCCTTCTCCTACATTCTCCTCCTGGGACCTTGGGTATGCATGCACATGCACCTGGTGTGAGGATTGAGCCACCCGGTCCAGGACTGAAACCAGGTGGAAGTCCAGTAACGTCACCACTATGCCATCTGCTGGCCCATAGGCATTATTTTAATCTTAGCCATCAAAAGGTAACGCGGAATCACTTATAGATAAAATGTTTTACAAAACCGAATATAAATACTTTATTGTTAACCCAAAATAAGAAATCTAAACTACAAAATTAATAAAAAGTCGTGTTTCATGGAACATATCTATCCAAAGTCCTCTGTGTGGTAGCCTTTTTTCTCTTCCAGATTGTGTTCATAATAAATTGTCTCCTTTCATGGAAATTAAGGCTATGTTGGAGTGCATGTTTTCAACTGCAGCATTTCAGCACTGTTCATGTTATGTCTCAGCTAGCTGAAGTTAATTTCATAGTAGAGACATTGAATAGTAATTGTTAGATAAAATGTCTAATTGTTCATTTATTTACTTTTTTTTTTTGAGAGGTTTTCGCTATAGGGCGCATGCGCTCAAAAAAAAAAGAGAGAAATGAAGAAATCACCCCCCGGGCGGATGGTCACGCCACAATCCCTTCTTCTCCATTCTCCTCTCGGGATCTTGGGCATGCACGCACACATGCCCGGCGTGAGTTTTAAGCCACCGGGTCTGGGACGCGAACCGCGGTTGACTTTGTGGGAGTCCAGCGACATAGCCATTACGCTAACTGCTGGTTCCCCATTTATTTACTTTTAATAATTATTTAATTTAATTTATTATTATTATTTTAAATTTGACCAGACAGAGGGAGAGTAAGTGAGAAACAAACCACTAAGTCTGGGAATTGAACTGCTGTCTGCCATGTGGGAGTCCAGTGTCTTAACTGCCACGTCACCTACTGGTCCCAAAATGTATAATTTTAAAATTTGAAATAGTCCGACAACATGAAAATGAATTGTTTAATTCCTGCAACTTTATATTTTTGTAGTATGGTACCAAGCCAGGATTTATATCTCTACCACTTTCTGAGACCAGGGCTCTCTCATACTCTTTGAAGTCCTGACCCATACTTATCAAGGATGACAGTAGACACATATTGGAAAAACAACAAAATCTGAAGGACTTCATAGCATAACAACAGAGCTCTACTTTAATATACGATCAGACAAAAGGAGTATTTGTTTTTTACCTATTTAATTTTGAGTTGGATTGTGAATATCATTGTGTTCACTTCTCAGATAGCCTGGAACTGCAAGTGCCATATGCAGGTTCACTGACGAGAAAACTGGATGGCACCGTTTGACTAAAAGCTCCTATGCAAGCCAACGAGAAAGAGCTGGGACAACAATAAATTAAAGGTGGGAGCTAGCCCTATCAAGCAGTTGTTAGAGCGGTGCAGAGGAAGCCAGGTCCACAGGGATCAGGTTTTGAGTCCTAGCCCTATTGATTTTACATGAGTGTGCACAGGTCCAGGATCCTGACAGGATGGAGACCTGGAGGAAAAAAGATTGTGATGTGACCAAATTCCAGTGGGAGATGTTTTCTTTCTTTTTCTCTTTCTTGCACATATGCACCAACCCTTTGGCATTAAAAAAAAGAAGAAAAGAAAAGTTTAAATAAAAGATGAAGACAGGGCCAGCAGGTATGTGGTGGTTAGGGTACTGGCTCCCACATGGCCAGCTCCACAGTTCCATTCCTGGATCCGGTGACTTGAAAAAAAATGTGTACCCAAAATCCCAAGAGGAGAATGGAGGAGAGAGGGGTGATGCATGGCCTTCTTCTCTTGGGGGTGATTTCTTGTTTTCCCTCTCTCTCTGCCTCTCTCCAGTGAGAGCATATGCCCTACAGCAAAAATCTAAAGAAAAAAAAAGTGAATAGAAATGAGACAGGAGACATTCAATTATACAATGATTGGACTCAAAAGGAAAATGAAGTTTTCTAACATCTAGACCCCAAATATAGACCTGTCTATCTAAAGATATATAAATCATATTTATTATTACATGTGAGGCATTTATCAGTTTAGAGGAGACTCATTCATACAAATGCTATACTCCATGCTTAGAAGGTACTCAATAGTGAAATAAATATCTCTTTAGGAACAAAGATTCCATTGTGTTTTGTACATACCATGGGATGTGGGGAAAAGGAAACAGCTTAGGATCCCTCGTTTTACAGATGCAGGGACTGCGTGGAACTGGACGTAGTGCCTTACTGACCCCCCCCCCCCATCTAAAATGCTAAAGAAGTGGTTATCCCATTGATCCACACAACTAGAACCAACTGAGGTCTGGCTTAGGCTGTTACTGTCTTTTTTGAACTAACTGATTAAATAATTAAACATTTATTTATTTATTTTTTAGAGAGATTTTTGCCATAGGGTGCCTGTGCTCTCCAGAGAGACAACAAAAGAGAGACAGAAACTTACCCCCCAGGGGGATGGCCATACTGCAGTCCCTTCTCCTCCATTCTCCTCTTGGGATTTTGGGCATCCACGCACACACGCCTGGCATGAGTTTTAAGCCACTTGGTCTGGGACTTGAACTGCAGTCGACTACATGGAAGTCCAGCACTGTAATCATTATGCCATCTGCTGGTCCTATTAAATAAACATTGATTGAGTTACAGTGCACTCTCTTTGTCCCATGTCCTGTGTAGGAGCTGGGGATACAAGGATGAGAACAAACTTTCATTCTTTGAGAAGCTGAGGGGTGTTAAACATGTAAACAATATGTATGACCCTTCCATCCACTGTGAAAAAGAAATAAAAATGTCTATTAAGTCTTCACTTTGGAGTTGATGCTTTGCTGGTGATTGGCTTCTTTCTAGTCTGGCTGAAAAATGCCTAGGTAGAAAAAAACTTCTACTACTAATCTCTCTGTGGCTTATATTAGTTCTCTGATTCCTTGATTTTATTAAACAATCATTTTGTTAGACTGTTGGATTTCACACAGAGGTCCCTTCCAATCCATAATGTAGACTGCTAGGAGTCTGACCTTTCCAGAAAATAGAGACAGGTCACAAATTTAGGTTGAATTTTTTTTTTTTTTTTTTTGTAGAGGTTTTTACCTTAAAGAGACAGAGTCAGTGAGAGGGAAAGCGAAAAATCACCCCCTGTGGGCATGGCCACATCACAATCCTTTCTCCTCCCTTCTTCTCCTGGGATTTTTTTTTTTTTTTTTGAGAGGCTTTTGCTATAGTGCATTTGCGCTCACTAGAAAGTCAGAGAGAGACAGAAAGACAGTGAGAAATCACCCCCTGGGGGGATGGCCACACCACAATCCCTTCTCATCCATTCTCCTCTCAGGATCTTGGGCATGCACACACCTGACATGAGTTTAAGCCACTGGGTCCAGGACTCGAACTGCAGTCTACTACATGGGAGTCCAGTGACATAGCCATTACATCATCTGCTGGTCGCTCTCCTGGGATCTTGGGCAAGTATGCACATGCACCCGGCATGAGTTTCAAGCCACCGCATCTGGAACTTGAACCACCACTGACCATGTGGGAGTCCAGCAACATAACTGCTACCCCACTTGCCAGCCCCTAAGTTGAATCTTTTATTGCCCATTTTACAGACCAATACTGATGGAAAGAATTGCATTTAACTCAACTCATTGGCAGGGGCTGCAGTGAACATATGTACTGCTTTGATCTTCATTTCCAAGCTCAGAATGGAACTCCCCTATTCAGTTAGTTCTCTCTCTAATCTGCCCCTTCTTCTGCTCCATCCATGTTACTGAAATTTAGATCTGATTTGGCAGTTCTCAAGTTCTCCTTGAGGATCTAAAGTCCTTAGCATGGCTAAGGGTCGTACATACTGTTTACATGTTTAATGTCCCTCAGCTTCTCAAAGAATGGAAGTTTGTTCTCATCCTTGTATTCCTAGCTCCTACACAGGACATGGGACAAAGAGAATGTGCTGTAACTCACTGTCCTCTCCAGCTGGTCTTTTCAGCCTCATCTCCTAGTCCAGGGCTACTCTGGGATACTCGTTTCCTAATCACCCTGAATGCCTTTGTCATCTTTACATTTTTTTCTTTTCCACCTGGAAAAGGCTTTTCTTCTTAGACTGTTAAACTTCTCAAACTAAGTACAACTCATCACTCAAAACCTGATTTAAATATTACAAATGCTTTGGGAAAACCTTTCTGATTTGTTGGTATTAGTAACTTCTTTCTCTGGGCTGTCATAGCCCTTTACTTATAACTCCCACGGCGTTAAGGTTGTAAGAACTAAACTAAATGGTATAAAGCACATTGTTTGACACAATGAAAGTGCTCAGTAAATAGGAAATATTCGTTTTACTTCTTGCATTGTGCCTAATACAAATATTTATACATGTGTATAAGTAAATAACCCCTTTACTAATCTGTAAGATCTTTTTTTTTTTTTTTTTTAGAGGTTTTTGCTATAGGGTGCGTGCTCTTGCCGGACAGACAGAGAGAGACAGAGAGACAGAAAGCGAGAAATCACCCCCCAGGGGAAATGGCCATGCCACAATCCCTTCTCCTCCATTCTCCTCTCAGGATCTTGTGCACGCACGCACACGTGCCCGGTGTGAGTTTTAAGCCACCGGGTCTGGGATATGAACCATGGTCGACTACATGGGAGTCTAGTGACATAGCTATTATGCTAACTGCTGGTCCCCCTAATCTGTAAGATCTTTACAAGGAAAAAATATACTTACTCGTTTAGTGCTTAGAATATTGTGCTTGTGCCTTGCTATCTAGAAGTGAAAAAAGCACTTGCTGAAACACTGACTGAATGACTGTTACTACGATCTAGAATAAAAGACAAAAGAGCAGAATAGCTTTTGAACCTGCTGTGTGCCTAGACATTCTATCAGGCTTTACACTTTATCTTATTAATTTCCAAACCAGCCCAGGAAATATTGAGTCTGTTGAGAAGAGTCTTTACAAAGTTCATTGAAAATGTGTACTACGAACAAATGATGAATAGATTTCAAATCTTCATTTTCATACCAAAGTAAACTTATACTCTAATTCTATTTTTCCATACACTTTTTGAAATGCTCTTGTATATTGATGTTGCTTTATACACAAGGAAATTGAGACTCAGAGGATTTAAGTAATATATCGTAAGTCAACTAGAAAGAAAAGTCAGAATTGGAAGGTGTAAGATTTCTGACTCCAACTCCTAGGCTCTTTCTCCCCTGCTATGGTACACTCAGGGACATTACATTGTCTTCAATGGAGTTAGTATGTAGGCAACAGCATTTTTTAGGTTTTTGTCATAGGGCACATATGTTCACTGGAGAGGAGACAAACAAAGAGAAACAGAGAGAGAGAAAGTGAGAAATCATTCCCCATGGGGGATGGCCATGTCACACTCCTCTAATCTACTCTTGGGTATGAATCCACAGGTGCCCAATGTGATTTTCAAGTTGCTAGGTCTGGGACTTGAACCGTGGTAAACCATGTGAAAGTCCAGCCCTTTAACCACCACATCACCTCCTGATCCCTAGAATGCTTTTCTTTTTTTTCTTTTCTTCTTCTTCTTTTTTTTTTTTTTTGGAGAAGTTTTCGCTATAGGGCGCGTGCGCTCACCAGAGAGACAGAGACAGAGAGATAGAAAGCAGGAAATCACCCCCCCAGGGGCGATGGCCGTGCTGCAATGCCAACTCCTCTCCAGATCTTGGGCATGCACGCACATACACCTGGCGTGAGTTTAAGCCGCCGAGTCTGGAACTCAAACCGCAGTCGACTACTTGGGAGTCTAGCAACATAGCCATTACGCTAACTACTGGTCCCATGATGCCTAGAATGCTTCTTAACAAAGATTACTAATACAGTTCCCCTTCAAATTAGGCCTTTGGAATTGTCCATAAAATAGCATTTCAGTTTTAAGTTCCCATGGGAGCAAATCATACTTTTGGACAGTAACATGAATGAAAGTGTTGTCAGAGGATCCTAGAGGTATATAAATCCCTTATTTAGAGGTGTCTAGTGGATTTCTTTATGAAGGGGGAATCCCCAAACTGGAACGAGTATGGATACTACCTCATTTTCATCTGAGCCCTTCAAGGGATGGAAACCTCATAGTGATGTTGGAGCCCAGCACTTTTCAGTCTGCCAAGAAAGGCGAGAGAACATGCCTTTGTGCATAGGCTAAAACGAGTAGGGAAGTATATATAGCCTTTAACTGCTGTTGGCCCTCATGCGTCTTTGCCACATTTTGTTTCGACTAATTATATAATCTCCAGAGTAAGAGAGCCAAATGATTTTACCTGTCTTGGTGACTACATGGTTTGGAGAAGGGATGTTTTTGCTATAAGGCAGTTTTTCATTGGCCTTAGATTTGTAACTATAACCGCTGTGAATTTTCTGAGAGAAGAATATGTTGAGAACAGAGAGAGAGAGAGAGAGCAAAGAGAGGAAGAATTTGGCTGTGGAATGGTCAAATCCGCCCAGGTCCTGGGTTGGAATTTTGGCTTGTCACTTATTAGCTCTGTGGTTACCCTTAGGCAAGGTTACAGTTTCTCCCTCAATAAAATGGGGATGATAACCCTTTCATTGTCCGGTGATTTTGAAACTTGGAGATAATGTGTATAAAGTGCCAGTATCTAGGAGGTCCATGAGAAATAGCTGATATAGTTATGATCATTTTACTTTCTAAAATTTATTTACTTATTTATTTTTTATTGGAAGAGCTTGTCTTTCAGCACTGAAGCAATCCTGGGAAGAATCAGGAATCAGGAACCAATATGATTCATTCTGATGATAACTCTTGTGTTAAATGTTTCTTGTTTCTTTGTCCTTCTCGAGTCCTGTGTTTTTCCTCTGGTTAAATTAATGTTTCACATTCACCCTTATCACCTTTCTCTCTCTCTCTCTTTTCTATTTCATCCTTTTAAAAAAAATGGTAAGATATGACAGAACTCATTAGACCACATAGTTACAGGCAGGCATTCTTTGGAAGTCAAAAATCGTCTCTCTTTCCTTTGCCCTGCCCAACTTTTCTCTTTCTGGTCTTTTTACTCCCTACGTGTCGGTAATAAAATGTACTGTGAGACAGATCAACAAATGCATCACCTTGACATTTTGGTGAGTGAAGACATAGATTTGGATAATAGACTTAGCTGAATGTCTTCCTGGGGGTGTCCAGTTCTGTAATTTACAAATCAATGACTGTCCCAGAAAACAACTGGTAGGTTACCTCCCCCAAACTGAGTACAGTTCTTATAGATGTGGATGAAGGAAGCTATTTTCCTGAGGGATTCATTAGATTTTGATTAGCCTCCAATACATTTGTTCTGAGCAACGTGGAGGATTTCCTCCAGGCGAGGCTGAGGTTGCCAGCTGTGACAGAGATGGACATTTAATTTGTTTGTGATTGGGTTGTCAAGGCTGGACATTTGTCATTTGAGATTTCTTCTATACGCCTTTCCCCCGAATCTGCTCCTAACAAGGGAAATCTTAAAACTAAAGCAGATTAAAAAATTGATGACCGTGGAGTGTGTACTGAGTTGATGTCTATTTTATTTTACTTAGCGAAATCATAATCTGGGGTCCTGTGATTACAATTCTCGAGTATGTATGGGAAAAGCACACGTTGCTCACAAACCACCCCAGCAATCTCATCCCATTTCTTAGGGAAGATTTAATAGCAGGCCTGTTCAGTGAGGCACACACAAGTTCATTACCTTTATAAAACACTCGACAGGAATTTTACTAGTGTCCGAGGCAGTGCTGTTAATGGTTTCCGACCACACATTTGTACCAAAGAACAAAAGGCAGCTTGTCCTACGTAAGCCTTGATTTTTGGTCTTTTTCGGCTTTCTTGATACGTTTCTAGATTCAAAGATTTGCACTGAATCTTCTAATCACTTGTATTAGCTGGCAGCCTGCTACTCTCGTGGTATTTCACCGTCCCTGTGGTAAGAGTGGTTTTCACACTCCACGCATTGTCTGCGCTGGAGTCCGCTGTCTCATACTTCACTTCACACCACATTGCTGCTGCACACCAAGCACAGGTCTGACTTTTACACTGCTTCCCTAGGGTTCAACTGAGGTTTGTGTTCCTTCAACCCAATGTCTCAAACGCAGATTGGACAGGAGCAATGCTGGATGTTCGTTTTCATGTTCTTGCCGGCTTTTCAGCTTGGATCCCTGGCAATCTTGTGTCAGATTTTTGGTGAAGGATAATGGTTGCCACGTTCATGTACTTTCCAGAGATTAGATTATGCCTTAAAGACCTTTTTTTTTTTGAAGATGTTTGCCCTAGGGCACATGTGCACTCCAGAAAGAGACAGAGAGAGGGAAAGTGAGAAATCACTCTCAGTGGGGCAGGGAACAGCCATGCTGCAGACCCTTCGCATGCATTCTCTCGGAATTTTGGGCATGCACATGCGTGTGCCTGGCGTGATTTTCAAGCCACTGGGTCCAGGACTCAAATTGTGGTCTGCCATGTGGGAGTCCAGTGCCTTAACCACCACATCACCTGGTGGGCCCTAAACATCTTTTAACTTGTGATTTAGTTTGGATCTCTTTTTGTGAAGCTAATATGCTCTGGAACTGGAAACTTATAATAGTCACTCCTTCATGTTCCTGGCCGTCCTGGCATCTGTCTGCTCTGATTTCTGGCTCTGTGTTGAGATGTTCTGAGTTGTGATACTTCTCTTTAATTTCATCTTTCAGATTAGGTAGGTCTAGTTAGGACAGAGGTACTGTATTAAACAAGTATAACTTTGATCTTGCTTGTTTGGATAAGTGGGCCTTGGAGCATACCCATGCAGAATGTAAATGGCTAATATTTGATTCTGTCATCAACCATCTAAGTGCCCATAGGACCCACTGGATTTCTCTGATGTGCCCCAGGGTCTAAAGAACCCAGTGTTTGCTCCCAGGCTCAGTCTTCAAGAAGAGAAGAGCTTGGGACCAGCTGTTAGCGTAATGGTTATGTCGCTGGACTCCCACATAGTCGACCACGGTTCCAGTTCCGGACCTGGTGGCTTAGACTCATGCCAGGCACGTGTGCGTGCATGCCCAAGACCCCGAGAGGAGAATGGAGGAGAAGGGATTGCGGCATGGCCATCCCCCTTGGGGTGTGATTTCTCGCTTTCTGTCTCTCTATTTCTCTGTCTTTCTGTTGAGCGCATGCGCCCTATAGCAAAGAAAAAAAAAAAAAAAAGAGAAGAGCTTGACCAAATTAGCAGACGTGAGATAAAATGTGAGCATACATCCCAAGGAACATCCATGGACACCATGAAATGAGCACATGAAGGTACCACAGTGACACCCTGTGTGTTTTGCTTCATAAGCAGTTGCTGCTAAGCATGTGGTAGCAGGATTATGGCTTTTCTACACACTGGCTGTGAAACCTTACATAAGTCATTTCATCTTTTTAAAACTCAGGTTAGATAACTGTCAATGAGCATATTTTATAGACAATTTCAAAGGTTCTAACTCTTAAAAAAAAAAACAAAAAACAAAAACTATGATTACCATAAAGGGATGCTTTATTTGATTGTGACATTTCATTTGGCACCTCATTCTGTACAGATGTCTTAACTCAGAGTATTTTGGTTCTTGTAGATTTAATGCATGGAATTTATTATTCTGTTAATGTACCTTGGAGTAAAATGCATGTCTTGTGTATCTACCTGTGCTCACATTTACAATATATACTACATCTTTTTAATGTACATCATGAGAAATGCCAGTGGACCTAAATGAAATATTACTATTGTTGCATTCATTTTTACCAACCCCATTAGGCTAGATGGATTTAATAAGGAATCCCGTGTGTTACAGAAACTACATTTACCATATACTCAGGTGTCTGTGTACTGCATAAACATAGATATGGAATATCGTTTGAGTTTTCTTTACTAAGAGCCAGAAAGTTTCTAACTTGAAAATAACTTGAAAGGCAAATGAACGATTTGATTTTTAAACATGAGGCCAAGCTATTGTTCCAGCACCCATTGTCTCTGGCAGACAGCACAGCTGGGGACTCTTCCTCCCTTTGTCCTATACCTGGTGATTGAGCTGGTGAGAAGAGGGCGAGCTGGATGTG
This sequence comes from Tupaia belangeri chinensis, assembly GCF_000334495.1. Classification (NCBI taxonomy): domain Eukaryota; kingdom Metazoa; phylum Chordata; class Mammalia; order Scandentia; family Tupaiidae; genus Tupaia; species Tupaia belangeri. Next base: position 394,175 of record NW_006207268.1, read on the forward strand.
AGGCACAGGTTATAGGATTATGAATAATGGCAGGAATGATGAACTGAGGATCAAGAAACCTGTGGGGACTCCTGAAGATCGAAGACCCAGGGATCTTTCATCTCCAGCTCTGCATAGACTTCAGAACGTTTTATTTGCCCACTTCTGTCTGTCCTTTTTTTCTGCCGGCTGTCTGGATAACTTCTCACCTTACTTTTTCTCTATAAAGACACTACAATCTTATTTGGAAATCTCACTTTAGCATGAGTGTTCCAGGCTTGAATAGTAAATTCACACCAGGAAGAATTCTGCCTTGACATTTTTATACATAAAGAATATAAAAGGTTTTGGGAGACAAGGGCTAGAAAGCAGGACGTGGATTTCCAATTCGGGGAAGTAATACTTAAAGTTCACATAGCAGCTTTTGTTCTAGGTTGTCATTTAAAAGATGACTTAGGGATTTCAGAATGTTTTTATTTTGCTTTGCTTTTTAAGTTTTAAGAAAATTGCAAAGCGATGGAAAATAATGCACAAATAGTAAGTGTAAAGCTCTGTGGTCACACATATGCACACGCACACACACACACACACACACACTCTTCACGTGACCATTAGATTAATATTTAGGATATCCTCAACACTCCGGAAAGCTACTTTATGACCTCTTTCAGGATGTAAACTCATCAACTTGTATTTTCTAATCTCTAGTAAACTGCTGGAAGAAGGCTTATAGTTGTTTAATTCACAGACATTGTTATGAACAATATATCCTAATATCTTTATTTTAAGAAGCAAAACCCAAGCACCAGAAAACTTACTTGATAGCATTGTTAAGTGTGGGTGCTACTTCAAGGGCAACTGTTGCCATGACCTGCAGGTATCTTTTTTTGAGGGTCATTACAAGACAGTAGAATTCCAGCAGTCTCATTTACAATCACACTCAAACTCAGTAGCCATATTTGTGGTTTCCTGTGTAATGAGGTGATTTATCATAGTATGTCAGCCATAGAGAGTTCAGTATAAATGAATTTGGTTTCTTAAAAAAAAGGTATTTATATCTAAACACTTTAACAATAATCTGACATTGCCCTTAAAAGGTAAGCACATTTGATGTGATTTGCATATGAAGAAACCATGCATTACTCTTATTTGACTGACTGTCAGCTTTAGCAGCTGCACCTGGCAGTCCCCAGGTCTGTCATTGTTTCCAAGATAGAGCTCATTTTTCAAGGGTTAATAACATAGACCTTAACATTCACTTTGGGTTGAAACTTGGCAACCACTATAAGTATACAGGCTAAGGAGCGGATTTGAAACAAAAATGGTTTAAATTGACTTACCCTTTTCAAATCAGAGTATGTCAAAAATAATAGTACTTTGCAACAGTTCTAATGTTTAACATTTGCTTAATGTAAAATTTGGAAGCTATTATATCTGGGTGGTGATTTGGAGAATGCCAGGTCTGGGACAAGTTAAATATTGGTTTCCATTGAGAATTCCAAAAGAAATTTGCAAATCTTGACCATTTTCTTGGGTAATATTATTGTTGTTTTAAAAGAGGAAAATGCTATCACCTTTATTTTTAATTGTTGAAAGTAGCTGTGTAATGAATGAAATTTATTTTTTAAAAGGTAGTAATAAAATGTTAGAAAATGCGTTCATATGTATAGTGTCCTGATTCCATGAAGCATTCCTCCCAGTTTAGCACCTCTGACTGGTATTTGAACTGGATTAAGCTGGGGTGTATGTAGTTGCTCATGGCCATCAGCTTTTCTGTTTTAGAAACTTCACACAGGAAAAGAGAAGGTGATATTTGTATTCCCACAGTAGCACAAAATTTTTGCTACTCCATTCAAATGTACATTTCCATTTTATATATACATTTATTAAAAATATGGATTCTTCCATCCTCTGTACTGAGTCAACAGAAGTTAAAACTCCACGTTCATTTCTCTCTTTTTAAAATTACTTAGATGTCAGCATATTTGTATATTTAATGTACAGCCGCATTCTAAGGAAAAAAAAAAATTGCTGCTGGGCTGTTTCTATACTGAAGCCATCTTCTCAATGAGAGAAGAACTGGACTAATGAGGACATCATGCTGTCAATTTTAAACTTTGATCAAGTTTTTTTTTTTTTTTAATAAACTTTGATCAAGTTTTGATGGAGCATGATATAGACAGAAATTTGGAGAGGAAGTTCCCACACAATGAGATTGGGTCATCAGTGTCTAAAGAAGCAAGTTCACTCTTGTATTGAATAAAAACATGGCTGAAGAATAAGGAAAACTCTAAAATAGTATTACAGAGTGCTTTGTAATAAATTAAACACGTTATGACAGAGAAATATAATCTAGATACAGAAGGTACAAAGAAAATAACATTAGCCTTGGAGCCAGGCAGGTGTGTGTTTGTGTGTAAGAAATGTATATATAGATAGATAGATAGAGAGAGAGAGAAGGAGAAAGCATCCTTGGCAGGGTCTCATCATACCACTATCCTCTTTCCCCAGCCCTCTAGCTCCTCAGGATTCTGGGCACTGGCATGTGTGCCTGACATATTTTCAGGCCAACCTGGGGATCCCAACCTGTGATTGGCCACGTGGCATCCAGCCTTGCAGGGCACTTCTGTTACTGCTATGGCACAGTGGTAGGGCCGAGCCAGGCAATTCTGGATTAGAATCGTCTTACCACTTATTAGGTCACTTGTACAACCTTGAGCACATCAATAATTCTTGCTGATTCTCACTAAGGCTTGATAGTGATGATCTTCCAATGTTTTATAAGAATTAAACATAACGTATGTGGGGCCAGCAGATGGCATAGTGGTTTAGGCACTGGACTCCTACATGATTGATTGACTGTGGTTTGAGTCCTAGACCTGGCAGCTTGAAATTCATGCTGGGTGCATGTGTATGTATGCCTAAAATCACAAGAGGAGAGTGGGGGAGATGGGCTTTCACCATGGCCAGTGCACTAGGGGGTTATTTCTCACTTATGTTTCTGTCTCTTTCTGGCTGTGGCGAGCACACACACCCTATAGCAAAAATCTCGGGACCAGCAGTTGGCGTAATGGCTATATCACTGGACTCCATGTAGCTGACTGCCGTTCAAGCCCGGCGGCTTAAACTCATGCCGGGCACGTGTGCGTGCGTGCCCAAGATCCCGAGAGGAGAATGGAGGAGAAAGGATTGCAGCGTGGCCATCCCCCCTGGGGGGGGTGATTTCTTGCTTTCTGTCTCTGTGCTTCTCTCTGTCTTTCTGGCAAGCATGTATGTGCCCTATAGCAAAAACCTCTCAAAAAACAAAAACAAAAACAAAAAGAACAACTCTCCAAAAAAAAAAGTATGTAAAATATTTAGGACATAGTAGTACCTCAATAAAAGGGGAGTATTATTATGTAAATGTAGGAATTTAAAAAGTGAAGTGAAAAGGTATGGAAAGTTTCCTCTTGTTAGTACCCCCTTTTGAGTCTCAGGGTATACAGATCCAGTCTCCTTGCTAACCTTTTCAGAACTTTTTCTCTATATGACCTTCATACTTTGGAGAAGGGCCCATCACCCAAAGTGACCCAAGAAATGGTCAATCCTGCTCAAAGAGATATCTATGATGGCTCAACAGATGGCATTGGTCCAACTAATCAGATGGGCACTGGCATGTGTGCCTGACATATTTTCAGGCCAACCTGGGGATCCCAACCTGTGATTGGCCACGTGGCATCCAGCCTTGCAGGGCACTTCTGTTACTGCTATGGCACAGTGGTAGGGCCGAGCCAGGCAATTCTGGATTAGAATCGTCTTACCACTTATTAGGTCACTTGTACAACCTTGAGCACATCAATAATTCTTGCTGATTCTCACTAAGGCTTGATAGTGATGATCTTCCAATGTTTTATAAGAATTAAACATAACGTATGTGGGGCCAGCAGATGGCATAGTGGTTTAGGCACTGGACTCCTACATGATTGATTGACTGTGGTTTGAGTCCTAGACCTGGCAGCTTGAAATTCATGCTGGGTGCATGTGTATGTATGCCTAAAATCACAAGAGGAGAGTGGGGGAGATGGGCTTTCACCATGGCCAGTGCACTAGGGGGTTATTTCTCACTTATGTTTCTGTCTCTTTCTGGCTGTGGCGAGCACACACACCCTATAGCAAAAATCTCGGGACCAGCAGTTGGCGTAATGGCTATATCACTGGACTCCATGTAGCTGACTGCCGTTCAAGCCCGGCGGCTTAAACTCATGCCGGGCACGTGTGCGTGCGTGCCCAAGATCCCGAGAGGAGAATGGAGGAGAAAGGATTGCAGCGTGGCCATCCCCCCTGGGGGGGGTGATTTCTTGCTTTCTGTCTCTGTGCTTCTCTCTGTCTTTCTGGCAAGCATGTATGTGCCCTATAGCAAAAACCTCTCAAAAAACAAAAACAAAAACAAAAAGAACAACTCTCCAAAAAAAAAAGTATGTAAAATATTTAGGACATAGTAGTACCTCAATAAAAGGGGAGTATTATTATGTAAATGTAGGAATTTAAAAAGTGAAGTGAAAAGGTATGGAAAGTTTCCTCTTGTTAGTACCCCCTTTTGAGTCTCAGGGTATACAGATCCAGTCTCCTTGCTAACCTTTTCAGAACTTTTTCTCTATATGACCTTCATACTTTGGAGAAGGGCCCATCACCCAAAGTGACCCAAGAAATGGTCAATCCTGCTCAAAGAGATATCTATGATGGCTCAACAGATGGCATTGGTCCAACTAATCAGATCCTCTCCTGTGGGAAGTTTAAAGGCTGGTTATACAGAAAATGATAAGGCAGGAGGGAGGTAAAATACAAAGACAAATTGGTTGTGACAAGACTGCTATGAACAGGGGGGCACTGTTAATAGGGAACCACTGAGGCATGAACAATAGATACTTCCGGAGGGGAAACTGTCTGAGTGGCAGTGGGGCATGTCCTACGGCTACTGCCCTGCTAGAGTTGCTCTTGTATCTATTAGAGAATTAGAGAGACTTCAGTTCCCCTTAACCCTGGCTCTATCTTGACTATATATCTTCCTATCTCTTACTTCCCTACTTATATTATAATAAAACCCTTGGGACCAGCTGTTAGTGTAATGGCTATGTCGCTAGACTCCCATGTAGTCGACTGTGGTTCGAGTCCCGGACCCAGTGACTTAAAACTCATACCGGGCACGTGTGCATGCATGCCCAAGATCCCAAGAGGAGAATGGAGGAGAAGGGATTGTGGTATGGCTATTCCCCCTAGGGGGTGATTTCTCGCTTTCTCTCTCTCTGTCTTTCTGGTGAGTGCACACACCCTATGGAAAAAAAACTCTCAAAAAAAAAAACCTTTTAACTGAGGTAATTTGAGTGTGTGTAAATATGAAAAGTCAAACAAAAACACTGATCTTTAGATCAGAGTCAACCTCAAGAAAGAATGGTAGGTATTTCCCTTGGTCTAAGTAGCCATGGATGTGATATTTGTGAAAAAATGTGTAATGTTTCTGGATCATAAAATATTTGTTAGGGAGAAGTGAGAGATAAGGCTAGAGAGGTTAGTAAGCAGAAAGATCTTTATGGAAAAGTATGAAATGCGAAAGAGCTTAGAAAATTGCTGAGAGAAGCAATGAAAGGGTTTCTAAAAAGGAAAATTATATGGTTAGACTTTTCATTTAGGCACATTGCACTGGTGGTTTTATGGAAGATTATTTGAAAGTAATATGTTAAAAAGAGAGAAACAGAGACTGTTGAGTAGATTAGCTTCTGATTACCAGGGCTTTTTTTTTTCCCATTAAGAGGGATTTTTGCTATAGGGTATATGCATTGCTGGGCCACAGTCTGTTCTCCTCCATTCTCCTGTTAGGATTTTGGGCATGCATACACATGCACCCAGCATGAGCTTTAAGCTGCCAGGTCTGGGACTTGAACTGTGATTGACTATGTGGGAGTCTAGAAAACTCTCAAAAAAAAAAAACCTTTTAACTGAGGTAATTTGAGTGTGTGTAAATATGAAAAAGTCAAACAAAAACACTGATCTTTAGATCAGAGTCAACCTCAAGAAAGAATGGTAGGTATTTCCCTTGGTCTAAGTAGCCATGGATGTGATATTTGTGAAAAAATGTGTAATGTTTCTGGATCATAAAATATTTGTTAGGGAGAAGTGAGAGATAAGGCTAGAGAGGTTAGTAAGCAGAAAGATCTTTATGGAAAAGTATGAAATGCGAAAGAGCTTAGAAAATTGCTGAGAGAAGCAATGAAAGGGTTTCTAAAAAGGAAAATTATATGGTTAGACTTTTCATTTAGGCACATTGCACTGGTGGTTTTATGGAAGATTATTTGAAAGTAATATGTTAAAAAGAGAGAAACAGAGACTGTTGAGTAGATTAGCTTCTGATTACCAGGGCTTTTTTTTTTCCCATTAAGAGGGATTTTTGCTATAGGGTATATGCATTGCTGGGCCACAGTCTGTTCTCCTCCATTCTCCTGTTAGGATTTTGGGCATGCATACACATGCACCCAGCATGAGCTTTAAGCTGCCAGGTCTGGGACTTGAACTGTGATTGACTATGTGGGAGTCTAGTGACATAACCACTATCACCATCTGCCAGTCCCCAGATTACCAGGGCTTTAAGAAGGAGAAGTAGTAGGGAAGGAGAGGAGAGTGTGATTTTCAATACAATTTTAATTGACTCAGAAGTGCTTCATTAATGTAGAGGATGATGTAGGCATCGAAAAATGATTCCTACATGTCCAGTTTGGGATCTCAAGTGATTGTGGCTATACCAATTTAGAAAGAATCTAGGAGGAAGAGATGGATTTAGGAGAAGAGGGCAAATGCTATTTTGGACATGCTAAGTTTATTATGTCTGTGAACACTCAAGTAGAGGTGTTTAGTGGGCAGCAATATGTATAAATCTGAAATTCTGGGGAGAAGTCAGTGCCGGAGGTAAGGACACACTCACTTTTATGTGGTAGTTAGTCACAGGGATGGAAGAAGTTATGTAAGTGTGAGGAGGAATAGCATTTAGAAGGTGGAAACACCACTGAAGGCTTGAGGAAGAGGACTCCCCATTTAAAGAGAGAAGTAATAGCAGATTAAAGAAAATCAGGAGGAGATGGTTGAAAGTCAAGGGAGGATAGAATTATATTAAGGAGGAAGTAATTTTTTTAAAAGGATTTTGCTGTTGGGCATGTATGCTCTCCAGAGAAAGATAGAGAGACAGTGAGGGGAAAATGAGAATTCACCGCCCCCTTCCCCAGGTGTTTTCTTACAATCCCTTCTCTATTTTCCCCCTGGCAATTTAGGCATACATGCACACATGCCCGGCGTGATTTTCAGGCTGCTAGATCCAAGACTTGAACCACGATCAGCCATGTGGGAGTCCAGCATCATAACCACCACGCTACCTACTGGAACCAAGGAGCAAGTAAATTTTTTTTTTCAAGAGTGATTTTTACTATAGGGTGTGTGCACTCACTGGGGAGACAGAGAGAGAGAGAGAAAGTGAGAAATCACCCTTCTGGAGGGATGGCCACACCTAATCCCTTCTCCTCCATTCTCCTCTTGGGATTTTGGACACACACACTTGCACCCAGCACGAATTTTAAGCTGTTGAGTCTGGGATTCAAACCGTGGTTTGAGAGTCCAGTAATGTAACTATTATGCCACCTGCTGGTCCCAGAGGAAGTAATTTTTAACATAATTCAGTATAGCAGCAAAATACAGAAAAATGACTAGAAAAGAGGAAGTAGAAGACATTGCAGGAGAACTGTGAATGAAAAGGAATGGATACTAATGTTTTGAAAAGTTGAGCTGATGATATGCTAGAGGGAAGAGAGGCTGAACCATGCGGGGCACGTATGAGGTCAAGGCAGAAATGGAATCAAGGGAATTTTTTGGTTGTTGTTGTTTGTTTTGTTTTGTTTATTTATTTTCAAGTGACAGGAGCAGCTTGAAGGTGTTTATAACCCAAAGAGGAGACAATAAAAAACAACAACAACAACAAAAAAAATGGGGTAGACTTGAGGTATATGAGAGAGAATTCAACCACCTGAATGAGGTCCCAAAGGAGGAAGATGAAAAGAAAACTCACCTCATTCTCTGAGAATGGAAGAGAAGTGTCAATGTGTGTGGCTACAGAAACACTTGTACGTTGTGGTGGTACATGAGGTAGAAAGCCGAAGGTTGAGATCATATGAATGGATTTGATTTTCCCAGTGAAGGTGGAAACAATACTAGCTGTTGTGAGAAGGGCCAGGTTGAGCCTCTGGGGACTGAAGAAAGTCTGAAATTACAATGTGCCTTTCAAGAGGGTAGAGGAAGTGGATTAAGCCAATAAAATGCTTATCAGAGCTACTGGGCAGAGAAATTTAGAGACCACGAATATGTGGTGATGCCCTCCCGCAAGGTGTTATCGTTTTCTTTTTTCCACGTAGTACATAGCTGCCTCTAATTAAGCTTATGTCTTAAAGCTACACTCAGGTTTTTCATGGGTAGTCGTTCACATGTACATTTTCCTCTTTGATGACTTCAGGGCGAGATGGGAGCATTTAGACTAGGCACTGTGCATTGATTTTAACCCTATCTTAAATTTAGTTTGATTTTTCAACTCATGTCATATTCTCTTGTGGAGCACATATATTTGTTTTTCTTATGTTTTTGTATATTTGTATTTTTTATATATTAAATTTTTGCCAGAGGGTGCCTTTGCTTGCAGGAGAAAAGGAGAGAGGGAGAGAAAGAAAGAGAGACAAAGAGAGAAAGCACCCCTTCATGAAGTATGGTCACATGTAATCCCTTCTCTTTCTTTTCTCCTTTTGGGATTTTGGGCACGCATGCACACACACACACACACACACACACACACACGCACACACACGCCTGGTGTGTTTTAGGTCTGAGACTTAAATAGTGTGGTTGGCTATGTGGAATCCAGCTGCCTTAATTGACATGCCATAGACTGGCTTTATTTATTATATTTTTAAAGTGAATTGAAGTGTTTTTTTAGGGTGAGGAGATAAATGTATATATATATAATATATATATATATATATTATATATATGTATTTTGAGCTTTAGCCTCACAGTTAGGACTATAGCCATGAGCTATCACTCTCAGCTCTTTTTTTCAGCAGAGTCTCTCTGTATTGTCTAGGTGAGATTCAAGTCTGTGATCCTCCTGCCCCAGCCTGAATCACTGGCATTACAGGTGTATGCCTTGGTGCTCGGGCTTTAGGTAGGAAGAGGAGCTGAACCCAGGCCTCCAATATGGTCCAAGCCTGTAGTGCACAGTGTCTTTTTTTTAAGGAAGATCTTTGCTATAGGGCTGCATACATTCGCTGGAGGGACTGAGAGACAGAGAGACAGAAAGTGACAAATCACCCTCCAGGGGGATGAACACACCATAATCCCTTCTTCTTTAGTCTCCTCTTAAGATTTTAGGCATGCACACACATGCGCCTGGCATGAGTTTTAAGCCAACAAGTCCAGGACTTGAACCATTATTGACTACATCATGGAAGTCCAGCAACATAACCATTATGCCATCTGCTGGTCCCGATGTGCAGTGTTTTTTAACAAAGTGTGCCACCACAGCTGGGCGTGGGGGAAATTTTAAACAAGTATCACTGCTTGGGACAATTTGAATTATCCAAGAACCAAACTCATTGCTGCAGCTATTGCCACCTGTTAACTGACAGAAAATATATTTAAGCATTAGCTCAAGCACAAACACCTGAAACAAGTGGATTTATGATATTTAACACTTGAACCCAATTGATTTGCTGGTTGCATCATCCTCATTTTCTATGTTAGTTCCTAAAGGCAGAGAAATAGTTTTCTATAAAATAAAGGCTTATCTGAAGCCTCACTCCCAGTGCCAACTGAATGCCAAATATCTTTGAGTTTGAAAATGCCAGCAGAAATCTTTTCTTGTACAAATTTATCACTTTTATTCTCTTTTGCTCCTCCAACTTCTAGCAGGACCTGTGAAAAAACTGTCAAAATAGCTGTAGAGAAGTAGTGTCGGAGGCAGTAATGGCTCTTTTAACAGCAGAGAATAGAACGATCTCAAAAATGAAGTCTATTGTCAGGAGACTTGCACCCTCCTTGGCAGACTTCCAAGTGTAAGTTACTTTGGATTAGACTTGGTTTGGGTAACATTTAATTTCTGAAGTGAACATTTGAATCAAACTGGTAACCTCTCAGAATTTAACCTCTCAAGGGGCAATGATGATGTTTTAAACAATTAAATTGAAATGCCTGATTCTTGATCATTCATGTACTAATATGGCACCTACTCTTCTCACATTTCTTGTTTTCCACTAAATTCTGCCTTAAAACATCACCCAGGTTTTTCATGTGGGGCCATTTGGAAATAGAATTCTTTCTTTGGGAGTACTGTGTTAAGACATGTTGGTAGTTGGATACATTACTCTTAGATATTCAGTTCCTTTGATTTGAAAACATTTACCAAATAATCTGCTGTTAGATTTTAATTAGCAGAAGTTGTATCTACATTAGTCTTACAAATGGAATGACCAAAGTATATTGATTATCAGATGGTAAGGAGTGACTTATCACACAAAGGCCAAACCAAAACAGATAAGTGGTTTGTCATATAAACATTTATGAGCCAATGGAATGACAGCTCACATTTGAAAGCAACCAGTATAAATTTGGCCCATACCACAGTGGGTGTGAAAATTGCAAGGTAAAATAAAACAGATGAGACCATTTAAGTTTGAAATGGAAGAACAGATCACTGGCAACAGCTATTTACTTTCACAGTCACTAAAATAGGGTGTTTTGTTGTGAAAACTATCAATACAGGGTGATGGATACCCTGCTTAAAGTGCCAATATGATGCCATTCTGAACTGCAAAACGATTTCATTACAAGTGTATGGGGAACCTTTAAACATGACATTACGATGCGACTATAATGTAAGATAACAATGGAAAAACAATTTCAGAGTAAGTGTAAGGAGACTATAACCATGCAGTTAGAAGGCCAGTGGAATGTGAGATTATAATAGCTCAACATTAAAATGGTGAAAAGGATATGGTCAATTGCTTTTTTTTTCTTAAGCTGGAAATAACCTAGACAACATTTATACTCATGAATAGTAAAGTCACAGGATATACTTGAAGGAGGAGGGAAGCCCTGCGCCAATATATCCAGTTCTTATCCCCATTCCGAAGTGTATTCCCATCGTTTTCCATTTCCTGCGGTTAAGTTGGAGACAGTTGCTGTCTGACATTATCATTTTCCTCCTGCCATACTACCCTGAGTCTCTGTTCCAAGTTTTAAAACGTGTTCTGTCTTAGTCACATGTAGACCCATGACTTAGCTGCATTTGTCATCTATGGGATATAATTTGAGTTCAACTAGGATGATTTTCTACGGCTCATATTATCTCCTTGGCCTCCAGTTACCACTGGACTTCACCTGAAATCTCACTATGATAAATTTACTTCCTTGAGTCCAAAAGGACTTTTCATTTTCAAGAGCACTTATTAAAATTGAACACATATCTATAAATTTATAAAATGGAAGTACCTGTTAGGAGGGTAGCATGTTAGGGTAGCACAGACTTGGGGCCAGCAAATGGCATAGTGATTAAAGCGCTAGACTCCCACATGGCTCACTATGGTTTGAGTCCTGGACCTGCTGGCTTGAAAATCACGCTGGGTGTATGTGCATGTGTGCTTAAAATCCCAAGAAGAGAATGGAGCAGAAGGGATTGCAGCCTGGCCATCCCCTTGGGGGGGTGATTTTTTTACTTTCTCTCTCACTGTCTCTGTTTCTCTTTGGTGAACACATGTGCCCTGTAACAAAAACTTAAAAAAAAAAAAAGAAAAGGAGCACAGACTGTCATTAGATAGACCTTGGTTCCTGTCCTAACTCTTCCACTTGGTTTTGGGTGAATATAAGCTAATCCTTCCTTTTTCTGAGCTTTGATTTCCTCATTCTAAAATGGGCCTAATAACAGTACTTTAATTCCTGAGGGTAATTGTAATATGAAATAGACATTGTGCAAAATGCCTTGCACAGTGCCTGGCCAATATGAGGAGTTTAGTAACTGTTCTCTCCTTGCAGAAGTAGAAAGGGATTTTTAAAAAATGGGTTAATACCCTGGAGAATGGACTAAAGGAGAAAGAATGGAGCTTAGGGATAGTGATATGATGAGAGAAAGGGCTTCTCCCTAATCCTTACCTACTTACGAGTTATTTTTGAGCCACTCCAGTTCTATTTTGTCAGTTTCTTAACCTTGATGATCGAAGGCATGCTTGAGGTTTTTTTTGTTTGTGTTTGAATCTCTCCCTGCTATTCTGCATCTTTGGATTATTGTATCTGTCCTTAATTACTGGCTCATTTAGTACTGTTTTCTGTGATAGTTCGACCTTCTGACCTTGGGAAATGACTTGTGGCCTCTGTTCAAGCTGTCCATCACCAGACTTCTTTGCTCTAATCCTCCAGCTTCATGGTGCTATCTTAAATAATCACATCTTGGATCACAACCTGAGGCTGTCATTTTCTAGCTGCTGATGTTATGCAAAAGTGTATAAACAGGAATTTTGTAATACTCTTGAACCAGTTGAAAATCTATTCATCCATATCATACTTACAGGACCAATCCACTAGCAAGAACAAACACAATTTTGTAAGTATAGAATAAAATCTTTCCTTCATAGTCATATATTTATAAAGCATTCTCATTAAGGAGATACCTAGCTCTAGAAGTATTTTCTTGTCTCACTTAGGTTTAATGGCTCCATTTACTATACTATTGGATAATTTTCTTGAAAGTTTTCTACAGGGATGAATCACCAAAGGAATAACTCACTAAACTTGAATTTTTGAGATCAGAGCCCATGTTGAAAATACTTTATGGTCCTAGTCCCTAGCAGTACCAGACATTGAAGGTGGTCATAAATGATTTTTGGAGTAAATTTCATGTTGACCACAAACCAACGCAAATTATCAAAGGCAATGTAATCTGGGGTGATCTGGAATGCAATGCTGTTGTAACTGCTCTGTACTCAGCTCATAATGGACACCAACTATCATGAAAGACATTGAAGATAAACATTAAGGACCATGAAATGAGGTTGGAGAAGAAACATATTTGTTATGTGCTGCTGCATGCTAGACTTTGTATGCCTTACTTAATTCATTTAAACTTAAAACAACCCTGAGAGTAGGCATTATCATCTATATTTTATAAAGAACAGAGGGTCAGAGAGATTGAGAAACTTGTCTGAGATCACATAAAGGGGATCTTTAAAACGTTTATGGAAAAATGCATGTTATGAAACAACTGTGCATGAATTTCAGGTGTTTTTTGTTTTGGTATCAAAATAAGCTCACTATTTAATTCTATATTCCCATGAACTTTCAGAAATTCCCTTGCAGCAGTAACTGTCAAACCTAGAATTTGAATATGAATGGTTACAAATCCTCTGCTACTTCCACTGTATCACACTGCTGCCCCTGTGTGAATTTAATTACAATTCAGTAGAAGAGAAGAGACGAACATGAAGCGCTGATGGCCGGTAGTCTGTGATGAGTATCATGTGAATATCATGAAAAGCATCAAAGGCTTTGAAGGAGTAAAAAAACCACTTCCACTTGGATTCTGTCTTCATTGTGGCATTTATATATTTTCTTCTGCTCTTTGAGGTTACTATTTTCCTAGCTGATGCATCCCTCTTTCTACTGAATGATGGCCAACAATGATGTCACAGCATGCTTAAGTCAATAATTGTTACTTAACAACACAACACTCCCTAGTCCCTAGGCCACTTGCTATGTTCCACGTCCCTTCTAGTCTCATTTTTTTCCCCAGCCTGGATGACCCTTCTTCTCTTTCTACCAAGTGTTAAAAGTATACTTTCTCTCTCTCTTTTTAAAAATTATTTAGGGACCAGCAGATGGTAGAATGGTTACATCACTGGACTCCCATGTAGTCAACCACTGTTCGAGTCCCATAGAGGCAGCTTAAAACTCATGCACTGTGTGTGTGTGCATGCCCAAAATCCTGAGAGGAGAATGGAGAAGAAGGGATTGCAGTGTGGCCATCCTCTCTGGGGGGTGATTTCTCACTTCCTGTTTCTCAATGTCTCTGTCTCTCCAGTGAGTACATGTGCCCTATAGCAAAAAATCTCTCTCTGAAAAAAAAAGATTTATTTCATTTTATTTATAATTATTATTACTTTTTATTTGCTAGAGGACATGCACACTTACTAGAGAGAGAGAGAGAGAGAAAATGAGAAAAGCAGCCAGGTCTAGGACTTGAATTGTGGTGGGCCATGTGGGAGTCTAGCTCCTTAACTAATATACTGCTTGCTGGCCCTAGTATACTTAAGGTCCAAGATGAATTCACTTTCCCCATTAGAATTAGTACTACCTTTCTCTTCTCTTTAAGCACATTTCTGCTCCTCTGTCCATTTGATAGTTGTTACCTAGCTTGGTGAGGTGTCTGGTGGCATGTTAAGCTGTGCTTTCCTTTGAGATTTGGACATTCTGAGCATCATCATACTAAAAAGGAGCACCCGATAGGAGTCCATTTATTCAAGAGTGGGAGAAATATCTTTGGGGAACAGGGATAAGGTTGGGAAAGATAGCTAGTCAGAAATGCATGTTTTATCTAAAATAATCTTCATGGTAGGAGAATGGGGTTTTCTTAAGGCGTACAGATTCTTTCCTACTCCTGTGCTAGTGGGTCTAAATCAGAAGGTGGTGATGTGGGAGAGGCTATAATGAAGACATAAGACTTAGGGACAAAAAGTAGCATTTCTTGAGGCTGACATGTAGAATAGCACTGTGAGAATACAGTATTATTCTGTGGCATAATACAGTAAGAGTATTGGGATAGTGACAATCACAGCCTTTTCTTTCTTTTTTTAAATAATTTATTTTATTTGTTATTATTGTTTTAATTTGACCAGAGAATGACAGAGAGAGAGAGAGAGAGAGAGAGAGAGAAAGGGAAGGCTAAAAAGCAAGTCACCAGATCTGGGACTCAAACTGGGTTGGCCATGTGGGAGTCGAGCACCTTAACCACTGCATCACCTGCTGATCCACACAGCATCTCTGTTCCTGAAATCTGTAGATCCTTGTAAGGGGCTAGGTTTTAGGGCAAGGAGGCCACAGTTTCTGAGGCACATGATATTTTTTTTGTCCATGGGCAAAGAGAGTAGTGTTTGTCCCAGATGGATGCCCTCACTAGTTCCTTTCAAATAAATGTTTGTAGAGAATGTTATGATGAATAAATATGAATTGATTGAAATGTTATTGAATTTATAGTCACTTGTGTCATTAAGAATTTTTTTAATAACACACACACTAAAAATTACCTAGATTTGAACAAATGTGGGCGAACATGAAACTTCTTATTGTTAAAAAAGTGTTTCCTGGGACCAGCAGATGGCATAATAGTTACCTTGTGGGACTCCCATGTAGTAAACTGTGGTTTGAGTCCTGGACCTGGTGGCTTAAAATTCACACTGAGTGCATGTGTGTGCATGCCCAAAATCCCAAGAGGAGAATGGAGAAGGGATTGTGGCATGGCCATCCTGGGAGTGGGGGTGATTTCTTGCTTTTTGTCTCTTTGTGTCTCTCTGTCTCTCTGGCAAGCACACGCGCCCTTTAGCAGAAATCGCTCTTTAAAAAAATAAGTAAATGAAAGTGTTTCCAGTTCTGGCTCTCTAGTGCAGTGGTTAAGTGCAGTACATTGGGAGTTGGATCCCACATGGCCAACTCTGTGTGTGTGTGTGTGTGTGTGTGTGTGTGTGTGTGTGTGTTTAAGAGGCTTTTGCCTTAGGGTATGTGTACTCGCTAGAGAGAGAGAGAGAGAGACAGTAAGATGGAAAATGAGAAATCACCCTCCCAGTAGGAAGGCCATGGTGCAAGCCCTTCTCCATTCTCTTCCCAGGATCTTGGATGCACACGTACATGCACACAGTGTGATTTTCCCTGGACCTGGTGGCTTAAAATTCACACTGAGTGCATGTGTGTGCATGCCCAAAATCCCAAGAGGAGAATGGAGAAGGGATTGTGGCATGGCCATCCTGGGAGTGGGGGTGATTTCTTGCTTTTTGTCTCTTTGTGTCTCTCTGTCTCTCTGGCAAGCACACGCGCCCTTTAGCAGAAATCGCTCTTTAAAAAAATAAGTAAATGAAAGTGTTTCCAGTTCTGGCTCTCTAGTGCAGTGGTTAAGTGCAGTACATTGGGAGTTGGATCCCACATGGCCAACTCTGTGTGTGTGTGTGTGTGTGTGTGTGTGTGTGTGTGTGTTTAAGAGGCTTTTGCCTTGGGGGGTGTAGAGAGAGAGAGAGAGAGACAGTAAGATGGAAAATGAGAAATCACCCTCCCAGTAGGAAGGCCATGGTGCAAGCCCTTCTCCATTCTCTTCCCAGGATCTTGGATGCACACGTACATGCACACAGTGTGATTTTCAAGCTACTGAGTCCAGGATTCCAACAGTGGTTGACCGTGTGGGAGTAGAGCTACATAACAACTATGCTCTCTGCTGCCCCCCCCAGCCGTAGTCTGAATCCCATCCCTGGAGTCTTGAAAAACATGTTGGGATGTATGCATGCTTCAGCTGTTCCATCCAGTATAAAATCTGTTTCCTGCTTAAACACCAAT
This sequence comes from Tupaia belangeri chinensis, assembly GCF_000334495.1. Taxonomy (NCBI): domain Eukaryota; kingdom Metazoa; phylum Chordata; class Mammalia; order Scandentia; family Tupaiidae; genus Tupaia; species Tupaia belangeri. The sequence continues at coordinate 410,798 of NW_006207268.1, forward strand.
TGATATACCCCATCCCTGATACACCTCATCTCGTCACCTTATTTTTTCCTCCTTCATAGCACAAATTACATACTATGCTCAACTTTTAAAATTTCATTTTATTTATTTATTTATAAATTTGCTCATTTCTTGTCTGGCTTTTTAGAGTGTGTTTTCATGGTTTCACACAGTGCCTGACACATAGTAGGTACTCAGTAAATGTCTACTGAGTGAATGAATCCAGGTATACAAACTTCTATTTCAGAAATCTTTCACATATCACAATAATAACTCTACAGAACTTTCAGAAATGGAAGCTGCTTAAAGGGAACATTAATTTGTTTCAACTATTATGTGACTCATATAGGCTTTTGTGATTAGTAGCTACTATTTAGTTTATCATTTTTATGTGAAACATGCTCCAGGTCAACCCATTATGTCCCACTAGATTCTGGTCTCATGAAGGCAGAGAACAGGTGGATCTTGTGCACAGTATGCATTTTGCCTGGTACAGAGGCAAGTTCTTCTTTGTGTTGAATACCAGGCTAAATACTGATGACCTGGAGATACAGGTCTCTCCTGACAGATGAACAGAACGCACCATGTGAGGCAACAGGCGATACAGTGAAGGCTGTAGGAAAGTGCTTTGGATCACAGAGAAAGAAGAGAGGCTAGGGAATCTCTGAGGAATGATCTGGGTGGTAGGAGGTGGTGGGTCTTCTAGAATCTTCCTCTTCTGAAACTGCATATTCAAAGGTGTAAGTTGAAAACTATAGATCCTAAGTGAACTTTTGTCACCCAATCCATTTATAAGCGGGATATTTATGCAAATACAGAGCTTTTCTACTTCTCAATGGCTGGTTTTTATATTTTTCTTGTTTTATCTCTTAATTTTATTCGGAAACACAGTGAAAGAAGGAAAGATGATTTTTGAATCTGGGTTTTCTAAGTGTTGGCCATTTTTAAAAGATAAATCTGTTCGAAAGATAATGAGATCTGGTTATTCAAGAGTATTCTTTCAGAGCACCATGAAACTTAGCTGGAACTGACTGCAGAATTAAAAAAAAAAAAAAAAAAAAAAAAAAAAAAAAAAATTTTTTATTTTCCCCCCCTCTGGGTGGTAGGAGGTGGTGGGTCTTCTAGAATCTTCCTCTTCTGAAACTGCATATTCAAAGGTGTAAGTTGAAAACTATAGATCCTAAGTGAACTTTTGTCACCCAATCCATTTATAAGCGGGATATTTATGCAAATACAGAGCTTTTCTACTTCTCAATGGCTGGGTTTTATATTTTTCTTGTTTTTTCTCTTTATTTTATTCGGAAACACAGTGAAAGAAGGAAAGATGATTTTTGAATCTGGGTTTTCTAAGTGTTGGCCATTTTTAAAAGATAAATCTGTTCGAAAGATAATGAGATCTGGTTATTCAAGAGTATTCTTTCAGAGCACCATGAAACTTAGCTGGAACTGACTGCAGAATTAAAAAAAAAAAAAAAAAAAGAAAAGAAAAAGAAAACTTGTTATATTCCCCACCAGAGGGAGACAGGTTTTTTCCTTTTGCCTTTCAAAACTTAAATTCTGATGAACACAGTTTTGAAGAGCACAATGCAAGATTTACTACGTCTGATTAATACCCAGGGGGAAAAAAACTTACAATCTAATTTGTTTACTTTTGTCTTTTAATATCAAATTATTTTCAAGATCTAAGTTCTGTTCTGCAAGCACAGTAAATGCTACTTAACATGCATGGAACTTTAAGAGCTATTTGTTATTTCAGTGTCGACTTTATCTCTAATTATATTAGTATGGATTCAGATAGGACACTGATAATATAACAACATGGAATAATTTAGCATTCGTTATTTCCTGTAGTAAGACATTTACAAATCAACTCTAAACTAATAGAGACAAAGGACATGGTGATGGTGGAGAAGAAAGTGGTGACAATGCCTCTGTATTTGCAAGTCTGTGGATGTTGCAATAAGCTGAAATCGAGTTGGTTTATTCAATATGCTACAACCCTTTAAAAATTTTTAAAAGAAATTGGCTTACAGTAGGTGCTAATTTAGGAAATATGGCACATGAACAGCAGTTCCTTCCTGTGGCATATCTGTGCTTAGGATAATTAAACATTTTATCAAGAATATAGAAAATTGTCTAGCGATTTATAGAGTAAGACCTACTGTACTTTTAAAAAGTCCAATTTCATGCCCAATTTAATAGATACAGTGTTAGATCTACATGTCCAGTGTAATTACTTGGACATTTCATTCTTCTCTATGGTTCCTTTTGGAAGCCAGTTCAGATCTGACCTGTGTAAATGCTTTTTAAATGATTCCGAATCATTTTACAAATCCAATTAGTGCACAGTCAAATCTTTTCAGCTCACCTCATTTGACACTGGGTGCTGCTGGAGTGGCTTTACTGCTTATTGTGATTTCTATTTACTTACTCTTTGTAATTTTCAGAATATGTACAACTGAAAGATGAAATAATTCTCAGAAGCTAACATTTAAATGTGGGAGAATGTGGAAGCATCAGGTAAAATATTTGCCTGCTTAGGAACATGAGTTTCTCATCATAATTCAGTAAAAGTAAATGGATGCTTTGCAAAAGCAGAGTGTCACTTAAGTTTCACTTGCCTGAGGTATCATTTAATCAGCAAGCACAGTTAATAATTCTGCTTTTCTATTTGTCAAGATCTCAATATTTTTTCAATATGAGGTCTGCTCCAGTGTACTTTACATGACACTTTATAATTAGTGGTACTTGAGAATTTGGCAGTTTTAAAAATTCATACAACATTCTTAGTTACAATTTATAAATGATTTTAAAGTATAATTAACATTCATCTTTACAAGTTATATGCAAACAAATATGCAAATTTAGAAATAAATATGCAAACATATAAAATGTTTTTGAATTAAGTAGTCCTTAACATTTTTAATGAAATCAATATTTTATTCATATTTTGCACACAATTTTGAGTACTTACTGATTTGGGGGGGTCTATAGCATATAGGCTTTTGCATATTGCAACCTCTGACTACCACAAACAAGAGAGAAATGTGAATCAGTTTCTTTTTTTGATGAGAAAATTGAAAGGATGATTTAGCAGACAAATCTAATAGGTGCTGTCGAGTAGATTATGGATGCCATTAAAATGGTTTTTGTGCTCTTTTAACTCTTAATCTGATAAGGAACCTCTCCTTTCTTAGATGATACAAAAACTGGAGCTCAGGAAAACACAGTTGAGTATCATCATAGTACCCCCAACTTCTTAAGTTGGTGGCTAATAAAGGCTAATACATTGAGGAGGTAGCTATGGATTTTTTTAACATATTAAAGTCTGAATGCAGAAGAATGCTGGGTTCAGTATAAAATGAATGGGATTACTGGTGAAATGCACCTTAGATGGGGTAGTCACTAAGTAAGAGTGTAACTTCAAGTTTTGGTTATAATTTTTTTTTTTAGAGGTTTTTGCTATAGGGCGCATGTGCTTGCCAGACAGACAGAGAGAGACAGAGAGACAGAAAGTGAGAAATCACCCCCCCAGGGGGAATGGCCATGCCGCAATCCCTTCTCCTCCATTCTCCTCTTGGGATCTTGGGCACTCATGCACACGCACCCAGCATGAGTTTAAGCCACTGGGTCCAGGACTTGGACCGCTGTCAACTACATGGGAGTCCAGTGACACAGCCATTATGTCAACTGTTGGTCCCATTGGTTATAATTTTTTAAAAAAAAATTCTTCTAAAAGAATAACTGACTGGCTTTTTTTTTTTTTTTCCCTCGGAAGAAGTGGATGCAGGTGGCATGGAGCTCTGGTCAGCCTGCTCTGGCCCTGACTCACTGCAGTTCGCTCTCCCCAAGGAACAAGTCCATCAGGAAGCTGCACCACAGCCATGGCTTTTAAAGATGCTGGAAAACACCCATGGAGCCAGAGGTGGCCATTCACCAAATTAGAATTACTTTAACCAGCTGAATGTAAAGTCTCTGGAGAAAGTGTGTGCTGACTTAATCAGAAGTGCAAAGGAAAAGAATCTCAAGGTGAAAGGACCAGTTCAATGCCTACCAAGACATTGAGACTCACTACAAGAAAAACACCTGTGGCGAAGGTTCTAAGACTTGGGATCGTTTCCAGATGAGAATCCACAAACGACTCATTGATTTGCACAGTCCTTCTGAGATTGTTATAAACAGATTACTTCCATCAGTATTGAACCAGGAGTTGAGGTTGAAGTCACCATTGCAGATGCCTAAGCCAACTATTTTAATAAATTATCATCTTTCAAAAAAAAGATAAAGTGACTCAAGTCTTAGTTCACTCATTTGACAAATGCTCATCTTTTGATGCTCAGGTTCAATTCCTCGTCTGCAAGTAAGATTTCTCAAAACCACGTCTTCCTATTCTGAATTCATATTACGTGATAAGTTAATCAGGCACACGTTTTTATGTTCCTCTTACGAGCAAAGACTACACTCTAAGCTATCAAGGATACAAAGAAATACAAGAAAGACATAATCAATTAGCACCACATATTAATAGCTTAGCTCTAGAATGTTCTCCAGTATATATGTAGGTATGAATCCAATAAACTAAGTCTGACTGCTTCTACTCAGTGCTAATGAAATGAGAGGATTCTGCAACCAAGATATAGAAAGACAGTCAGCAAGCACCACCAAACTATCTCAAAAAGCTCAGCATGCATCGCTGGACTCCCATGTAGCCAATTGCGGTTCAAGTCCCAGACCTGGCAGGCTTAAAACTCATGATGGGTGCATGTGCATGAATGCCCAATATGCCAAGAGCAAAGTGGAGAAGAAAGGTGTGCAGTGTGGCCATCACTCCTGGGGGGTGACTTCTTTCTTTCTGTCTCTCTGTCTCACTGGCATTGCGTGCACCCTAGAGTAAAAATTTCTCTAAAAAAAAAAAAAAGAGCTTAGCATATGCTCAGTATTTATAGATAAAAGTTATAAGCAGGTGCAAATTGTTTCTCACTACCGTTGATCAAAGTAATTTACTTTGCTTTGACAAATATACTGATTTCTACTTTCTTCACATACCCATTCCTGGTTTCTTATCTGACCATTCTTCAAATAGACTTCCCTATGACTCAGTACTTGGTTAGACTGTTTTGGTCAGAGACCTTTCTTAATTTCAAAATGGCCTCAATCCTACTAGGCCTCAAGTTAGCCTGCTTTAGATATGTAGGTTTTATTACTATTTTAAAATGACAAAGTTTTTGAGGAAAAGAACACCACCGACACAAAGGATAATGAGAAAGATTTTGAATGACTACTCTGATTAGTTAGTAATTACTGAAATACTGTGGGAGACCAGCAGTTAGCATAATGGCTATGTTGCTGGACTCCCACATAGTCGACCGCGGTTCGCGTCCCGGACCTGGTGGCTTAAACTCACACCGGGGGCGTGTGCGTGCGTGCCCAAGATCCCAAGAGGAGAATGGAGGAGAAGGGATTGCGGTGTGGTCATCTCCCCTGGGGGGTGATTTCTCGCTTTCTGTTTCTCTCTCTCTGTCTGTCTGGTGAGCGCACACGCCCTATAACAAAAAACTCTCCAAAAAACAAACAAACAAACAAAAATCAGTAACAATGCCATGTTTTTGTCCTTCTTGCTCAATTTTGAATATTTTTTTCTTTAATTTTCAGAGGGCACATGCACTTGCCTGAGAGAGGTAGAAAGACAGAGAGAAAGAGATAGGAAGAAAGCAGTGCCTAAAGGAGAATGGTCATGCTGGAATCTCTTCTTCATTTCTTGGGATTTAGAGCATGCATGTACATATACCCGTGTGTTTTTCAAGCTGCCTGAGCCAGGATTCAAACTGCTGCCAGTCATGTGGCATCCAGTTCCTTTATCCACTAGACTATAGGACCTGCCCAAATCATTTCTGGTTTTAGTAATATTTTTTTCCCTTATTGGAGAATAAGACCTTCACGTTCCACTTAATTTCCATTTTTATCTGCTAGAACTTAGCAAAAAAATTCAAGTTGTCTTTTTCTTCTCTTTTATTACTTGAATTTTTTCTTTTATTTTGTGTGACTATGTTATTGTACTTTGGTTTCTTCTTAATAGCCAGTTGCTTTGAGTCCTCTTAAAAGAAACACATGATTACATAGTGCAGATGCACTTTGATTGTGTGAACACTTGATCCGGTGGAAGTCCGATATGGTAGGTTCATGATGATGCCTGAGTGAGGAAGTGACTGAATGAGGAAGTGACTGAATGAATGACATGCTGGAGAATCAAAATGTTAAGAAAGATTGCAATGGAGTATGATTTATTAAGGAAAGCATCAGGCTAGAATTGGCTGATGACTTTAAAAAGGCTTAAAATGATGACTGGAAGAGGAGGAAATGACTTGGAGGAGAATAAAGGTTTAGCAAGAAGAATTACAAATAACAAGAGCCATAGTGTTGTAATATTTGACTTCTCTGATGGGCCTGTTTGCTTATATGAAATGCAAGATTTCAGGGGGCAAAAAAATTTAAAAATTAGTTCAGGACACATTAGTATAACTTTCCATGGAATATACCAGGATGTTTTGAGGTTGTTTGATAATGTATGTGATCCTGCTACCTATTTCTTTGAAATTCAAAAATAAAATATATAGGGTATGATGATTTGAACTTGCTGATTTAGGGTAACATAATTCATTTTGATGCATCGCAAATTAATCTTCTTCATGGAATCAGAAATAAGCATTCGAAATTCTGTTTCACAGCAAGCTGCTCCATGATGTCTGTGGGGACTGGTTTTGTTTATTTGCTGCTATAGGATAGTCTTAGGTAAACAACATATAGCCATATCTACGTGCATCTGCGTAGGCTTCAACATTTTTATTATGCAACTTAAAAATGAAAAATGAGATCTGCTGCATTTAGCAAAACAGCTAAATCTTATTCTGTATAAAACAAATCCCTACCACCTTCTTGTCAAGAAACCTTGGCCTTTAAAGACCATCCCAGCACAATCAGTCACTTCCATATGCCTTTCATTCTTCCTATATTCTAGGGTTTTTTTCTCAACGTTTTGTTTCTCTGGGCTGAATTTCATCTCCGTTGATTGCCCAATTCACTTTTCATTCAGCCGTAATTGTTTTTTGAATTGTGTTAAATTCTCAAATGGATTATGACAATTTGAAAATTAACAATGGTGCCTTAATTGCATGGGGCTGTGTGATCTACAAAACCCTGTTGGCTGATGTTTCTCCCCCCACCTGTAATCTTTTTTTTTTCTTAAAAAAAAAATGTGAAAAAGTAGAAACACACAAACAAAACATATGTGTTTGTGACTTACAAAAATGACTTTCCAGTATTTGGAAATCAACCGCAGATACTTGCAAAACCATTTTAATACAGACATTATTTTACAAATTCAATCATGCTTTGTTTCTTCCAAATTTAGTTTCTTCCTTTTGTGGAAGTAGGAACACATGCAAGCAGGATAACATTTTCTGTATGTGTATGGAAATTAAGTCAGGAAAATAATCATTATTCTTTAATTATCTTACTTCAGCTGGACTCTCAATACGTGGCAATCTTCCTACTTGTCCATGGTCGACTGTCTCTAAAAGCCCTCTAGAGGTAGCTGTTTGAAACCTTTAATCTCATGCCATACTTCTCATCCTCTCCATGCTCAGCTTTTGCCTTGCTTCAGGATTTACAGAGAATATAGCAGGTCTGAGCAGTCTCCTCCCACGCTTAGCATCTACCTCCAGACTCAGCTATAGAAACATAACTTTTCATCTTTCTCCCTCAGTCTTAAAGGAAGATGGTTTTCCTTCATCCCAATATTAACCTCTTGGGTTCATTCTTCTTTGGACTTCTCTCTAAATATAAATTTCTTTCTTTCCTCCTCTGGTTTTCTCCTTAGCCTACGGACTTAATTAGGTCTGGTCTTCACCATCTGCCTCTGCCTTAACCTCCCTACTCTTGTCTTATGTACCCGTAACTGTATGAAGCCAATCCTTTCTTTCGCCTACACCCCCCAGCTACCCCCCACCCACGTTCTTTATTCTGCTTTGAGAAAGCAGTTTCTCCTGCACTCAATTTTTAAACCAAGAAACACTGTTGATACTTCTGACTTTCTCTCTCTCTCTTTTTTTGGGGTGGTGGTGGTGGTGGTAGAGAAATCGTTCTTTATGGTTTGGGGTTGGTGGGTGGGGCTCAGGAGTTCTTGGTGAGGTGGGCCAATTCCTGTTCACAATCACTGGGTTCTAGCTGCACAGGATGGCGCTGGCTTTGCAGATGGCAGCTATGTGCAGATAGATGGGGAAGTGCTTGCTTATTTTGTGGATCACGTGCTTGATGCAGCTAAGTGGCAGAGGCTTTCCTGTTGATGGTGGTCCCATGTAGGAGGCAGACCTCAGCTTTGTAACCACTACCACGCCCTCATGGTCACCATGGACATGGCAGGGGCTCTTCTTGCTGCCAGAATCAGAGACAGAAAGACGCCGATACTTGTGACATTTTGATGTTTTTCTGCCATTGACTTCCATAACACCCATCAGTATGTGTCTTTTCCCTGATTACCTAGTATTCTGATTCTTGAAATACAAAGGAGTATAGAACACAGTCTCTATCCCCAAGAATATTGCACCGTAGGGGAGAAAAAATACAAGTAAATAGGCAAATACAATCCATAATATAAAATTTATACATGGAAAATACTCATCTCTGTGCTTGTTGAGTCAAGGAGAACTTTACTTACTTCTAGACAGAGGCTTAAGTGATGACTAAGAACGACCTAGGTGGAATGTGGCCAAGGATGAGAGTTCCAGGAAAAGAAAGCCATAGTACTAAGACCCAAAGAAGAGAGGACACGGGTGTTCAGATCACTTTGAGAAGTTCAGTGTGATCGAGTAGAGTGTGTAGTATGGGTATCCTAAAAAATAGGCCTGGACAGGCAAGAGGCACCAGGTTATGGAAGGTTACTGAACCATTTTCAAGAGTTTAAAAATGATATGCAGGAACCAGCTGATGGCCTAATGGATATGTTGCTGGACTACCACGTAGTTGACGTGATTTGAGTCCCAGACCCAGCAACTTAAAACTCATGCTGGGTGCATGTGCCTGTGTGCCCAAAATCCTGAGAGGAGAATGGTTACAGTGTGGCCATCCCACCTGAGGGCTGATTTCTCACTTTTTGTCTGTCTCTCAGGGAGCACACATGCCTTATAGCAGAAATGTCTTTAAAAAAAAAAAAAAAAAAAAAAAAGAAGAAGATAGTCAGACAATGAGGAGCAATTAAAAGATATTTAAAAAAAAAGAAGATAGGCAGACAATGAGGAGCAATTAAAAGATATTAAAAAAAAAAAAAAAGGAGTGACAGTGACCAATTAGGTGGGGCTAGCCTTGGCATGGTGGTTAAGATGACTGGATCTCACATGGCCAGCTGTGTGGTTTGAGTCCCGAACCAGTGGCTTGAGAAATACTCTGGACGTGTATGTGTCTGCATGTTCAAAATCATGAAAGGAGGGAGAAATGAGGAAAATGACCATCCCCCATGGAGGAAGGGGTGCTTTCTCACTTTCTTCCCCCTCCCCCTTCCCACACTCTATCTTTCCTGTAAGCACATATGCCTTCTGGTAAAAATTTAAAAAGAGATAGAAGAAAGGAGACAATGAATTGGGTGATGGTAAGAGTGGTGGCAGGGGGTATGCTTAAAAGGCTGTGGCAAGAATCTAAGGAAGATGGTCCCGGTCTGATGCAGCAGAGTGGTAGTATGGATAGAAAGTGTGAAAAAAAGTAATTGATTTGAGTGATAGTAATGGAAAATAATGGAAAAGGTGTAGTAATTGAATTATCCCCTTCAATTATTCTCTTCAATTCCCTTTGGTTCCTTGCTATCTCACCATGGCATTCTTACCTGTATAAAGTGTAGCGTTTCTCCCATTTTATTGTTCTTTTACATTGGTCTATTGGTCTCTTTCTAGGACCCTGTTTGATTAATATCTAGGTTTGTAGCTCAGCTTGATGCTTTGTGGATAGCAGGTGAACAATTAATGCTGGCTAACTGAATGACTCAACTTCCCTGGATAATGTTAGATGTTAATTTTTAGCTTATACCTCTGTCAATTATCATCCCCACCCCTGCCACCCTCCCATTTGTTACACAACCAGAGAGAATGCTTCACAGTTTGAATGTTTAAAAAAAGTTGTAAATGGAACTTCATTCTTACATTTAAATCCTTTATAAATATTTATCTTTAATAATGTGAAGGCAGATACTCTATCGGCCCTTTATTAGCTTTCTATTGCTGCTGTAAAAAATCACCAGAAATTTAGAGACTTAAAACAACACAAATTTATTATCTCACAGTTTTTGTCGAACAAAAGTCTAGACAGGCTCAACTGGGTTCTATGCTCAGGGCTGAAATCAAGATGTCAGCTGAACTGAAACCGTACAGGAAGTTCTGGGAAGAATCTGCTTCTAGACTATTTGGGTTGTTGGCCAAATAAGGTTTCACTTTACAGGTGTGGGACCGAGGTCCTTCTTTCTTTGTTGGCTGTCAGCAGGGACTGCTGTTGGCTGCTAAAGGCCACTCAGATTCTTTCCAGTGACACCCTGTACCTTCACTCCAGCAAGTCTTGCTGTTCTGAATATACTGTTTTGAATATTTCTGATTTCCCCTTCTAACTGTCCTCTTGGCTCAATGTAATCACATTGAGCCCATTGAGATAATTCAAAATAATCTCCCTATTTTAAGGTCAACTGATTAGTAACTATTATTGCAACTGCCAAGTCTCCTTTGCAATGCAATGTAGCATATTCATGGGCATGATATTTTGCCATATTTATAATCTTGGGATTAGGGTGACATTTTAGAAATTCTATGTATCAGATACTTATTTTAGATTGGAAAAATATATAATAAATTAGAAACCACTATAATGTCATATTGTAAACCAGTCAGTAGTGTTGAGCATAATTTTTACCTGGATAATTGACACATTTATTTTCTTATATATATAAAATTTATTACTGACTGAAGTTTTGGATTTGTGTTTTAACCTTTCCATCCTTCTCTCTGAACCTGCTCTGCTGAATGGGGAAAGCATCAGTCTTCAATAGCCAAGATGTCTGGATGGTAATGTCCTTATGATGCAGAATATACACTTCTGATTTTTTCAGAAACATTTATAAGTATTTTTAGCTATGGGTAGAGTGGAGGTATTGTGAACCTGTTGTAATCATACCGAACACTTAGAATGTTGTGATCCTGAGAAATGGAAATCACAACTTTCCATTCTGAATAATCAAAATCCCTTATAACCCTCATATTCAGATGTGACTTTTTATTTATTCAATAACTATTTAATGAGCATCTTCTCAGGCACTATTCTATGCACCAGGAATAGGATGGTGGTTAAGGCATGCTGGGGGTTCTGTCTTCCTGGACCTTCAAGTTGCTTTGTCCCTTGGCAAGCAAAGGAGGAAAATGGACCTCTTCTCATATGGACCAAATGCTCTCCTCAAATACTTAAGAGATATTCCCACACCCATTTTTATCTCTTCCTGGAAATTAGCCTTACATCCTAGAAGGTTCAAGCAAAATTCCTAAGGAGAGATGGCCTAGGTCAATTTGACTCAGCAGGGATGTAGGCCCACAAATAGATATGATTGGAAAAATATTCTGTTTAAACACTACTGAATTTTATTTTTTCAAAAAGGTTGGCATAGGTAAAGAAAGGAGAAATAACAGAAAATAAGCTTAAAGAGAAAGTTTCAAGGAGGCCTTGAAGAATTGAGCAAAGTTCGTTTGTTGAATAGAATGTTGGGGACATTTGGTGACACACTAAATAGTTAACAGTTCTTTGCTTTTGTATTATTACCCTGTTTGGTATAACTGAGGCCCCTGATGAGTTCCCAGAGAATATCAAAGTGTGAATACAAATCGTCAATCTTGTAAAATCAGTTTGACAATCAAACAAAGCAAATTCCTGACTTGCCTTTCATTCGTACAATGCGCAGATCACCAATGCCATTGAGCTTGTTTGAGAATAAAGATGAGGAAATTGTCAGTCATCAGGTGCAGCTCTAGCAAGTGGAAACGATGTTTAAGAAGCCATTTATTACCGATTTCAGTTCAGCTTTATTTGTGGATATAAACATGTGTTTCTCCATCTTTCCGCTCCTTCCCCGCCTCCTAGTGCTTTCTCTTCCTCCTCTTTCTTCTTCTATAAAAACAGAACAAAGATGTCCACAACGACTAAGGCGACGGGAAGAAGAAAACACTTGCAACTATGAGTGTACTGAGAAAAAATAACAGCCAGATATACATGGTGGAACCGCCAGTCTTTCTGATGACTGAGAAAGGGCAGATATTTAAGTCAAAAACAGCATGCTGGCTCTGCCTTGTGGCACATGTGGTAGAATGCTGCTGGGTGATACTGGGGCCATACAGGGAGGCCTGAAGTTTGGATCCTTGATCAGCCTAACCACACAAGGCATGCCACGTGTCTGTGGTCCTGACTGGCTGAGAAACTTGAGGAAGAATCATGTTGTGACAAAATTCTGTCAGGGGTTTCTCTGTCTCTCTCAATAATCTTTAAAGCAAATAATTTTTTTAAAAAGCCAGCATGTTTCTTGGGGAGGCTTTGACCCTAATTCCATATAGAGTAGATTGAGCACAAACTTGGAAACCCATTTTCATACAGTAAGAATTACTTTGTTGGGGCCAGCAGTTGGAGTAATGGCTATGTTGCTGGACTCCCATGTAGTCAATTGCAGTTTGGGTCCCAGACCTGGTGGCTTAAACTCATGCCGGGCGTGTGTGCGTACATGCCCAGGGTCCTGAGAGGAGAATGGAGGAGAAGGGATTGCGACGTGAGGAGAAGGGATTACAGCATGGCCACTCCCATCCTCCCGGGGGGGGGGGGGTGATTTCTCGCTTTCTGTCTCTTTGTCTCTGTCTGTCTTTCTGGCGAGCGCACACGCCCTATAGTAAAAACCTCTCCCCAAAACAAACAAACAAACAAAAAATTACTCTGTCACTTTTACCTAAATGACGTGTATGGACTTGGGCAAATATTTTACCCTCTATGACCCACAATTTTCTTCTAAATTGAACAAATCTTTTTTTTTTTTTTTAAAGAATTATTTATTGAAGTTTATTATTGTTATTTAATTTGATGAAAGAGAGAGGAAGAGAGAAAGCAAGCTGCCAGGTCCGGGACTTGAACCATGATCAGTCATGTGGGAGTTCAACACCTCACCACCACACACCTGCTGGCCCCATCTCCCCACAATTATTTTTAAAAATCTGTATGATTAAAATAATAAAATCACTTCCTGGAATTATTATGCATATGAAATATTGTATCAAATACCTAGCACATTATTGAGCACATGGTGTATGCAACATATGGTAGCTATTATTGTATTATTATTGTTTTTATATATTGGGTTGTTGGAAAAGTCATGATGTATTTTTTCTAAGTTCTTCTATGCAAAAATGCATCATGACTTTTCCCACAACCCAATACAATGGTATTTCTACATATATAATTCTCAAATTTCCCTCACCGAAGGCTCAAAACAGTGTAGCACCTTCATTGTTAATTATTAACTTCAATGTACAGGTTGAGAACTTGGCAAAAATATTTAAAACTCTTATCTCAATGACAGTGAAGGATAATTTTAGATGTCTGTACTTCTTGCTGTGTAATTTGCTCCTGAGATCCAGTATGTCTTCTAATGAAAATGACCTTTCGAAGACTCCCCTAGAGTTCTGAGATTGTTCAGTTCACGGGAATGGCACTGTCACCATGATTTGATAATGGTAGAACATCTGTCTTGCACCAATTCTGTCACAACATGATTCTTCCTCAAGCTTCTCAGCCAGTCAGGATCACAGACACGTGGCATGCCTTGTGTGGTTAGGCTGACCAAGGATCCAAACTTCTCTGCTTGTGGTTCTGGAACTTCCTAAACTCAGTGAAGAACAGGAGAGCAGTGAGTGAACAATACTTTGAGATCATGATGCTAATGTCTCAGAGGAAGCAAGTGCCTCTTCCTTAGACAACCCAATTTGTTGGACTTTCAACCTTCTTTGATTCGACTTTGGGTTGTTAACTCTTTGCTCTCTGAAGCTATGTCTGAAACTCCAGTGTATCAGATGCCTTAAGCTTGGTTCCCGTTTCACAGGTGTACATCCCACAGATCATTATTTTGTACTCATCCATGGTTCAGATACCCAACCTCAGTCTTAAAACCAACCAACTTTTACAAATTCAGGAGAATGAAAAAAGGAAATAAATGGGACCAGCAGGTTGCGTGGTGGTTAAGGCACTGGACACTCCCATGTGGCCAACCACAGTTCGAGTCCTGGACCTGGTGGCTTACTTTCCCTCTCTCTCTTTTTCTCTGTGTGTGTTTCTCTCTGGTCAAATTAAAAAATAATAATAATAAGTGAATGAATAAATAAAATTAAATAAATAATTCTTTAAAAAGAAAAAAAGGAAAGTAAGAAGGAAAAAAGGAAGGATGAAAAGAACTATGTAGGCTCTTGGATATTCTCTTAGAGATAAAAGGAAGGATGTAGTTTGATAATTTTGACTACATTGTCTTCCCCCAATGGCCCTCACACAGCCATGATCATCATGAACCTGTGCTACACCTGAAATTTTACACACATGTTGAACTCATATTTTATGAACTTTGACAATTTACTCATAAATATTTCTTTTTTTCCTTAATCTGTGCTTTAAATGTACTCACAGTTCTGTGATGGCCTCAGTAGCAAAGCTTACACTCTTTTTGACATCAATTGGAATTTACTTATGTAAAAAGTCCAGGATGAGGCCCTCAGATATGGGAAGCAGGAAGAAGCATTCTGAAAGTGCCAGAGAATAAGAAGGGTCAAGTAAGTGTCCAAGTGAGAGTGAACATCCCTGGGTCTCCATTAGCTGTAACGAACAGAGTGCGTTTGGCAGTGTGTTATTTGACATGGATTTATAAAACAGTTTGCCAAGTCATTTTTTCTTTTTCTGTATGAAATGTCAGTGAACAAAAAAAAAGAGGGGGCCGGTGGTCTCATTATTGGATAATTATATAATAAAGATGGGTCATCTGATATTCAAGATATGTAGACTGCACATATGTAGCAATTTCACAGGGAAATCAACACCTTTTTCACCAATCTTCTCAGCTCTAGCTTAGAGAAAGCCAGTCCTGTGACTTATGGCTCCATTCTGGAGTAAATAACCATTGTAGACGACAATGTCCATGGGTTTAAGCATTTCTGAAGGAAATTTAATTTAGCACACTATAAAAAAATTCCCTCCTTGGTATATATCTTGTAAAGTAGAGCGTTGAAACTGTCTAAAACATATCCATTCACTATCTCTTGATTGGTCTTAAAAAAAAAAAAGGTTTAAAAATCAATGTCCTTTTTATTCTTGTCTTAGCATTTAATTTCATTTACATATGACTAAGGCTGTTTCTTCTTGGTAAATTTAATTTGCTGGAGTTTGGCCCCCAACACAGAAAGACCGACATCCTTGGATATAGGGTTGCCAACTACTGCAAGTGGCGTTGCAAGTAAATTTGATCTATATACTTTTCAAACTTCTCAGATGTGATCACTGACATTTGGCCTGATGAAGGAAACCCTGGGGACTGGAAAAACACAAAGTAGCTACTTTCCTGACATGCAAAATGTCTTATAATCTGTCTTTATCTTTCATGGCTGCAGTGGTCTGGATAAATTAGACCAAATTGGGCTAAGCAGTGTCCTTGGCTACACTCACGTAGCTGTTTTCAAACGCTAATAGGAGCTGTGTGTGCACATCCAAAGACAGAATTTGGCCCCTTTTGTCTTTGTGCAAACAGTTGTTTTAGTTGCGATGATTATTCCTGTGTGGCTGTTTCATAAGCAGTATTTTTGCCTAGTTTAAATATCTTTTGACTTTATTCTTCATACGCAAGACATTTATTGATATGGAAACATGCAACTCAAAATCTTCAGTTTCCAGAAAAATAAAAAACCTCCCCAATAAAACCTGTGACTGTTGCAAATGAACTGGGAAAGAGGTAAAGCAAGTCATATAAATGGTGGCAAAACCAGAAATAACACTGAGAAAAAGTGTTAACACTCATTAATAGCAACAATCTGATTAAATTTTTTACAGCACATTGACCCCTGGCCTTTCAAAAAAGGAAATCTGTTGTTAAATATTTTCAAGGCAAATACAAATAATAAAAATCCGCTTGTTTATTCAGATGCCAAAAATCCTGAAATTAACTCCCAATGCAACTGCTTCCTCTTACTTTAAAAAAAAAAAATTATAGAAATCTTACTGATTTCCGAAGGCCAAATCTTTTGAAATAGAAAAGAATGAGTCTGACAGAAAAGTTTTTATTACTGGAAATTGCAACCTTGGCTCATCTTTGAATTTCCTTCTAGAAAATAATACATACAAGAAGCCTTAAGGTTTTAGAAGGGACTCCTGCATAAATCAATACATGATATGAATAATAGGAAAGACACTATAGAATGTCTGGACTTTTTGAGGCATTTTCAAGGGTTAGATAATTTCTTTTGTGTTTTGAACAAATCTTATTTATAGCTCCTTATTGCCCTTTCTCTGAAGATGATAGATTTAAGAATGTGTTTAGTTATACATTGGAAAAGAGATTTTCAAAAGTTCATAATTATCATGCCAATTTACCATTAATTGCAAATAAAATATTCTCACTTTTTGCAGGGTTATATAATGATTTATGCAAAAATAGCCCCACTGAGTTCTTTGAGTGGTTGATAATTTCTCTAAAATAGTGGATTTTTTTTTTTATACCCGACAATGTGAACAGATTCCAGGTATTTGAGACCCATCATATCTCTGCTTGAAACATTTTGAATACCAACTCCAAATTGTTTATTCAGATGCCAAAAATCCTGAAATTAACTCCCAATGCAACTGCTTCCTCTTCCTTTAAAAAAAAAAAAAATTATAGAAATCTTACTGATTTCCGAAGGCCAAATCTTTTGAAATAGAAAAGAATGAGTCTGACAGAAAAGTTTTTATTACTGGAAATTGCAACCTTGGCTCATCTTTGAATTTCCTTCTAGAAAATAATACATACAAGAAGCCTTAAGGTTTTAGAAGGGACTCCTGCATAAATCAATACATGATATGAATAATAGGAAAGACACTATAGAATGTCTGGACTTTTTGAGGCATTTTCAAGGGTTAGATAATTTCTTTTGTGTTTTGAACAAATCTTATTTATAGCTCCTTATTGCCCTTTCTCTGAAGATGATAGATTTAAGAATGTGTTTAGTTATACATTGGAAAAGAGATTTTCAAAAGTTCATAATTATCATGCCAATTTACCATTAATTGCAAATAAAATATTCTCACTTTTTGCAGGGTTATATAATGATTTATGCAAAAATAGCCCCACTGAGTTCTTTGAGTGGTTGATAATTTCTCTAAAATAGTGGATTTTTTTTTTTTAATACCCGACAATGTGAACAGATTCCAGGTATTTGAGACCCATCATATCTCTGCTTGAAACATTTTGAATACCAACTCCAAAAACTCGACATTAATAAAACATTAAAGTTCCAACTTAAACCCATAAAAGTCAAGAAATCCAGAGTTAAGGTCGACCCAGCTCTTTTAACTCTGTTCTCCTGAATGCATACATGGGTGATAGGACAGCAGTGTGGGCTGTTGCTTAAATCAGTCTTCCTGCATAATCTGAAAATGTAATTGAATTAGTGTATAAAGTATTTACATACCCTGCAGTGGAGAGCCCCACACACTATATTATCCACATCCCCTCTCAGGGCCTTCATTTTAACTCCTCACTGCAGTGTTCCTGCGAGGCTTCCTCAAACATTCAGAAATTGGACTTGCAAATACAATTTCCCTTCTTTTATGAGGCTTCAAGATGAGTGATGCACACTCAGCTTCCTAGCTGCCTTTCAGCTCCTGGCCAGACAGATAGAGTTTAGGTAACATTCTTCCTTTTGGTTAAGATCCTCAGTACTTGCTAGGTATTAGACAATGTCATTCTGTGGCTAAGGATTATTTTATGCTCTAATTCAAGGAGATGTCAGACAATTTGCCATATTACTATGGAAATTTAAAACATCAGATGGAGGTAAGGAACATAGAGTTGTATAGCATAGAGTCCAAGGGCAAAGATGTTGGTTTCTGATAGACCCTTGTTCCAATTAAGCCCTCATTGTGCCACTTACGATTATTTAACCTTTCTAAACTTCTGGGGTTTTTTTCTCCATGGGGATAATAATAGTCCTTATATTTGTAGGACTCAACAAGATTGTGAGGATTTAAGAGATAACATGAATAAAATGCTCGATCTATACTAAGCACTTAATAGATGGTTGGTGTTATTATTAGCACTCGTTTTGGGAGAAAATAATAACCTATAACTGCAATTTGCTTGTTTTCTTTCATCTCTCATATAGCATGGAACAGGGGCTCCAAGGCAAGTCTGAATGTTCAGAAATGTTAAAAATGAAACTTAGGGGGGCCAGCAGCTGTTGTGGTAGTTAAGGATGCTAGAGTCCACATGACCAACCGCAGTTTGGGTACTGGACCTGTTAGCTTGATTTCTCACTTTCCCTCTTTCTCTCTCTCTCTCTCTCACTCTGTTCCTTTCTGGTCAAATTAAAAAAAAAAAAGTAAGTAAATAAAGTTAAATAAAGTGATTCTTTAAAGAAAAAATGAAATTTAGGTCCAGCCATGGTGGTATGTGCTATTTGATCCTGCTACTTGGCAGTCTAGGGCCACACACATGGGAGACCTAGGTTCAGTCCTGGCCCACCCTAGGAATCCAGACATGGTGATAGGCACCTGTAATTCTAGCTACTTAGCAGGCTGATGTAGGAGAATTATGACATAGTGAGATCCTGTCTAAATAAGTAGGTAAGTAAAAAATAAATAAATAAAAATAATGAGAGAGTGCTTATTTTCAGCCATAGTTCAAGAACTGTAAAATAACCTCATTTTTCATCGTTTATATTTGCAAAGATGAGAAAGAATACCAGTATCCACTGTTGAGTGTGGGTAAACAGACTTTCTTACACCATGATTAGTATAGACTGGTATTCCATTTTGAAAAGCAATCTAGCAATGGATATAAACATTTAAACCATGAATCTTGTTTGACTCAGCTATTCTATTATTAGAAATTTATCTTAAGGAAATACTCAAATCAGTGTTCCAGAATATTCATAAAATTCTTGTTGAAAAATGAGAAAGACCCTATGGGATTATTAAAATAAATCATAGCACAGTCATACAATGGGATACTAAAAACCATCACATGAGACTCAAACTTAGAATATTTCATTTTCCTGACCATATTTATTGATTTGAGGATCAATATTTCAACCATGTTTGGTTCTTACAAATGATAAAAATTTATATAAGAATTAGCAGATAGAGATTCTTTGCCTAGTATTTCTGAGATTGAACCTGAGAAGATGTGAGCCCAGCACTGTGAGGGAACAGCATGTGGAACCAGAGTAATGCTGTCCTAGTCCCTTTTTGTGTTACTTAAAAAAAAAAAAAAAAAAGCTTGAAACTGAGTGAATTTATAAAGAAATAGAGATTTATTTAGCTCATACTTTGGAGGTCCAAGGTACAGGGACCAACTTCTGGTGAGGCTGTAACATGGAGGAGGCCAAGATCTTAAATAGAGGAGCTGTCCATAAGTTACTCCTTTTTCTGGGACCAGCAGTTAGTATAATGACTATGTCACTGTACTCCCATGTAGTCCACTGCGGTTCGAGTCCCAGACCTGGTGGCTTAAACTCACGCTGGGCGCGTGTGTGTGCGTGCCCAAGATCCCGAGAGGAGAATGGAGGAGAAGGGATTGCGGTGTGGCCATTCCCCCCCCCGGGGGGGAGGTGTGATTTCTTGCTTTCTGTCTCTCTGTCTCTCTCTGTCTTTCTGGCGACCCCATGTGCCCTATAGCAAAAACCTCTCCAAAAAAAGAAAAAAAAAAAGTTACTCCTTTTTCTGGTCCATATTCACGTGGCTTGTGCCAGCTTTGTTTCCTCTCCCTGTGTATATACCAGAGCGTTATGTTGGAGGCCCCACCCTAAAGACTTTATCATAGCCAAAGATCTCACTTTGGGAGACTATGACAGGATTAAGATTTTCACCTAACACTTTAACAACAACCAACTCCTAACACATAAACTTTTGAAGGGCATCCAGTTACTGCCTGTTAAGACTAAATTCCAAAATACGAACCTCTGGAGACAAATTATTTTTATTTATTTATTTTCTTGGAGACATTTTTGCTATAGGGCACGTGAGCTCTCCAGAAAGACAGAGGGAGACAGAGAGACAGAAAGTGAGAAATCACCCCCTGGGGAGATGGCCACGCTGCAATCCTTCTCCTCCATTCTCCTCTTGGGATCATGGGCGGGAACGCACGCACATGTGTCTGGTGTGAGTTTAAGCCACCATGTCTGGGACTCAAAGCTCAGTCAACTACATGGGAGTCCAGCGACATAGCCATTATGCCAACTGCTGGTCCCAGACAAATTATTAGTCAAATCATAACAAATGCCAACATGGAGAATGGCATAAGTGAGAAATAGAAACAAAGTCTTGGTGATGTCATCAGAGTCTGAATCAATCTATGCCGAAAACAGTGTAGATCTGGAGATATTAGTTATGTGAGATCTTTTATGTTCAAGCTAGTTTGAGTTAGATTTTGTTACTGGTAACAAAAATTTCTGAACGCATGTACAATGTGATTTCATTGTTTATGCACAACAAATATCTCTAAAGATATACAGCAAACCAATTGTGAAGGGACCTCTCATTTATAATTTTGTACTGTTCTGTAGGGCTAGATTTTTTGAAAGTGGGTATTTATTACTTTAAAACCAACAAAATAAATAACGGTGTTTCTATCTTGGGAAAAAAATATTACTGATGCTTAATCTTTTCCTTTTTAAAATTTGACTTAATGTGTTAAAAATACATAGTATGAAATTTATGGGGGAAGGCAAGCAGATGGCAGTGGTTACGTCCCTGGTCTCCCACATGGCCAACCACAGTTCGAGTCCTGGACATGGTGGCTTGAAAATCATGCTGGGCGTATGTGCATGCATGCCCAAGATCCCAGAAAGAGAACTGGGGAGAAGGGATTGTGATGTGGCCATCCGCCCTGGGGGGTTTCTCACTTTCAGAGACTGTCTCTGTCTCTCTCCAGCGAGTGTATGCATCCTGTGGCAAAAGCCTCTAGAAAAATAGAAATTTATCATTCTTAACCCTCTAAAAATGTTCAGTCCAGTAAATATATGGGCTACATAGAATATATGTTGAATATATTCACGTTGTTGTGAAACAATGTAATACTTAATCTTAACATAATAATAGCCCAGATGGACACAAAAACATATGTCTTCAATAGATACTTGCTAGAATTATTCAGTAAGGGAGCTAGTATTCCCATGCCAACTTCTCTACAGAAAGACATGGGCCTGCAGAGCAGCCAGAGTCATAACATAAACCTTTAACCAGTAATTTCACTAGTTGGTGCCATGTAATTATACTGTAGAAAACAGCAAATAGGAGAAGATTAATGAGTTTGGCCTGACTAACCACCTAAAGGTGAAAATTTTAATTCTCAAGTAGGCGGTCTTTTGTCTTACTGTGTTCTGATGCATGTATGTGTGAATAGAAGGAGAAAATTTGGGTTCAAAGCGGTATCAAAAATGGGGCATTGAGAAGGCAGAAAGGATAAAATCAGTTGAAGCTCCAAGCACTCTCATGGAAAGCATTCAAAGAACACAGCAGAATGTATTTTCAGCAGCCCAGAGTCCTACTTGGTGAAACTGCTGTTCCACTTCTTTGAAGGTACCCAGTATTAGGCTTCTCTTTATGCTTAGGATGTGAGTAGATGCCGGCAACATCAGGAGGAGGTGAGTGCGAGGAGTCTGTCATTGCAGCTTTCTGCCCAGGGTGTGCTAGGTCAGGCCTGGCTGGGCTCGCTGTGGGCTATTTTCTGACACACAATCCCATGTACTTGCTAACCTTTTGTCCATGATCTCAGCCATCCTTCCCTGCCCAGATACACCTCTTCACTCCAATTCAGAACACTTATAGACACCTTCTCCAACCAATTTCTTTCCCAACCAATGGTCCAATCTAGGGAAATTCATTTTTGATATTCTTACAGTGAAGATATGAATGGATTTAGTCTGACATTGCTTTTCCATGTATACATACAAAGACAAAACTGTTACCATCCATTTATATTCAAAAGGTGGTTTTTTGAAAAATTGCTTTGATAGGGTAAAAATTTCAGGATACTGGTTGAGGACCAGAGAGTAAGAGACAAGAGGGAAACCCCATGCGGGAGCAGGAGCTGAAGAAATGGGCTGGGACTCTAGAACAAAACCTTGTTTTTGTGTATTTCACTAGTGCTAACCTTTGGAATCCTTGTGAGTTGTCACGGTGCTTGAAGAAGGCAAACAGGCAAACACCATTTGGTTATCTTGAGAGTTTTAATTAATTAATTTATTTTTGATTGTTGTTAAGTATGTATGCATCAGGTGAAATGTCCAAATGGGACAAAAGAGAAGCTAGTGAAAAGTCATTCTTCCTCTTATTTCCCCTTATCGCTACTCCTCCTCTTTGTGGAGGCCGCCTCTGCTGGCTTCTGTGTTCTTCTGGATAGAAGAACATTTCAGCATTCTTATCTGGTCCTTCACTTTGGTTTTACCTCGGCCTTGACCTATTAAGTAAGGGGCTGAGCTGCAAGTGGAAGATGACAGTTTTAG
>NW_006207268.1:433785-441822 GCF_000334495.1 Tupaia belangeri chinensis
TTTCCGTAAGCAAAGTAATGACTAAGGAAGTGTATGCAAGAGCTCGAAAACCTTCACTCTGGGCACGTCATTAACTTCTGTACCTGTTTTTCACACCTTCCGTTGCATAAAGCCGAGCAGGTGACTTGTACATTCTCTTTCTGCAGCATGCGATATTTCCAATTCACTGCAAAACAAAGTTCAAACTGCTAAAAAAGCTACTTTTTAATTACCTTGAGATACAAATTGCAAGGAAGCAGCCTGACAGCTCTCATCAACGAGATCAGTAAGCTGTGAAGACATGTGGCCAGATATGGCTTGTCATTAATATATACAGTGTGATCAGATGCCATCATAATTGTTATTATTACAGGGCCATAAAGCTTTATAGTAACAGAAAAAGCAAGTCCCTTTGTTCGAAAGGTCAGCCAAGAAAGCAAACTGAGCTCATCGATAAAACAAGGGTGCAATGGGAATGAGTGTTTAAAAGAAATCCTTATGAAAGTCAAGTAAGCAAAGACTTTCTGATCATGTTCACATTTAAATTGAGGAGGCAGAAAATGAAGTCTTAGTGGATTACTTTAGATTGAATTAAATACTGAAATAAATAATAGTACTGTTGTAAGGTCTGTACTTAACGCTGGCTAACTCTATAAGTGACTTTCCCAAATAATTCTGTCTTTGACTAAATTGTCATGATCGATGTTTTATAAATGTAAGCAATGGGAGGTATGGAATTCTAAAGTAAGTAATGAAAATAAGTTTTTTAATATAAAGCAATTGCAAGGTGTTTTCCTTTAAAAAGTGTGTCTGTGTGTGTGCATGCACACACACTGCACAGTTTGCCCAAGATAATCAGGAAGAGAGGTTTCAGAAGGATTTTTTTCCTTGCTATAGTGTCAGATCTTAAAATAAGATTTAAGGGCTGGAAAGTCTGATTGAGTGGGACTGAGATGTGATTTCTAGTAGCCCCGTTCGTCAGAGCATGGAGAGCAGAAAATGCTGTTTCTGGGAGTTGAAGGTTAGACATTTCTGGACAGACATATTTTAATTCAGTCTTTTCTTTTGAAATCAAATATATGCTGTAGCTACCTTGAGATGTGTGGTTGCTTATTATAGTTAATGGATTGTTCATCCTCTTTGTCCTTGAGATAATCCTAAGTATGTGCATAAAACTGAGATCATGTTGCCCATAAAAACCAATCAGCCCGGGGTTGGTCCACAAGGTGCTGAACACTCACCAGAGCAGATGGGAAGGATAATGTTTAATAAAGAGTTAGAGGATTAGGTGGTAGAAAACAAGCTAAGAGAAAGGGATCATTTCATTTCAGGTGAACTGCTGTGGCATTTCTTGTATCCACAGACAGATTAAAATGATCCCAGAGCTATGACTTTTGGCTACTTCCCCTGCCAATACCAGCCCTGCGTACATTGTCAGCCTTCGACACCACCGGCATCATCGCCTGAATCTGTGAATAACTCAAAAGAGAGTTTCTCAGGTTCATGAAGATGGATGAAGTGAGTCATTCGCAAATGAATATACATATGAGGAAATGACAGAATTCTGCTAAATATGTTTATATTTGAACAACTGATACATCTGAGCACGATGTAGAAAGGGATGTGCCTAAGTTTATATAAATGGGAGTTAAAAAGATAACTGTCACAATGTTTACCGATGAGGTTTCTATTTATCTTAACGTTTCGGAGTTAAATGACAAATGGATTGTGGATTATAGCCTAAGCAGTTTTGAGCCTGAATTTAATATAACAACTTGTGGCAGATGGAATAGAAGGGAGGTAGAGCTGACTAGCCAACAAACCTCTGGAAAGGTAAGGTGGTGAGGCCTTTGAAAGCTTAAGCATAGCCTCATTTATTTTTCATCGTGTTTACTTAAACAATTAAATGTAGGCTGGGGAGACGGATTGAAGGAGTCCTTGTGACTTGTTGGTCTGGGTTTTGGCATTCATTCAGAAGGGTGATAAGCGCGAGTTGTAGCCACGGCCCTTCGAAAGCATTTTAGTGTGTGACCTTGCTGAGGTGCGGGGCGTTCAGGTGGCAGGTCACTCTTCTGCTTGCTTTTTGTGCAGAGCCCTGGGCTATCCTCTTTGCTGTTTTGCTCAGTTTACTGCAAATGTTGAGAAGCACTTCTCATTTTAGTTTCTTGCCATCTCAACTCTAATAGCCTGGAGGAAGTTGCCAAACAAATGTAACCTCTCCTGTCGGCCCAGCTACTCTTACCTGTATTTGCAGCAGAGCTGAGTATTTGGCAGTGCACTTACACACTGCGGAGATGTGCTTTGGGAGGTGTTAAACTGAATTGGGGAATATTTCAAACCATTCCTTAAATAATAGAATTGAAATGTTGTGCTGCTGAGGTGGCCTGGGATGGAAACTTGTGAGTGAAAAGTTAGATCCTGGCTTTTCTTGAAGATGTAATGGAGCCCTGGGGTATGTGGTTTTCAGGCTTTCTCTATTTGTTAATTTTGGAAATGGACTTTTCACGGTTTTACTTCCCTTTCGTCTTCAGTCTTTGGTTTTGTCTCTACATGCAACTCTGGATAGAAAATTTGGGATTGTTCTTTTTGCCTTGATTCTAGTCAGTAGGCCTAGAGGTGAAGCAACAATGGATACAACTCTTAAGACCCACAAATAAACATATTAGTTTCACAGACTACATACTGACATAGTGTGTCAGTATTCCTGACCTAGTAACAAACACAAAAGAGCAGGGTACCAGGCAAACATACCTGAAGATTATCAGACATTCATAAGCTCTGGACTTTAAGATGCACAGAACAAAGAAAGATCTAGCATCTTTTTTTATCCTAAGTGATTTTTTTTTTTTTCCTTTAAAGCAAAGAAATAGAATTTTTGGAGAACAACAAGTCCACAAATTCCCTGAAGGGATAATATAGACTTCCTAGGGAACAGAGTTAGCGTAATGGCTATGTTGTTGGACTCCCATGTAGTTGACCGTGGTTCGAGTTCCAGACCCGGTGGCTTAACCTCACGCCGGGCGCGTGTGCGCGTCCAAGATCCCGAGAGGAGAATGGAGGAGAAGGGATTGCGGCGTGGCCATCCCCCTGGCGGGGAGGCGGGGGGGAGTGATTTCTCGCTTTCTGTCTCTGTCTCTCTCTGTCTGGCGAGCGCACGCGCCCTAAAGCAAAAACCGCTTCAAAAAATATATATATATATAGAGAGAGAGAGACAGAGAGAGAGAGAGAGACTTACTATCCAAATTTTCCTTAAGGTCTCACAGAGTTTGTTCTACTTTTGAAGGAAAATATCTCACCAGAGAGGCACCATGACTTGTGATCTTTGAACATCCACAGAGATACACAAAGGAGACCAATCTTTAGGACTCCTATTGCGTGCATGCACAGGCACACACACATATAGACATTCCTGCCTCGCTTTCATAGTACTGTTATCACCAAGGACCACCAGTGCTGTTAGTATTTTTCCTTGGGTTGATTTGACATGAGGTGTCTGGATATGAGGTCTCTGAGGACATAAGGAACTCATAATGAAGACATGGGGACATTTCTTATTCTACCTTCTTACTGTACCTATTTTTCACATCTTTTGTTGATTACCCATTTATTCAAAAAATGTTTACTAGGCCAGCTGGTGGCATGGTGGTTAAGGTGGCTGGATCCCACTTGGCTGAGTACTTGATTCAAGTCTCAGACCCCTCAGCTTCAAAAACTATTCCAGGTGTGTATGCACGTGTGCTCAAAATCCTGAAAAGAGGGAGAAAGGGAGGAGAAGGGATTGTGATATGACCATTTTCCATGGGGAATGCTTTTCACTTTCCTCCTCTCTCTGTGTTTCTCTGATAAGTGTATATGCCTTCTGGAAAAATAAAATTAAAAAGATGAACTGAGTAGCTACAATATGCGAACACTGAGTCAAATGCTTTGATGTAAGAATGATTCAGAAAACTGTTTCTCATGGACTTTGCTTATGGAATTGTCAGCACATTGGCTGCCTTCCTCTTGATGAGGTATCCTTTTATTTGTTTCTAGATTGAGAACTCTTTGAGGCCAAGTACTACGGTTTCATCTGATATTCACAGCCTCCTAGTAGACAAATAAGTGAGTGGTCAATAAATGCTTTCTTTCTTTTCTCCATTCCCCTAAAGAGAGAAAGAGAGAGAGGGAGAGAGAAAGAGAGAGAGAAACGCCCAGTCCTGGTCATTGTCATTCCATTGGTTTAGCCAGTACCCACAACAGTAGTGGCATTATAGCACTTGCCAAGATGGGCTATGAGCTCAGTGCACATGAACTTCTGTGAGAGTCTGTTTCACAAGTTATTTTATTTAAAATGCCCAACAATCTTGAGAAGTAGATATTCTTATGTCTAGTTTCTAGGTGAAAAAATACAGAAAAACAAGTTCAAGTTGCAGATATACTCTAATTTTGTGTTTGGGCCTTTTGCTAATGTGGAGAAAAGGAGAAGCAAATCCTGGGACCAGCAGATGACATAATGGTTACGTTTCTAGACTCCCACGTAGTCGACTGTGTGGACTGGACCTGGTGGCTTAAAACTCACACTGGGCACGTGTGCATGCATGCCCAGAATCCCGAGAGGAGAATGGAAGAGACAGGATTGTGGCATGGCCATCCTCCCCCCAGGGGATGATTTCTCAGTTTCTATCTCTCTCTTGTCTCTCTGGTGAATGCATACACCTTATAACAAAAATCTCTGTCTCTCAAGAAAAAAAAAAAGAGAGAGAGAAGCAAATCCTGTCAGTTATCCACCGTTTTCTAATTTTGTGCCTATATTTTTTATCCTGATATAGAACTACGTCTTTATCTTCGTAAATTAAATCTTATGAGTCATGTCCTATACTTCTAATCTACTGAGTTCTTATGGAATATATTTTTAAGAGGTTTTTACTTTAGGACACATGCACTAATGAGAGAGAGACAGAGACAGTAAGAGGGAAAGTGATAAATCATCTCTCAGTTGGGATGGCCACACTGCAATCCCTTCTCCATTCTTCTCCTAGGATCTTGGGCATGCATGCACACACACAACCAGTGTGAGTTTCAAGCCACTGGGTCTAGGACTTGAACCATGATCAACCATGTGGGAGTCCAGTGATATAACTACTATACCATCTGCTGCCCCCTGGAATCTTAATATATTGGGTTATCAAAAAAGTCATGATGCATTTTTGCATAGAAAAATACAACCCGATAACCTTTCTTAGCTATTCCTTTCAGTTTGTGTATTTGTTACTAATGCTAAGCTTACTCTTTTATATAATTTATTGATGAGAAATGCTCCTGGGCCAAAGCTGTATCATTCATGAGTAACTTTACTCCAGGATGGTATTGATCTATTTATCAACACTGTTTGGGTATACTTGTTCAACTGTTCTACCATGTTATGTTTGACCATAAAGATATATTAAAAACTTTGCAAAAGTAAAGCTTTTTTTTTTTTTTTTTGGTCATAAGGTGCATGTGTTCTGAGACAGAGAAAAAGAAAAAAAGAGAGAGAGAGAAAGTAATGCTAAAAGGTATGATCATGTCACAGTTCCATCTCTCCATCCTGTCAGGATATGTAGTGTGCATATATGCATGTATGTTTTCCAAGCTGCTGGGTGAGGACAGGACTCTAATCTTGGTCAGCCATGTGGGATCCAGCTCCCTATGCACTGTGCTTAATTGCTGTGCCATGGGGCCAGCCCCCCATTTTCTTTTAAATCAGGTGTTTTCCTAGATGAGTTATGTTGGCTTTTATGCTTTTATGTAGTAATATGTATGATATAATAATAAACATATGACACCTTTTTTTTAAATTTAATAAACCATAGGCTATGATTTGGTTCATTTTGTATTTTAATCTATGTACTAATGAACAGTGCATTCGAAAAGCTATGTTCACATGTGTAACTTTTATCATCTATTTCCCTCTCACATTTTTTCTTTCCTCCCTGCCTCAACATGTCTCTATCTACTATATGTCTTAAAATATAGGGGAAAAGGTATGCTTTAGAGAAAATGAAAACCTTTACGCAAATAATTTTCTCAACAGAAACATTCATTTCAATGTATACATGCAAAATGTTAAAAGCCTGATTAAAAAATGTCTGAAGAAACTGTCATGTGGAGGATGTTACTTAGGAGCTGAATTACAGGATTTGCTTCTCTTTTTCTCTAGCCTTGGGCCATCTAGTCTAATTACAGTAACTTGCCTTTCATTCTCTTTAGTGTTTCTTAGCTATGCATGAAAAAAGTTAATCAAAAAATAAAATGAAAAACTGTGATGGCTAATCGAAGTCCCATAGATTTCTCCACTGTTGCCGAGCCCGTCTTTGGGGATGAACTCCAAAATGTTGACTTCTGAGCACTGTTAGACGTATGGTGCCTGTTGGCCCCCGCTATTCTTAAAGAAAGAGAAAGGTTTCATTTAATCATAGAATTTTTCAAAATTAGAAAATGAAAAGAGAACTGTGGCATTTCCTATCTTCATTTATTTTCTATCTGCAATTATTGGGAGGTTTTGTAACCATGGAACATACTAGAAGCACATTCTCAGAGTTGGGTAATACCTCTCTTTAGAGCAGACAGAAAAGGGTGATTTCCCACCTCTCCTTGTTCTCTCGCTTGCATTGGAAGGAAATTACATGAAAAGAATTCTTGATTCGTGGCCTATCCTAATCTTACTCTCCAACCCTGACTGTAAACCCAAATGCCAACTACTAAAATCAACCCTGCCTAGAGTCTTGTGCATATTTTCCCTGAAGGACTAAGATGTTGTCTTAGTTCATTTCATATCCCTTCTATGACAATACGACTACAAACCAAAAATGATGTGAAAAAGTTTGTGCCTTTAATAAATATTATTAAAGTAACCCTCATAAAAATCATGGAACTTTTTCCTTGTTCTTTGGGAGAAGAAAAGAAAAGGTGTAGGACCAGGATGGGAGATGGTGAGGATTTTACGAGAGCCCTGAAATTGTTTTGAAAGATTGGTGGCAGTGGTTGTGGGTTAATGGAGCACAAAAACAGCATGTTAATGCAAGTTTGTGGCATTTTTAGCTGAGACTGTCAGACAAAAGGAGATTTCTGGATGGTACATGTCGTTTGCTCCTGAGGCCTAAACAACTCTGCGTCTTAGTTGTTCAGAGTAAGTGCTGGTGAGAAGCGGCATATGCCTCTCTCCCTCTATGCAGAGCAGTGAATTTTGGAAATATGTACTGAAAGAGAAACGCAGTTTTCTATGGCAATTTATCACTATTCCAACTTCCTGGGACAGTGATAATGGTTGCTATCACTTTGTGGGGAAAAATAATTCAGTTGCCTGGATTTAGGCTTAGATCATGTGGCAGTTGACTCAGAAGAGTGGCAAGGGGCCATCAGTCTGCTCTGGGTAGAGGAGTGCTTGGGAATCATGTGAGTGTATCCGTCCTTCATTGATACAGATGTTCCTTGACTGAGGATGGGTTTCCTACCAGTAAACTCTGTAAGCTGAAAACGCATTTAACTAAATACTTCTTGACTTACAGTGGGTTTATGTTTTTTACTAAATGCACAT
Source organism: Tupaia belangeri chinensis (assembly GCF_000334495.1). NCBI lineage: Eukaryota > Metazoa > Chordata > Mammalia > Scandentia > Tupaiidae > Tupaia > Tupaia belangeri. The sequence goes on from NW_006207268.1 coordinate 441,320, forward strand.
ACCTTTAGCACCATCATAAGGCCACAAAAATTTTAAACTATTGTTAAGGCAGAGGATGTTTGTATTTAAATATGACAAAAGAATTATAGGAACTTTCAGAGTCATATGCTATTCATATAACACATCATTATAACAGAGTCTTTTTTTTTTTAAGATGTTTAAACTTGCTTTTATAAAAATTTGGATAATATGAAAAAGATGTAGGGGTTTGTTGAGGAAATCTGCAAATGCTTTATCAACAATAGCAATCTGACCAGTGTTGTGCACACTTAGATTTTCTGTAAACAAATGAAAGCCAGCTACTTCAAAACATTAAACATATAACACTCTTCTTTTAACTTCTGGGGTAAAACAAATTTGGTATCCCAACCTATAGCCAATAGCTGACTCAACAACCGGGGAAGCCAATTTACCAAAAGTTCCAACTTTGCTTGTTTCAAGGTCATATTTAGGACATACAAAGAATCGGATCTATTAGGCTTCAGAGAGTAACCAATAGAATG
>NW_006207268.1:441853-457993 GCF_000334495.1 Tupaia belangeri chinensis
AAAGAGTGTGAGGCTGTTAGGCATGTCAAAAGGGACATATTTTAAAATTCGGTTGCAATGAATGCCCAAGATTCCAATGAGATCTCTTGCATTATTGTTGTGAAACCTCTGGCCACATGAAATTAGGATAATGCTTATTACAAATCAGCAGTGTGGTGTTATGATAAGTTTATTAACTCAGTAAACCAGGAGACCTGAGTCCCGAGCTAGCCCCAGTTAATAATCATTAATCAATATCTTCATTAATGAGCAATTATTAATCAAAAGGACTTCGAAAATGTTTATGTAAAAATAGAATTAAAATATGAGTTTATTTTGGTGAAAAAAATGAAATCCATGTGTACTTTTTTATGATAGACATTTTCCTTGAACATTTTAAAGATCTCTTTATATTACTCTTGCACACTTTTGTCTACATTTCCTATAGCCCATATATTAATGCACTAGGAGGATATTTCACATTCAAGTTGAAACAATTTCATAGAGATTCAGTGACTTTCCCAAAGTCACCAAGCTAACAAACAGCAAAGGTAAAATATCCACTCTGGACTGTCTTCTATGGCTCAATCTCTGCTGAGTGCTTCATATTCTTTCCTGTATTGGTTGTTCTTCTTTTCGAGAATATCCTTACACACCTCTGCAAAACCTGTAGTCATTCATTGAGCCTGCTCAAGTCTAGCATTCTTGGGAACATTCCCAGGAACACTTCTCTTCTCCCAAGTCGCTCTCCAACATAATGTCAGAGTCCCTCCTACCTAACTTGATGCCACTCATTTGGTACCTGCTTACAGGTTTGGGACAATCTTCATGGCCTTTCACACGTTCCTTTTATTGTGCACAGTATTTTGAATGTGATCTCTCTCTCTAGATTTAGAAGATATCTGAGAAAATTTTAGGGTATAGAAAAGTATTATCTATCCTACTTCAAATTAATGAAATTTCCCATTAAAATTTTGGTTTCTGGGACCAGCAGTTGGCATAATGGCTATGTTGCTGGACTCCCATGTAGTCAACCATGGTTCAAGTCCTGGCTTAAACTCATGCTGGGCGCGAGTGCGTGTGTGCCCAAGATCCCAAGAGGAGAATGGAGGAGAAAGGATTGCAATGTGGCCATCCCCTGGGGGGGTGATTTCTCACTTTCTTTCTCTCTGTCTCTCTGTCTTTCAGTTGAGTGCATGCACCCTATAGCAAAAACCTCTTAAAAAAATATTGTTTTCCTATATCTATATCTCTCTAGAGAGAGATTTTTGCTAGAGGACACGAGCTCACCAGAAACAGAAATAGAGAAAGTGAGAAAATCACCTCTCCCATGGGGAGATGGCTATGCTGCAATTCCTTCTCCTCCATTCTCTTGGGATTTTGTGCATGCATGCCCACACACCTTGTATAAGTTTCAAGTCACTGGGTCTGGGACTCGAACCATAGTCAGTCATGTGGGAGTTCAATGCCTTAACCACTATACCACCTTCTGGTCCTGCCAATTAAAGAAATAGTACCTTGCAAATCAAGTTGAAATCTACTTTAAACACTTTCTAGCCCCACTCATCCTCTGCCTCCCCAGAAATAACCACTAAGACCAATTTGGTACCTAACTTTCAAGTATATGTTTTTATTTTTTTGTTACATATTCTATTTCTAAGTAATACATAGTGCCATTTTTGTAAAATAATATAAATCATACAATTACTGCACATATATTTTGAAAACTTGGTTTTTTTTTCACTCAATATTTTACTAAGTGAGCCCTATTAGTGCATTTAGATCAAATTTCTTCATTTAATTTGCTGTGTCGTATCCCATTTTGTGAGCATAATGTCTAATTTATGGATTGTCTTTTTATGGACATTCAGGTTTGTATTTGGTACTTTTTCAGTGTATTGGTTTCCCTTTTCCTGTTGGACAGTAAGTCCTCTTGATTGAGGAGTTGCAGAATATGCTTCTTTGTGCTTAGCATTGTGCCTGCGATTCATTAGGCATTGCCTGAATCCAAGAAAATATCTGGGAGAAGTGAAGGTCTTTGACTTTCAGAAGGTTAACATGGTTAGAAGCAAGCAGAAGGTGACTTCAAGGCTGTTAGTTGAAATGACAATTTTTTCCTTGGGTTTATGGAGATAGGAAAGTATGGTAATAAAAAGCTACTTGAAATGATTCTGAGATGAGCATAGTCCAGCTAGTAAAAAATTTTGTCATGCTAATCAATTTTGTAAGAGACTAGTAACAAGAAATATGTAAAATAATTAAACTATGAGCAAACATAAAGTGCCTAAGTGCATTTGGTAGGCCATTTATGGCTGGACAGCAGAAGTCCACTTCTAACTAGGTGATGTCTATGATTTACCTTGAAGAAACCTAATTACCCTTGAATATTTGACCTTCAATGTATCAAAATAAACATCAGCCTACCTTTGTAGAGATATGGCAGCTGTATTTGACAGAAAAACCATTTTCTTGAGAAATGTTAAGGGCCGTGGTCTACTTCCTTAATTTCATATCTTCCCGTCTGACCCATTTACATTTTTTGTTTCTTTCTGAGTGTTGTCCAGATAGAATTTATCTAATAAAGGGGAGAGAGGGGTAAGGTTAGGAGGCAGGGACTGTTGCAAGAAAGAAATGAATTTTTACTGGTGAAATCTTAGAACAATGTCTGGCACATAGAACTCGGTAACTGCTAGATACTACTTTTCTCTTTTATACGTCTTATAGCAGAAATATGAGGTGGTTATTTTATGGACTTTATTCTAAATCACCCAGGATGAGTCCAGAGCTCTTGACATATCTCCAGCCCAACAACATAATTTGTTTGGAAAATTCTGGTGGATGAATGTCAAAGGTTTCCACAGTAGAGAAAAGATAACTCCAAAAATCATCTATCCATCAGGAGTCTCAAATGATCAAGAACAGCAGGATTGGGCATTGATTGGAACTCAGAGGCCTTATTTAGCTTATTATTTCCTATGTGCATTGATTGGAACTCAGAGGCTGTATTTTGCTTATTATTTCCTATGTAACTTTGGTTATAATCTGATACCTAACGGATCCTTTCTACCTATTTGTCCATTATATTATTGATTCATTTAAGATATCTGCTCTCATGTGGCTTACATTCTAGCTTAGGGGGACAGAAAATAAAGTAACAAATATAACAAGCAAATTGTATAAAATATTGGAAGATGAAAATTGCTATGGGGAAAGGAAAGGTAAAGGAAGGTAAGAGGCATCAGCAGTGCCTGCGTGGCAGTTTTCAGTATTAAGTGGGATGATCAGCATAGGATTCATTGCAAAGAGAAGAATTGAACAAAGACTTGAAGGAGGCAAGGGAATTAGCTATGCAAATATCTGCAAGCAGGAGAAGAGCTAATACCAAGGCTAAGCCTCTCATATTTAAGGTAAAGAGGCCTAAAAAAATGGAGTGGAGTGAGCATAGTGGAGAGTAGGAGGTGAAATCTGAGGAATTATGGAGGACCAGACCATGTAAGATCTTGTAGGCTATTGTGAAAACTTTGGCAAACTATTGGAAAGTTTGCATTAGTGTTTTGTTTGTTTGTTTGTTTTTTGTTTTTTTCTAATAGAAGTTTTTGCCTTAGGGCATGTGTGTTAGTTAGCTGGAGAAACAGAGACAGTGAGAGGGAAAGTGAGAAATCACCCTCAGGGGGATGGCTGTGCCACAATCCTTTCCCCTTCATTCTCCTCCTGGGATCTTGGGGACACACGCACTACACGTCTGATGTGATTTTCAAACTACCAGGTTCGGGACTTGAAACCCAGTCAGTTATATGGGAGTCTAGCGGTGTAACTGCTACACCATCTTCTGGTCCCTTGATTTAGTGTTTCAAAAAGACTACTTTGGGGTTGGCCTCATTATGCATAAAGCATAATGTTAGGTACTGTGCAGAGGAAGCTGAATCCCTCATACCTGACCAGGGTTCGAGATCTGGCCCCTTCAGTCTGAAAAATATTGTAGGTATGCACGTAGGTGACCAGGATCTTGACAGGGTAGAGAATTGAAGGAAAAAGGATTGTGACATGACCAGAGAAAGGTCATATCACATTATATATACTAAGTTATTTGCCTAAGGTCACATAATTGATAGATGATAGCGATGACACTAAAATTCAGGATTTCTGTCCTATTCCTTTTTCATTGCACAAAATTTTCTCTTGGAAAAGTGAAGACTTGAACACATGCAGAGTAAATGTCTGTTAAGTAAATGAATGAATGCACTAAGAGATGAGCCAAGACAGGCAAGACTTGATATGTTTGGGAAAACCAATGGAGAGTGCTTAAGCTTACAAATTTGGAGCTTTGCTATAGAATGCAAAGAGAGAAAACAGGGAAGAGAAAATATAATAGCCAACGGAATGGTGAGTGAGAACTACAGACTGCTGGGTGAGTGCTTTCTACCTTGAAAACATCATGGGTGTTGGGAACCAGCAGTTAGCGTAATGGCTATGTTGCTGGACTCCCACGTAGTCGACCGTGGTTCGTGTCCTGGACCCGGTGGCTTAAAACTCATGCCGGGCGCGTGTGCGTGAGTGCCCAAGATCCCGAGAGGAGAATGGAGGAGAAGGGATTGCGGCGTGACCATCCCCCCTGGGGGGTGATTTCTCGCTTTCTGTCTCTATGTCTCTCTCTGTCTGTCTGGCGAGCGCACGTGCCATACAGTGAAAATCTCTCAAAAAAAAAAAAATCATGGGTGTTTAAAATTGTTTAAAAAGTAAATGCAAACTGTTAATGAGAGTTAATGGAAGGGACCAAAAGTGGGGAACCTGTTTCTTGACAAGAATTGGAATGATGGCACTTCTTTTTGTTATTTTTTTTTTTTTAAATCCTCGCTGACAAAAGAAGAAAACTACTGACTTGGCAGCAGCAGGTTTACAACTCCCTGAAAATAACCAGAAACAAGAGGTTTCAACTTGTTGGAACTCTTATTATATGCTCGAATGACTCCTAGAACAAAAGAAAACTGTCCATGATTGTTTAGGAAAGTATAAAGTAAACAAAACATATGTTTTCTAACATCTACTGACTGTAATCTGATAGTTGTGTACTATCGGTCTCTGCTCATTTTAGGGTTATGTGATGAAGATGACTTTAGTGGTTCTTAAGTTCAGCACATAAATAAATGATGTTAAGACTCCATTTTAACTTACGCCCCTCAATTTTTCATACATACTTGCTGCTTTTCTTTTGGAAAGGAAAATGCATGTTACTTGTTCTCTTGGAAGCATTCCATCTTTTTATGCTTTTCCTTTCTCTTTTGAAAGATCCCCCTCACACCACATAAATAGAAATGTCCCTGAGATTCATTTGATTTCATGGATGGCAGAGTACTCATTTCACATAACGTTGGGAGAACCAGATAAAATAGCTACACTATACTGCATTACCTGATTTAGTGCTGGGGACTGTTAGGGGACTCGATGGCTGGGGGAAATTGTAATGGGAAACTCAAGTTAGCTTTCACTTTAAGTTCAGTGCTTTGAATCCAGTGGAGTTGAGAGTAGTCAAAAGTTATTACTATCTGATTTGACTGTTCACTGTTCCAAGTGAAATAGTAAGTTGCCTCTGTTTTGCTGGTAGTCAGGAAAATACTTCTATCACCTTGGTGCTAAATGGCAGTTCTTGAGCATTGTCTGCAGAGAACTGGCTGGAAAAGGAGACTTGTTCTTTTTCCCCTGCAGCCATTACTTTGTCAGGATGAAGGCACATTGGAGAAGCAGTTGGGGAAGTCTTACACCTGTTTATCAGGTTGTATCTATTCTTGGGAGAAAAAGAAGCCATCTATTTCCAAAGCTGTCAATCTGGTACCCCCAGCCACTACTAAAAGCCACTTCAATTTATTTCTTCAGTTCTTTACACTTTGCAGAGTGCTTATTGTAAAGATGTATTAACCAGTAAGGTGCCTTTAAGATAAATTGCACTCAACTTTGGGAAGAGATAGCAACTTTTACAAAGGCTCAATGGTGGTTTAGGTAGGAGAAAAAAGTAATAGTGCTTAACTTCTGGAAACATCATTAATTCTACCTCAACTCTTATTTTTACTTTTTTTAACATGTAGTTTTCATCTTTTATTTACTCTTCTTCTCACTAGTTCCCGTCTCTTCATATTTAACTTTGTTTCTGCATATTTATTCCTGCTTCACTTCTCTTTATCTTTTTTTGTTCCTGCTTCCCTGATTTGTCCCACCCAGAAGGAAGAAGCAGGCATTTATATTATAATATTGGCTCTGTCTCCTCGTCTATGTAAGACCAGAGCCAGAGCAGGCTAGTATTCTCAGAGCAAGGACATAACCCTTGATCTTACTAGCTAGGATTAGTTGATTTCTCTTGGCTTCAAGCTGTTTACAGAGAGTTCCAAGGGAAACCGAGTAGGGCCAGTTTCCCTTGGCAGCCAACCCTAAGCTAAGGCTGAGAGGAAAAACAATGTTTAGTTCCTTTTCCTTTGCAAACACAAAAATCATTCATGTTAAGTCTTCTTATTAAAGTTTAAGTGAACCCTTGACAGTATTCGAAGCATAGATAGCATTCTGAGATCTGATCAAGCCCTGGCCTAGAGAACTCTAATAAAGGAAATTTGGAAATGAGAATTGCTGGGAAAGTGTGGCTATTCCTTGAGAGCTCTGGCAATGATATTCCATAACCCATTTCTCTTTTTGTTAAATGGAACAATAAAAATCAGAAAAAAAATTAAAAAAGCAAATTCCTGTGTACTTTGGAAAACAATTTTAAGTCCCCCCCCCCTCATACACACACTTTGAAAATGAGCTTTGGAAAACATTTTGAAGCCCCCCCCCTCATACACACACTTTGAAAATGAACGATGGGGCCAGTAGGGGGCATGGCCGGATTCCCACATGGCCACCTGCTGTTTGAGTCCTGGACCCTGCAGCTTGAAATTCATGCCGGGCTTGTGTGTGTGTGCCCAAAATTCTGAGAGGAGAATAGAGGAGACAGGATTATGAAGTAACCACAACACCCTCCCCCCTGGGGGTAGTAGTGATTTCTTGCTTTCTGCCTATCTCTCCAGCGAGCACACACGCCCTATAGCAAAAATCTCTGAGAAGGAAGGAAGGGAGGGAGGGAGGAAAGAGAAGAAAAGAAAAAGAAAGAAAATGATTCTTGACTTGAAAGATGACACAAATATTTCCAGGTGCATTTAGCAGTGAATGTTGAGCAGTTAAGTATACATCAAGCTTGGAACAGAAACATAGACCTGTCTCTTATTTATGTGTATGGTCTGAGGTTTATTTAAAGTGCTGAAGTAGTTTGTAAATTATAGGGAAATGACTATACATAAGCAAACAAACAAAAACTGAGTAAACCTAAACAAGGGCCATTATTTAGGTCTGTCTTTATTCAGATTTTCTTTATATTTTTAGGGAACTTCTGAAGAATTTTGTTTTTATTAAGTATTTCTCCTTATGTCACTAAATGCATTTAGTAAGCTTAGAAAATGTCCAAGGGCTACATGACATAATCATGACATTAAAATCCTTTCACTATCTTATCCGTTAGAACTTCAAAACACCATCCAGTAAAGATTAGTTTCTTTCTTGGGACCGGCATTTGGCGTAATGGCTATGTCGCTGGACTCCCATGTAGTCGACCGCAGTTCGAGTCTCAGACCCCGTGGCATAAACTCACGCCAAGTACGTGTGCGTGTGTGCCCAAGATCCTGAGAGGAGAATGGAGGAGAAGGGATTGTGGCATGGCCATCCCCCGGGGGGTGATTTCTCGCTTTCTGTCTCTCTGTCTCTCTCTGTGTGTCTTTCCAGCAAGCGCATGCGCTCTACAGCAAACCCCCCCCCACCCCCCAAAAAAAAAAGATTAGTTTCTTTCTTTTAATTTTTTTGGAATTCGAACCACGGTCGACTACAAGGGAGTCCAGCAACATAGCCATTACACCAACTGCTGGTCCCAGAGATTCGTTTCTTTAATGCCCCTTGAACAAGTCTCAACCCTAGGCTTTTAGCCCACCTGCTTAGAACCTTTTCCTAACTTTGCTTCACAGACTGATCATTTTCTAGTGCTTTAAGCCTCAGTTGAATACTTGCTTTTTCCAGTTGCTTCAAAGTTTATATCCTCTAGATTGACATTTCTCAGTCATTGACATCTTAGTTTAAGACCTACTTTTCCCAGTTGTTTCAACTCTTTCCTCTTTTTATAAATAATTATAATATGTAATGCTTACATCGTTCATTAGTTAATTTCATATGTTCTTACTGGGTTGTTTTCTGTTTTATTTATTTATTTAGTTTGCTGTAGGGTGTGTGTGTTTGCCATAGCAGAGAGAGGGGGAAAGTGAGTAATCACCTGCCAGAGGGTATGGCTATGCCACAGTCCCTTCTCCTCCATTTTCCTCTTGGGATTTTGGGCATGTGCACACACACATCTGGTGTGATTTTAGAGCTGCTGGGTCTGAGACTCAAACCGCACACACAGCCATGTAGGATCCAGCTGCCTTAACCTCTGCACCACCTGCTAGCCCCTACATTTTTACTAAACGTTTTCATATTCCACAATAAAATAAACTCCCAAAGGCTGAAATGATGTCTTGTAAAATATCTGTCAGATATACCACCCCATACTCAGCCTAATACAATTCTGGTTTCATACTGATTTGGTATTTAAGAACAATTAATGAGTAAATTAATAAACCGGATACCATTTTGTAAAAGAACTTCAGCCCAGAAAATTGACGAGCCAAAATAGTTTCTCTTTCTTCTAAATTTCTCCTTTTAAAATATTTTTATATTTGGCTCTTTTCTCTTTCCATTTCTCTTTTTTCAAATTCATGATATTAATTTTTGACCTTGTATTGTGATTGGAGTAGAAATTCAATGCACATGGGAAGAAAAATATTATTCAACATCTTTTATTCATTAATGTAATGTTTTCTGCTCTGGATTTTAAAGGCGTCAGTGAATAAATGTAAAGTCTATATAAAAAATAATCAAGAAATCAAAGACCATTTAAGTGAGTTTACTATGACTTAGCAATAAAAGAGATGCACATCTTTGATTAGTGGTTCTGAGGTGAGGAAGAGGAATAGGAAAAGTTCTCAGAGGTTATTTGGTTTCGTGGGAAGAAAATAAACTCTAGAAGATATGGGAAAAGACAAGCCACATTTGAGTATGTATACTATTCAAGTCATTGTATTAGATGTTTTACCTCAACACATTAACATTATGAGAGAGGTACAATGAGTCCTATTTTACAGAAGTAAAATTAAGGCTAGTAGAATTATTTAAGTGGTTTGCCTAGGGTCACATAGCCATAAAAAGCAGGACTAAAATGTAAGCCTCAGTTTGACTCCCCAAACCCATACTCATGTTCTGCTATTATAATCATGACTGTATTATCATTTCTGTGGGAATCAGATGGACACAGGTTTGACTTCAGCCTCCCAAACTTATTGTAATGGTTTGTATGTGTTCTCCCAGAATTCATCTTCTGGGGACCAGCAGGTGGTATAGTGGTTAAGGCACTGAACTTGAACCCCCCCAACCATAGTTTGAAACTCACACTGGGTATGTGTGCATGTGTGTCCAAAATCCTGAGAGGGGAATGGAGGAGAAGGGTTTGTGGTGAAGCCTTCTCCTTGGAGGGTGATTTCTTGATTTTTTTCTCTCCATCTCTCTGGTGAGTGAATGCAAAAATCTGTAATAAATAAATACATTTCATGTGTTGAAGTCTGGTGAGCCATTGTAATGGTCTTGAGAGGTAGTAATTAAGCCAATTTACAGTATTAAGAAATGAGGCCTTCAGGTAGTGATTAGGATTGACTCTTGGAAGCTTTTTAGGAAGAGCACACAGAAACACAGACACATAAACACAGCTCCTACCTCTTGCCAGCATTTCCTGAGCCACTTCAGGAACCTTGAGGGAGTGACCAACAAGAAGATCCTTGCCAGATGCAGCCTCTTGTCCATGGACCTCCAAAACTGTAAGCTAAATAAATCTCAATTTTGTATAAATACCCGGACTTAGATATTTGTTATTAGTAGTATAATAGATGAAACACTAGCCTGTACCTGTGTATTCTGTTAGGTTTCTGTTTATAGATACTGAATAAAGAATAGCTTTTAACTGTATGCATATCTTATAAGACAGAATTCCTAAAAAATTCTACTAGCATATGCCAGAATCAGAAAAATGGAGAAATAAGATAGAGTAATTCCCAATAGTCTCATGAACCGTTAAAGGCAAAAATTGTCATATAAAGTTCTTTCTTCTCCTATGGTGACTTAAACAGGCTGACTCTGTTTTGACCTGGGTCTTTGTGCTCACCAGAGGGAGAGACAGAGACAGTAAGAGGGAAAGTAAGAAATCACCCCCCAGCCATGCTGCAATCTCCTCTCCTTCATTCTCTTCCTGGGATCTTGGGCATGCTTGCACACATGCCCAGTGTGATTTTCTTTTCTTTTCTTTCTTTTTTTTTTCTTTTTTTCTTTTTTTTTTTTTTTACTGTAAGGCACGTGCATTAGCCAGAGAGAGACAGAGAGACAGAAAGTGAGAAATCACCCCCCCTCCCTGGAAAAGGGATGGCCACACTGCAATCCCTTCTCCTACATTCTCCTGTTGGGACATTGGGCAAGCACGCACGCATGCCCAATATCTTTGTAAGCTGCTGGGTCTAGTACCTGAACCTTGGTCGACTATGTGGGAGTGCAGCAATGTAACCATTATGCCATCTGCTGGTCTCCTAGAGTGATCTTAAAGCCACGGGGTCTAATACTGAAACCACTGTCAGCTGTGTGTGAGTAACCACTACGCCATCTACTGGCCCTGTCTGTGTCTGGTTTCTATCACCCAAAGCTGTAATGTGCTCTGTGCATGATATGTGAGTATAGACTTACAAGTGACCTCCCCGAGAAAATCTTTTTTGCATGAATGGCTGTAGACTCACAGGGAGGTCATCGTCAGTGAATATACATGGGACCTACACTTTGCTAAGACTATAGAACAATATAAATTAAACATGATAAAAACTTGGGAGAATTCAAATTGAGATTTCAGTATTACACTGGGAACACTAGATAATCTCTGCTTGGGTTTGACTAAACATTTACTCGCTTACTGACTTTATATTTAATCTGATAAATCTTTGAAGGGGATGTTCTCAGTCAGGGGGCTCATTCGATGACACTCTTCTCTGTGAAGTACAAAGAAATCAAAAACATTACCACTTTTGTAGTTCTGTAAACTTCAGCCACCTAATGGACCTTGTGATTTAGTCAAAACATCTGTTTGGGGCTCTATTTTTGTTATTTGGGATTTAAATAATTTTTGTGCAAAAACCTATCATGGATTTGGTTCTGAGGTGTCTTGGGGGAAGTGGTGAGAAGTGTATTTATTCTTTTCTTTTTCTTCTTCTTTTTTGGACAGGTTTTTGCTATAGGGCACACGTGCTTGCCAGAAAGGGACAGAGAGACAGAAAGAGAGAAATCACCCCCTGGGGGGATGGCCATGCTGCAGTCTCTTCTCCTCCATTCTCCTCTCGGGATCTTGGGCACACATGCAAATGTGCCTGGCGTGAGTTTAAGCCACTGGGTCCAGGACTCGAACCACAGTTGGCAATATGGGAGTCCAGCGATAGCCATTATGCCAACTGCTGGTCCCAGAGAAGTTTATTCTTTTCTCCTTTCATCTTGATCTTCAGTTTCTTTGTCTGTGAACTGAAGGACTTTGACTATATTAGTGGTTATTAACTTTTTGGGGACCAGAGCCTCTTTTTAGAAGCTGATGCAATCTGTGGATACCATCCTCAGGAAAATGTGCACACTTGCAATCCCGAGGGCTTCACACACCAGGAAATGCTGCCCAGGAGCTCCAGGACACCCGATTGAGAATTCCTGGACTAAATGATCTTTTGAGTAATTTCTGGTTCAAATATTCTATTATTCCACATTTTCTATGATAGTTCAGGCGATTTTCATGATGTTAGTAAAAAGGAGATATGAACTATTTAGGTAGACTTAACTTTTTGAAGCTATAAAATGACAAAATGTCACCTGGTAGTTTTCTTTCAAAAAAAAAAAAGACAACAAAAAACTCGCAAGGTTCAGTTTTCTGAACCTGACATGCTCTTTAGAATCACCTGGGGAACTTTTAAAGCTCCCAGTACCTGACCACACCTAGATCACTTAAATCAGAATGTTGGGGGGTGGGTGGGTCCCAGATATCAGTTTATTAAGACCCTCCCAGGTGGTTCCACTGTGTGACCAAGGTTGAGAGTCTCTTCTCTAGCATGATTAAAACAGCTTCAGAAGTTCCAGATAATAGAAACATCAACCACCAGCTGAAGATGAAAGGACATCCCATTCTTTCTCTCCTTTTAACTGTCTGGTATTGAACGTGTTATTTCCAGCTCAAAATAAGGGTTTGGAAACTCTTGTATGTAATCATGTCTCTAAATGTACTGTGCTCTTGGTTTGCTGGGCCAGTGTTACAAATTCAAATAGCCTTCCAGGTACGGTGTAGATGTGGAAAGGGCTGTATCAGGACATGCCCTGCTCTGCCACAAACACACATCAGGAGAGATTTGTTTTCAACATAAGAACAATTACCATTGTCATATTCCAAACTGTGTGCAAATTGTTTTATTATAAACTCACTGTTGGTCCCTATTTAACTGGGAAATCATTCACTCTAAATTTATCTACTCTCTGCATGGCATTGACATTTGCTAGCAATGCTAGACTTGCTTCACCATAAGAAAAAGATTTTATGAAAAACAGGCAGTGCTCTCATCTGACTGATTAATAATCTCTAGGGGATCTTTGGAACCTCCTTGCATGTTAACTCTTCCTACTCTCTTGCTCATTTTGACTTTCCGTTGAACTCAGAGACACAATGGTTTTTGTGAAGCAGAGCAGTAAAAACTTCCTTCATCAGACCAGCTCTCCAAAGAAAGATCGCTTACTGCCAAAGCTTGGAGATGAGAAATGACATGTGTAATGAAAAGTTGTTTGTTTTCAAGAGTTTTACAAGTCAATTTGGGATACTTCATCAGCCAAGTTTTTATCTGTGTACTAGGCAACCGTTACATGTTTTCCATTTGAAAAAAATGTCCATCCTTGCTTTCCATGGCATCTGTGCTATGTTCAAACCACTCTGCAATTTCATGCAGAGACTTTCCAAGTCACGTGCTCTGTTTGAGTAATAGGAGTCCATTAAGAATGGAGAGAGACAACCTGTATTATAGTGATTTCTCCCTTTGTAGGTTTTGCTATTTCCCTACCACACTTTGGTGTTTGAGGATGACATTTTGAAAATTGGATTTAACTACCTGAAAACTTATGACACAGAATTGCCTACAACCATTTGGTAGCCTGGAAGGACCTCACTTAGTCATGACTGTCTTTTTACCTTTTTTTTTTAGGGGAAGGATAAACTTCTTCAGGAGGGTGTCTGATTTATAGACATCTCTTTGTTATTTTCCTTAGAAATGCTATTCAAATTCAGAGCTAAGGGAAAAGTCAGATATGTATCCTCAGGGTCATTAAGTGGCACAATTGGAGTGTAAATTTCATGGCAACAGTGAGGGCTCCAGATCTCAATAGTGACTGTTGCTAACTCAAATATTGTCTCTGAGAAAAGGACACCTATTAAAAATTACGATTCCAAACACATGGAAGCACCTGGGAAATCTTCACTTGAAACATGCTTTCTCTGACTACAAAGGGTGATGGTATACATATGCATGTATAATTATTTCCTACATATGTTGCATTTGAAAGCTTGCTAAAATTTATGATCCCTGATCTTGTTAGAAACTAAAAGTAAACTAAAGGGAGCTGGTTTAATACTGACTTGCCAAAGGGCTTACTCTTGAATAGCAACCATTCACCAGGAAACAAAATACTATCTATTATGTCAGCTTTGGTTGTAGCACAACACACAGTAGGCTATCAGTAATGAACACAGAATGAAATAAACGAAAGTGTCTTAATGTATGTTTGAATCAGAATAAAATTTTGAATAGATCATGTCTTCTCTGTAAAACTCTATAAAATTGATATCAAACCTTACAACTATTACTAAAAGCTTTCACGTTGAAATTATTATCCGGTCTACTCAGGCTGTTTTTAATGTTGTCTTGGTGTAGTCACGGCAACGTCTTTGGTATCTGGGCCTCAGGTCCTGGTCTCAATGGGTCACTTCACTCTGCATCATTCATAACAGAAGTTTTCCGTGGGCACAGGCGATTCTAGTATGGGATTATATTTACCATTTCCTTTTGTTTTGGATTGAGCTGTGTCTCCCTCAAATTCATAAGCTGAAGTCCTACCCCCTGTACCCAGAATGTGACTGTATTTGGACATCCAGTCTTTAAAGAGATAACTGAGTTAAAATAAACTCATTTTGGTGGGCTGTAATCCAGTATGACTGCTGTCCTTATAGTAAGAGGACGTTTGGGCAGATGCACATACAGAAAAGAAGACCACGTGAAGACTCAGGTTGAAGATGACCATCTATAAGGCAAAGTGGAGAGGCCTCAGAAGTCTACACTGCTGACGCCTTGATCTCAGAGTTTTGGCTTCCAGAACTGTAAGAAAATTCATTTCTGTTGTGTTAGTCACTCAGTCTGTGGTCCTTCCTTCATTATGGCAACCTTAGCAGAGTCATACACCTTCTTTGTTTTTTGAAACTGTTACTCTTTCTTCTCACATATCACTAGCCCTTGGAAGTTTGAAATATACCCTGAGTTTCATGTTATATGCAAAACTTCAAGTTTGTTTGCTTCCTGCACCTTCTAGACCACGAATAAATCTGATCATGTGATTTTTTTTTTCTGACTACCTCCTTCTCTGATATTAACAGCTACATATTTCCTAGTTTTTGCAACATATCAAGTAGAAGATCTTTCAGGAAGTTCCTATAAATCAGAAAGGGTTTATTTATTATATTCTTAGCTAAGTCATCTAAAGAAGATTATTTTTCTATCTGTGGCATGTGTCTATATTATTTGAAATGGATCTTAGAGAGAAAACATCAATAGATTTAGCTTTGTTTAAACGGAATATGCATAGGTCACACATTTTTTTCCTTTCTTTTGCCCATCCTAACACTCCATAGCAAGTCAGAAATGCAAGGATGCTGAAACAGAGAAGTGGTTCAGTCTTTGTATTTGGCATGGGATGAGAGTGTCCACTGAGATTCAAGTTTAGGGTGGGAAAAATCACAGTGGGCCTGGTAGAGTAGGCAACTATGAAGGCTTTTAATTTCTAATAGTTCCCTCTGTTTTCCTAGTCTTTCCTTAGTTTGCAGCCTGGGATTGAAATTTCTTTTTTCTTTTTAAATTTTTATTTACATTTTTTTAATACATTCAATTACATTATTTAGCTTACAAGGTGATCATTTCGATATATGAACATTTCTCCCTGGTCTAGTTGATCAAAATATAGCAACATACCTCCCTGTCTCAACAATGCTGTCTTCGTATCCCTCCTTCAAATCTTCTTCCCCAGGCCCCACTCCTCCAGACACCCCACATCTGGCATTGACATCCACCTCTTCTGCTTGTACATCCTTTAGCCCATCAATTTCAGTTATAGAGTGCGGACATTCGGTATATATTAAGTTGGGACATACAGTGTCTCTCCTTCATAGCCTGGCTTGCTTCACTCAGCAGTAAATCTTCCATATTCTTCCACTTTCTGTCAAAAGTCAGGGTTTTGTTGTTCTTAATGGCTGAATAGTATTCCATAGAGTATATGTGCCACAGTTTTTCAATCCATTCATCCGTACGGGGGCATTTTGGTTAATTCCATGTCTTAGCAATCGTGAAAAGTGCTGCAATAAACATCGATGTGCAAGCACTTTTCCAATGAGAAATTCTTCTGTCATTTCGGTAGATGCCAAGAAATGGGATTGCTGGCTCATATGGCAGTTCTATTTGTAAATTTTTGAGGACTCTCCAAATTGTTCTCCACAGTGTTGGACTAATTTACATTCCCACCAGCAGTGTAAGAGAGTTCCCCTTCCATCACACCCCCACCAACACTTATCATTTTTTGTTTTTTTAATCTTAGCCATTCTGACTGGGGTTAGGTGGTATCTCATTGTTGTTTTGATCTGCATTTCTCTTACGATGAGGGATGTTGAGCATTTTTTCATATGCCTTCTGGCTATTC
>NW_006207268.1:463807-478478 GCF_000334495.1 Tupaia belangeri chinensis
ACAGTGTTGGACTAATTTACATTCCCACCAGCAGTGTAAGAGAGTTCCCCTTTCACCACACCCCCACCAACACTTATCATTTTTTGTTTTTTTAATCTTAGCCATTCTGACTGGGGTTAGGTGGTATCTCATTGTTGTTTTGATCTGCATTTCCCTTATGATGAGGGATGTTGAGCATTTTTTCATATGCCTTCTGGCTATTCGTATGTCATCTTTAGTGAGTGTTCTTTTCAACTCCTTCTCCCATCTTTTAATAGGGTTCATCACCTTTTTTCCAAACAGCTTCTTTAGTTCCTTATGTATTCTGGTTATCAATTCCTTATCTGATGCATAGTTTACAAAAATATTTTCCCATTCTGAGGGCCTTGATTCACACTAATTACTGTGTCCTTTGCCATGCAGAAACTTCTTAGTCTGATGTAATCCCACTTGTCTATTTTGGGGATTATCGACTGTGCTTTGGGGGTCTTATGTAAGAAGTATTTCCCTACCCCAATGTCTCCCAGAGTTTCCCCAGTATTTTCTAGAAGCAGTTTAATAGTTTGGGGTCTTGGGATTGAAAATTGATTGTTAAAGAATCTGTTTTGGGTCAGGAAAATTTTCCATCATTAAGAACTTAGAAAATCCAAATTCTGCCTGTAGGACCTGAGCAGAGTTTGACCCTATGGTGGTAACGTGATGAAAGTGACTTTGTTTAGGGTTATTTTTAGTTTAAGAATTTGGAAAAACAATAAATCAAACCGTCTTTTCCTTTGCACGATGTTAGGGATTACTTCCTTCATGAATTAGGAAGGTCCTTTCCTAATTAGAAATTGAAAGTAGTAACTCTCTGGGGATTTGTATGTTAGACTTGGACCCAGTGTTCCCCAGAGTTTAAAGAGTAAGTGTGATGATAGGCAGGATATATTCTGCACATTGAATAAGTTCTAACGGCTTTATGTGTGAGCAATTTGCAAACAGCCTTGCACAATTATGGTTAATGAGAAATCATACTTTAATGTACAATCATGAAATGGTTACTTAGATGTCTTGGAAGTCTGGAACTTTTTATGTTCCTATAGCAAGAATGCATATATACAGATATATTCTGTCATTCCATTAATCATAAATCTCTGTTAATAAGTACTTGTGATATATTGACAATGAAAGGATAATTAATGTGTATAATGATGACCCTGAGGCATGACCAAAAAATGTTTTCTGAATCTTCAAAGAGAATAAATTATATTTCTCAAAATGATTTTTATCATATTCTAATCCTCTGGAAAGTAGTAATTTGTATATCCACTGGCGTATATATTCAGCATGGTGAATGAAAAAGTAGCAGCTTTGAAATTGACTTGATTTAAATCATAGCCCGGTAACTTCAGAAAATAATGCGGTATCACTCCACTCAGTCTCTGTATCTGAAAAATGGGCATAACTATACCTAGCTTGTGAAATACAGTGCTAAGTATGAAATGTAGTGGGCTTTGCTTGCCATATGGAAGTGCTTGATGGTATTTATTTCCTGTCTCTCTGGTTCAGCACATTAATTAGGACACTCCATTTGCTGATCATATTAAATAAAGAATTTATTGCACATATAGAGTTGTGATAAGAAAAAAGAGAGTTAGAAAAGCAGAAGAGTGTGTCTCTTACAGGTAAGGCTGCCTTTTACCATAGGCTTGTTTTCAGGGTACTGGCTGCTTTGGTTTTAATTTGCAGGCTTATTTTCTTTAGGATAATGAATTTTTATTTAAATTTGGTGAATTTCCTTTGAGCTCCTTTTAAGTCATCTGAACACAGGAAACACTTTTTCATGCTTTTAGAGTTTTTCTGATTGACTTTGTTCTCCATAAAGGGCTGATTTTAATATTCTAAGTGATAAAAAGTGCCTTTGACACGATTGAAGCAATTTAATTAGTAAATCCGGAAATTATAAAGGATTGGAAATCACACCCTCCATGCTTTTAATAAAACAGAGTAGTGAAACTTCTGATAGGTGCATACCAGGTATTAAAAGAGTTCTGTACCACACACATAGGAAGACTTGAAAAAATTGAAAGAACTTTTATAAGGGACCTACTAAAGATATTACATATGGTCAGTATACCTTACAGTTCAAAACTTCTGTGGCAATTGGAATTTACATATGGTACATGTTGAAGATTTAATAATGCAAAATAATTAAAACTGCACATGGGGATTCAACATTACTACATAGCAAAAAAGAGGGAGAGCATACTTGTGAAGCAGTCTAATCTTTGCACTAGTTAACCTCAGAGTATCTTAATCACGAAGTAAGAAATGTACACATGATCGTTTAATGTTGTAGCTAATAGGATTTTTAGTGTCACGCTGTCCATCTCATGACAATGATAGTGTGTGAATTATTTCTAGTCAGTTTACCGTGAGATCCCTCTCCTATAGTATGTCATCACTAAACAGGGAACATTGCTGTAACTGCCAGGCATAAACATAATAACATGTTCAACTGTAAAACTATCCACAGTATATAAATACTGATGCCGTACTCAAAAGCACCATCATTTTTTATTGCCTTGGTAATGGAGTGTTCCAGAGAGACATGTATATGGATGATTAGTGATTGGTGGATTGTGTGCTGGTATCTTCAGATGTTTAAGAGCAACCTTGATCAGCAGCAGTCAGAGCAATCAAAGAGCAGCTGATTCTTCTTCAGCAAGCAGATCATAGGGTCAAACTCTGATCGTGTTTTGCACTAAATCACAGGTAATGATAAAGGAATATCAACAAGTATACCCAACGATGGTCAATGAGAAGCACACTATAACTCTTAAGAATGTTAGGGTAGTAGAAGTATAATTTTTACTCACAATGGTTGCTGGCACATACGTAATGGGGGTACTTGTGTAATCTGTCTTTTCAAATACTAACTTAATGATATCTTAACATATGATGATGGTGAACTATAGCTGCTAACATGTTTGAAATGTATGTATAGTCAATAGCTGAGTAAATTTAAGAGTTACATAGAAATTTGCAGTTATTTTCACACATGGAACAGTAAGTTAGAAAGCTAAAATTTTAGCAAGAGAGAATTAATCATATACATGAGGTTTTTAATTAGAAGAAAATTATATTTATAAGGATAACGTGTTAGGTATTGACTCAATTATCATCCACAACGGTATTTTTCTTTCTGTCTTTTTTTTTTTTTTCCCCTTGAGCCAATGTTGCAAAATGTGAGTATTTGGGGGTGGAGAATATCTCAAAAGGGCAGATGAGTTCTGAGAGTTGATCATCCGAGTGAATCACAATGTAGCTCACTAAAATTGGGGGAGGTCAAGCTGACTTTTTGACATCATACAATCTTTTTTACCTCTATTATTGTGCACAAGTAGAGCTCGTGTATTATTTGCTCATTCGAAAGGTCATTTTTGGGTGTAAGAAAATTCCTGTGGATCTTTCTTTTTGTTCAGAGATATCACATTCTCTAACCAACATCTTTCTTTTTTTAAAAAAGAATGATTTTATTTAACTTTATTTATTTTAATTTGTCCAGAGAGGGACAGAATGAGAGAGAGAGAGAAAGTGAGAAAGCAAGCCACCAGGTCTGGGACTCCAACCACCATGTGAGAGTCCAGCACTCTTAACCAAGGCGCCACCTGCTGGCCCCTCTAACCAACATCTTATATATGTAAAAATTGTGGTCTCGTATAGATTATTAATAACATTAGAAGAAGATAGCTTTTGATTTATTACCAATGTTTCAAGCTTTGGTACCTTTTTTGTAATTGCTGTAAATCTTAGCTGTAGTCTAGAAACATATACAAAGTATAATTGGAATATTCTTTGTAGATAATTATATGTTTACTAATATTGGCAAAATAAAATGTAACCCTTTCCCAAATTTCAAGAAATACAGTGATTTGGGAAGGAGGGCAGTGTAATTAATAATACAGAGCTCTCTCAACACGTTAGTATAAGGCTGCTATAGAAACTGCCCCTGGGGGCCGGCAGGTAAAGTGGTAACTGGGATGTTGGACTTGCACTTGGCTGACCACGGTTCAAGATCCAGACCTGGTGGCTTGCTTTCTCACTTTCCCTCTCTGTCTTGCTCTCTGGTCAAATGTAAAGAAATGATAATAATAAATAAAATTAAGTAATTCTTAAAAAGAAAAGAAAAGAAAAGAAACTGCCTCTAAATCATTGTATTGTTTTTAGTACCTAACCTTAAGATTAAAGGGTTACAACCCTATGCATATCACTATTGAGATTTGCTGTAGGAACTAAATTTGCTTAACATGTAGCTATACTTTCATTAATAAAAGATTTGGGCTGACACATATGGTTTGCCTAAAGCTGGTTGCTTCATTACTTCCTTTTTATTTTTTTTTTAAGTTTGCAATGAGCCCTAATTTGCTCCAGCTGCTGTAATTTGGTTTCCAGTAATTTTCATATCTTCTTTAGCTTGCATTGACATCTGTAAATATAAGGGCACATATTAAATCTTTAGTTATATTTGTGGGAACCCACAATCTGGTAGGACTAAAGTTTGTCTCAAAGATATCTCTAGGCCTGTTTCTCCTGGCATTATGCAGCAGAAATCAAGAAGACCAAAGTGGGAATAAACATGGTCCAATTGGGAAGAAATGAGTTGCAAAGAAGTAATTAGACTCTTATCTTATGAACCACAATGCAATTATGAATCATATGACATTTCCATGAAATGTCTTTATGTTGTTTTCTAGAAGCCTGAGGGCACTAAAATGATAACGTAGAAAAAGAGAAGAGTTTCTTTGTGAGAACTCCAGGGCAGAGTTGACACTCAGCAAAGCTGTGAGGTAAAGTAGTATTTATTTTTGACACCCTCTTACTTCTTCTTTTAGTGCTCCATTTCTCTTTCAAAGTGTTCTCTTCTTTGCTTTCAGCTATAATCAGTTAGGGTCCACTAAGATTAGCTGAAAATGGTTTAAATTGTCTCTTTGGTGGGGTATTTGCAATTCAGTTAAAGTATTTTGATGACAAAAAGCTTCAAAATAGAATATAAATGAATGTCTGATGGTAGAATTTCAAACTCCATGCTTGACACTTGTGAACCTGAAACACGTGCCTTTGGACAGGCCTGGCTCCAGGAGAGGGATCTAAAAGTTTGTGTTATGCCGGTCATGGTGAATCTTAGGCAGGGTACACAGGTAGCCTATCACACTATTTATGAAAGCCTGGTCATTTTGACCCACCTGGAGCTGATGCTAAGGGCCATTTCAGACTTGGAGCTCCTGTGGCACTGGCCAGGATTGTTGGAGCATTGCCGTTCTCCCTGCCCACTGCTGCGTCTCACCACTTTCTTCCACAAACACTCATTAATAAACAGCATGCACACTAAACTCTGTCTCAGAATCTGCTTCCTGGGAACACTGAACTGCTATGGACAAAAAGCATAGCTGCCTACCCAGAGGTCCTGTTACGTTTCCCCAGAGTTAGTGGTGCTGATCCACCTGGGAGTGCTAAGCATGGGGGAAAGGAGGCTGGCAAACATTCCCCAGCTCAGACAGAGGCCTTGGAAGAAAGAGCAGGGATGGTATGCAGCCATGTAAAAAGGCAGGGCCCAAGCTCTGCAAGCAGACTGTCTGGTTCTGAAACTGACTGTGTCACCTATTAGGCTGGTTATTGGGAGGTTACTCAAACTCTCACTGCCTTGATTTCCTCATTAGCAAAATGGGGATAATAATAATTGTAATAACAATGTGAGACTTAAATAAGTTAATATGTGTAAAGGCTCCTGGTACACAGTGAGAGCTAAATTAAAGCCTACCAATATTTAATATTGTCATTTCTCCATAAGGGTTAATAATTGCAAGAGTTCCACATAAGGAGAGCAACTTCTAGGGAGTGTTGAGATTTCTGAACCCTTTTTTCCTGCTCCTCCCGATAGATTACTTAGACATTTCCATTGTTGGGCCAGCTGGTGGGGTGGTAGTTGAAGTGGCTGGATCCTACATTTCCGACTGTGTGGTTTGAATCCTGGGATTATTTAGACATGTTACCACTGTTGGGCCAGCTGGTGGCGTGGTAGTTGAAGTGGCTGGATCTTACATTTCTGACTGTGTGGTTTGAGTCCTGGACCTGGCAGGCTGAGAAATGTGGCATGTATAAGTATGTTTGTGTGCGCACACGCATGCATACAAAATCTCAAAAGGAGAATGGAGAAGGGACTGTAGCATGACCATCCCCCATAGGTGATGCTTTTTCACTTTCCCTCTCTCTCTGTGTCTCCTGGGCAAGTGCATGCACCCTATGGCAAACTTAAAAAAAAAGAAAGAAGAAATATTACCTTTGTTAATTTAAACCACTAAACTTTTTATCTTCCCCTGAAGATGTAGTGTTGATAATGTTGGTGGTTTCTTCAAATGCTACCTCTCAGCTACTGGCAGTATTTTCAGTGCTGAGTTAATTAATAATTTGTGCTAGGAAAGAGAAAATCAATTAGTGAAAATAGTTTATTTCCCTCCTTGTTCACTTAGGCTCATTTCAAAGGATTCAGGAGACTTGGAAATGTCTTAATTTTTAAAAAAACTTAAGTCCGTACTTTATTCAGTTGTCCTCAGTCTTTATGTAACATCCTTTCTTTGTTCTAGAATTCCATCCAAGATAACTGCATATGTCTAGTTATTAGGACTCTTCAGTTCTCTTGACTGTGACAGTTTCTCACACTTGGCTTGTTTTCGATGATCTTGCCAGGTCTGAGGAGCCCTGGTCAGGAATTTTGTAGAACATCCTTCAGTTGGGATTTGCCTCATGTTTTTTCTCGTGATTAGACGGGGGTTATAGAGTTTTGAGAGGAAGACCCAGAAGCAAAGTTCTGCTCTCAATGCCTCATCTCTCAAAGGATCATCTCTAGGGTGTAATACTGTCAACATGCTCTGTTGATGCCAGCCTTGGTCAGCTGGCTGGGGTAGTGTTTGACTTCCTCAGTGTCGGTATTCTTTCCCCCACGTTTCTGACTGTGCTCTTTGGAAGGAAGTCACTGTGCACAGGACGCACTTGAATGGGGAGTTTTACTCCATCTCCCTGTAGGCAGAGCCTCTATTAGGTCATTGGGAAGTCATGATGAATTTTTCTGTTTTTCCATGCAAAAATGTGTCATGACTTTCACGACGACCTAATACCTACATTACTTGCAGTTCTTCTGTGTGGGAGATTTGTTTCTTCTCCATGTATTTATTTAATCATTTATTCGTATCGATGTGAATATCTAGGTTATATTTTGGATGATAACATGATTTTGTTCAACTTATTATTTTTTTAAATTTCTGACTTTAAAACAAAGATGTCTAAGTGGAAGTGAAATGATTTTTTTTCCCCTGTGGCTGGCAGATCTCAAAGGATTCAGTGAGAGAAGGTAATGAATGTTGGTAAGTTTTCATTTTATCTCTGGATAAAATGGAAGCATTTTTAAATAAAGAAGATGGCTTCTTTTAATTAGTAGTTTTATTTTACTGAATTAGAAAATATTTGTTTTTTCCCCTCTGTAGCTCTAACATTTTACCTATTTGATTTAAATTGTATTTGAAAGTAGCTTTCTTGATGTGCAGACATTTTTATTGTTTGGCAGAATTAAGTAGCTTAGGCCTTAGTAAATATTAGGGCAATGATTATGAAGTAGTATGATTGAGTTGGTTATCACCCAGGGATGATTTAAAGTTAAATGTTAAAATGGATGCTTATGAATTTGATTATGCTGAGGTCAATGAACAGATTTAGAGTACTACTTTAGAAAGTGAGATATGAACACTTAATTCAAATTACTGTAGTATGACAATTTTGACCATCTGCGTGTCGAAACATTTTTGTTTTTATAATGCAGAGAACACATATTTACAAATAAACAGAGGTAGGACACAGCCATTTTATCAATGTTAGCTTATCACATATTCACAAGGTTTTAGAACACCTCTCAGTGGTGGTTTTCATTATTTTTTTGGCTTTCCTTCCTTCCTTTCTTCTTTCTTTATTTCTCTTTCTTTTTGTGGTAATTTATTTTAGGGCATGTACACTCACCAGCAGAGATACAGAAAGAGAGAGAAGAGAAATGAGAAAGCACCCTTCCTGCCCCATAGGGAGGATGGTCACATTGCAGTCACTTGTCCATTCTCCTCTCAGGATTTGGGACATGCAGACATGCATATGTGCCTGGTATGTTTTTTGAGCTGCTAAGTCCAGGACTCAAACTGAGCAGTAGGCCATATGGGATCTAGCTAGCTTATATGCCATGCTATGGGGTGGCCCTAAAATGTTTAAAACATGATAGGCCATAAGATACATACATGGATGTTTAAAAGTCTGTATCAATGTCTGCTTCTAAGAGATAAAGTGAAACTTAGTTTTGGCACTTTAGATAAGCACAGTTTGCTGGCATTATTTGGAAATTATTCATAATTCTGAATAGGCACCTTTTGGTTTTGTAGATATTAGTTGCAAGATTTCAGAGCCTCAAACAATAATTATAATGATAATAATAATTTCACTTTTTTAGAGTGTCTAGGTTATGCTAGGCACTGCTGAGGCACTTTGCAATTAAATCTGTAAAGAAAACTCTGCAAAATTGGCATTATTGTCATTACCATCTCACATATGAAGTTACTTACTAGAGGGAGCAAGTGCGGTGGCCTTCTATTTTTCTTGTTCCAAGTCAGAATCATTGGACTGCTCCCTTTGCTTTTAATATTCTGCCCCATCCCAGCATTTGCATAACTGGCTCTCTGTTTTCATTTGGGTCTCAGTTGAGATTTCATCTGCTCCTTGAGGTCCTCCCTAACCACCTAAACGTGTTATCCTATTCTAACCCTCACTGTGTTCACTCTTTACAGACTTACCATTATCTGAAATTATCTCGTTCCTTTATTTGATTACTTTCTTCTTCCCACCTAGAGGATTTAACTTTTGGGAGGTAGGGATCTTAGGGTTGTCACCACTGCTGTATTTGCAGCCTAGAGTGGCCGTGTAATACATATTTGTTGACTGAATTAATAGATAAGTCCTATAGAGCTAGGGAGGGTAGAGCTGGGATTTGAACCTGAGTCTGTTTGACTTTGAGGTCTATAGGCTTTCCACTCTAACACTTTGTTTTCTAGCTAGTTCTAGTGATTAATATCTGAATAAATATCAAATATCCAGCCTTGATCTATGGTATTTCATCAAAAACACATTTGAGTTTGGGCAAGTAATTAATGTTAGCAAAAATAAAAGAGTGGATTTCAAAGATCCCTTAATAGTGTGCTTCTGTTGACTACTGAAGAATTGACCCAAGTTAGCAATCAATTTTCATGATAATGCTAAATATTTGCTACATTTTTATACACTTATTATATATTTCAGAGACTAGGCACTTCAGAATAACACACACACAAAGTGATTCTTTGTTAGACTAATTTGGGTTGTTATGGATATATAAAAATAGAAAAAAAGCTACCTTGTATTTCTTTAAAATCTTTCCCAACTCAGAATTGTCACACATTTTGTTTATCTTCCTCAACAGTTAGATGGGATTAATGAGGTTTCACTGAATTTCTAAACTTTTTTTTTTTTTTTTCACCAACAGATGTGTACAAATGTCTCTTTTGGGGGACTGTAAACCATCATGGTGTCAGGGAACTAGGCCATGATTGAGACATTTGAAGCAAAACAAAGTGTTGAAGAACAGCTGACTGTATAACTAAGAAATCAATCATTGCCCAGGATGCTTTATTGGCATAATTGGCAATGATTTATAGAATGATGGCAGGAGTCCAACTGGGCATGTGTATCCTTAATACCATTATAACACTCTGGCATAAAATCTTAGTTAAGACAACATAATTGGATGAGGGAAGAAATTTAGAGATACCTATTTAAATTAGCTAATAACCAACAAAAATATATTTCCCATGAATTTATTTTGTCTCGTGGCGTGTAAATTTGTGAGATATTTAATAGAATCTGAAAGCAAAATTTTGCTTAAAGCAAATAAATTAGAAAATATCTCTCAAGTGGTTGTGTACTAGCTAGTGTTTTGCATGTATCTAGTGTGATATTTGATTTATTATTCAATATTGTCACATAAAAAACTGTGTGTACAGAAAATAATTAGGTCTGTTAAATGCTCAGACATGGTTAAGGGGCTTAGAGGCAGTGAACTTGAAATGGGCCAATGGATAGATTCAGTTCATTTGAAAGGAATAATGTAAGGTTTATCTACTGTGTTGCATCTTGTAACTTACTTGTTAAATTTATTCAGGAAAGATGGCTTTAGTGATTTTTCTGGAAACTAACTAGTGGGTTGTGAGAGATAATTAACAAAACTTCCTGTTTCTTCTCTTGGAACAGATGGATATTTTTGAAATGCAGCAAGACACTAAGCTCAGTTTGAGGGCATGCATAGTTGAGTTGCTTCTATTTGTATAATGAGGAGCTACTTGCTCATATTCAAAGGTCTGCAGCCTTTTACATGCAGTCATTCATCGCGTTCCTAAAGAACTAGGCAGCTGAATGCAACAGCTACATTGGTCTCAGGAACAGTCTTAAGAACACTTCCCCAAGCACCTTTTTTTTTTTTTCTCCTGTTGCTTTATTTTCTACTTGATAGTATTTGTCTCATCATTTCCTTATTATCTTAGTATATGAGTGCCAGCATTTGGAATTGGCCTAACTCTCTGGGTGAAACTTATTAAAAGGGCAGATATGAAGCAAGGATTCACTGTTTGAAGTACCAGGGACTGGAATCTAAAATCAGTAAAATAATTAAAAGACAGGGAGAGAGAAGGGGAGGACAGGCCATCTATAAGAATTCTCTTGTTGACTGGATACTCAGATGTGAACAGCTCCCTATTACAAGTCACGGTTCTGTCAAACATGGATCACTATAGCAGAAAGCGGAGACCTTTAAGGGAGCCTCCATATTTTTGGTACAGTATATTTCTTACACCCAAATGGCTGGTGTATGTGTAAATTTAATGGATGACTCCTGCAAGTCCATTGTCTGTTTATATATTTAATGCTTTTTATGAGTGAGGAGTTTACCATGGAGCTAATAAAGCTTTGTCTTTTATTTATAAGGATCCTTTCCACGGTATCCCAAGGAAGAATGCTAGGAATCTGTATGTGTAAGTGTGTACTCTTTATTTTAAGGAGCTTCTCCAAGAATAAACTCCATTCCCACATAACCTGACTCCGCCCCTGTTCATGAGAAGAAAGTAGAAAGGGCAACAGAAACTATTGTTTGCTTTCTAGGAGACAAATGATGCTTTGATAGTTTCTATGGAGAGGTCTGACTTAAATTACTATCTTTACATTAACTTGATTATTAAATGAGAAGCTCAGAAAAGAGGATGGGGAAATAGAGAAGAAACAAACAAACAAACAAACAAGCCATAGGATTACCAAGAGATTTGGTGCCTGTTTAACTTCACAATCATTTAATGATAATAAGAAATATATAGGGCTCATGGATACTACTTTTGGTTGTAACTTTAGACTGTCAACTTCTTGAAGGAAAGTTGAATAAATGTTTAATTTGATTGTTTTGGAGGGAATGCTAAGCAGCAGTCTTCAACATTAATATTTAAAATAAGCCATAGTGACTCATTTAGATAACTTGAATCCTTAATTAACTGAAAGAATACAGCTTAAAACACTTCGAGCCAAGTGATATATTTTCTGATGTGTATGGTATAAGAAAAAGTAGGAGTATATACTTTGGGTAAAGCATGAATATAATCATGTGTCTTTCTTCCTAAAAAATACTTCTAAAGCAAGGCCAGCCTTGAAGCACAGTGGTTAAGCTCTGTGCATTGGGAGTAGGATCCCACATGACTGACTGCTGTTCAAATCCAGGCCTCCATGACTTGAAAACCCAGCAGGTTCCTGTGCATGTCCAAAATCTTGATGGAATGGAGAAATGGAGAAAAAAGAATGGATGTGTGAGTGCTTTTTCTCTCTCTCTGCTGAGGGTATATGTCCTCAGGCAAAACAAAACAAAACAAAACCAAATAAAAAAACCTTTTATAGTATTTTTACTATTTAAATTCCAAGTCCTTATTATAGCAGTGAGCTGTAATATAACCTTTCAGATTTATGTTCTACCACCCAGCTCCCCTACTGTATGTATTGCCTTATCAGAACACCCAGCAACCAATAATATACTGACCTGTTTTCACACTGATTCCTGATGTTGGATACCTTTATTACTTTCTCTCTGTCAAGTATGGTATCTTTCACTTAGTAAACCTGTAACTAAAGCTTGTCATATTATTACCTCATCTGTGAAAAATAAAAACAGAACGTGATTGAAGAGAAGGTGAAGAGATAGCTCTTTTGGTAAGTATGAATCTTTGTGTTTGAGGATAGTCTATATTCCTTGATATGATATCCTGGAAACTTTTTTTTATTACTAATTTTTGCCAGAAGGTGCATATGCTTGTGGGAGCAAGGGGTGGGCAGGAAGTGAGAACCAACCCCTCTGCCCAATGGGAAATGATAATAATCCTTTCTCTTCCATTTCTCTTTTTTGGGATTTTTGGCACACATGCACATGCACCTGCTGTGTTTTTCAAGTTGCTGGGTCCAGGACTTGAACCGTGCTGGTCAACCATGTGGGATCCAGCTGCCCTAATCACCACACCACTACCACTGACTGGCTCCAATATACTGAAAACTTTGGAATCTGTCTTTTGTTTCCTTCTCTAATTTCATCTCTTCCCATCCTTGCTTGTGGCTTATGACTGGTCCTGCCTTCAGGTCTTCACACATGTATTCTGGATGGTAGAATGTTCCTTTTATCCCATCCACCTCATCTTCTTTTGCCTGACTGATTCATGCTGGTCTTTTGAGTCTCAACTCAGAAGTCACCTGCTCAGGAAGCTGTATCTCACCATACGCCTGGCTCTACCTTCGTGGGGTCCATGTATCCTTTTAAATGCTTTTACGTCATATTCTGTTACTTCACAAGAGTACTGATCACATTTTTTCTTTAAAATTTGTTGTTTGTTTGTTTATTTGTATCCCTTCATTAGACCTAATAACTCCTGAAGGGCATGGTATCTTGTTCATTGTGTATCTCTAGGCAAAATATAGTGCTCACAAATATTTTTTGAATAAACATGTTCTAGGTATCTATAAATGATTAGCTACGAGAGTTATAAATATATAAATTTGTTTTTCTTACATATCTCTGAGTTCATTAAAAGCCCATTTATGTGAAGAGAGGTTAGTTACTATAGCACTTACACTGCCAAGAGCATAAGTTGGATGTCAAAAAATTCTCATACAAAGTGTAGGTACCAATCCCGCTACCTCTCCCGAGGAAGAAAAAAGTGGTCGCCTGCTGTTACAACTTTTATAATAATATGCTAATATCACAGTGGGTAACATGTCTTAAAAGAATCAGAAATTGGTCCAAAGACATGGAAAATCTCTACTGAAAATAATTTAAGTTTTTTTTAGAGATGCTTCTAAGATATCACTTAAATGACAAAGATGTTTTTATAGGTATGTAAGTTTAAGAGCTAAATTCTACATGAAAATGAAAACAACAGAAGAATAATAGTCTATTACTTTTTTTAAGGAAAGAAAACCTGCATGTTATTTTTCTTTGTATACTATCTTTTCAAAGATAAACTACTGAAATTCTTGAACTTATGCTTTTGTGTTACAAGTTGTATAACATAATCTTATATTTAAAAATAGCACTGTTGAGACATTGGTACAACAGTTTAGCTTCAACCATGTCACCCAAAGTAAACTTCAAGGGTCTGGCATGAGGACAGACTGAACACACAGGTTAGAAAAGAAAATATTGGCTAAACAAAGGAAAAAACTAAGAGAAAGAGAGGGATGCAATAGCTCGTTGATGGACTTCTTTTTTTTTTTTTTTTTCTTTTTCATAAGAAGATGTCAGCCCAGGACAGTCAGGCAGTGACTATAACAATGGAAAGAGCTGACTTACCAGGAAAGACTACAGAGCAGTTTCAGCTGAGAGTTGACAGATACAGTGAACCCATGCAGATTTAATCTTATCTAATAGGGATACCAGAAAGAACAGAGGAAAGGAAATTATCAAATAACAGAAGAAAAATTTCCAGAACTGAATGGAAAACACAAGTTTTTGTCATTAAAAACACCTACCCAGTATCAAGATGAATGAGAGCTAAAAGACCTATATCTAAGACCTACATAAAACCTTAGATACTGAGAATAATCAGTATTTTTGAGAAGATACTAGAAAGAAATTATAGATTACAAACACACACTAATCATACTGACATTCGGTAATCCCAAACATGGGATCTTGAAGATAATAGAGCAAAGCCTCTAAAGTTCTGAGAAAACAAAACAAACAAACAAAATCACAGACAATCAAAGTGTTACTGACCCAAAGGAACAGTCACTTGCCACCAGAAAAGCCAAATTCTGATGCATGAGGTTTGCTGAAGAGGATGGCTTTATTATGTGTGACTTCATCTGGAAGATAGCTAGGTTTCAGAGTCCTGGGATGTGTTCAGTGATTTTTTTTTAATACTTACTTATTTTAATTTAATTGTTGTATGTCTTTTACAGCTTGCAACATGGTTTTCCCCAGGATGCATGCAATGCATATCAATCAAGTCAAAGATACTAACATATTCACAATCAACAAATAACTTTCTATTCCTCTGTCTTGTGTTAATACTTT
>NW_006207268.1:478509-494684 GCF_000334495.1 Tupaia belangeri chinensis
TTTCTGAGCCTCTTTTCCCCTCCCACTACCCACACCCTCCTATATAGTCTTTGCTATTTATGCTTGCCCTGTCTGCCTTTATACCTATTTCTGCTCTTCCAGTTTCTACCCTAGAGTACAGCCAGCCATGGACTTTCTTCTTTATTTTTTTTTTTTGGAGAGGTTTTTGCTTTAGGGTGCGTGTGCTCGCCAGACAGACAGAGAGATGGAAAGCAAGAAATCACCCCCCAGGGGGGATGGCCATGCCGCAATCCCTTCTCCTCCATTCTCCTCTCGGGATCTTGGGCACACACGCACACGCGCCCAGCGAGAGTTTTAAGCCACTCGGTCCGGGACGTAAACTGTGGTTACTACATGGGAGTCCAGCGACATAGCCATTACGCTAACTGCTGGTCCCTAAATTTTTTTTTTTTAAGAAGTTTTTGTTATAGGGTATGGGTGCTAGTGGGGCGGGATGGAGGGGTGGGGAGTGATGGGGGCTGGCCACACTGTAATCCCTTCTCCATTCTCCTATTGGAATTTTGGGCAGGCCTGTACCTGCCCAGCGTGAGTTTCAAGCCACTGGGTCTGGGACTGGAACGAGGGTTGGCCACATGGGAGTCCAGGGATGTCACCACTTTGCCATCTGCTGGTCCCACAATGGACTTCTATAAAGGAATCATTTCCACCAGGTCTTCAACCACGTCTGTCTATGCAAATGAAAGATGAGCACTTGTGCTGTTCTGATTGGTCAACTCTAGTAACTCCATTGGTCCATTATTTAAACTGGCACTGTTCTGATGGGTTGCTGTGCTGTTGCCAGAATCAACACTCCCTCCCTGGGGAGGGGATCAACCCTAGGCTACCCAGGCTTCTGGACACACGTGTCCTTCAAGCAGCAGTCAGTAGTAGTCTGCACTAAGTCTCTGCCATCCAGGCTAGAGACTTAGTGGCAGGTTACAAACGTGTGAAGGAAAAGCAGATCTTTTCAAACACACTAGGACTTGGAATATTTACTTTCAGGCACTCTTGCTTAAAAAATTGCTTTATGTTATACTCTGGAAAAGTGAGAGTAATATCCATGAAAGAGAAAAGAGGCATTAAAAAAGCTATGGATGGGGACCAGCAGATGGCATAATGGTTACATTGCTGGACTTTTACATGGTCAACCACTGGGCCAGTGGCCTAAACTCATGGAGGGGTGTGTGTGGGGGGGGAGTGGGCTGTGTGTGGGTGCCCAAGTTCCCCAGAGGAAAATGGAGGCAAAGGGATTGCAGTGTGGCCATCCTCCCTGCGGGGCAAGGGGGGTGTGATTTCTTGCTTTCTTTCTGTCTCTCCCTGTCTCTTTGTCAAGTGCAGGTATCTACAGCAGAAATCTCTCTCTCTAAAAAACGCTATGGATGGAGCATAATGGTTACCTCATTGAACTCCCACGTGGCTGACTGTGGTTTGAGTCCTGAACCCAGTCACTTGAACTCACACTGGGAGTGTGTGAGAGTGTGCCCAAAATCCCAAGAGGAGAATAGACAAGGAACTGTGGTGTGGCCTTCTCCCCACACCCCCGTGATTTCTTGCTTTCTGTCTCTCTGTCCAGTGAGCACATGTGCCCTATAGCAAAGATCTCTTTAAAAAGAAAGAAAAGGAAAAGGTACAGACAAACTCAAGATTCTAAGAGAAAGATCCTGAAGCATGGCTTCTGACATACCCTTGAAGCATGAGTGAAGTTGAAGAGAGGAACAGATTCCAAACATGAGCTAAAAACTGATGAATGACAGGATGAAGTAGGCATGTATTTTTTTTTTCCTAAGAAAGCAGAAGCAGAAAAGGAAAAAGCAAACAAACAAACTCTACAGAAAAGTCACAGTCCAAATATGAAACAAACTAAAGGGTATGATTTTGAACAACTGCTACAGATAGAAAAAATAATGTGTTTGGCTTGGATGGTTGGAATATTTTCCTTTGAATTGATTGGGCTTATGATATTGGATCCTGTATCAATTAGGATTTGACTATGAGTAACAAATATCTCCACAATAACAGAGATTTAGAGAAGATTAGGTAGATATATTCCTCTTTCACATGGAAGAAGGAACTTCAGGGCTAATAAGGTGACTTTGAGATCATTGAGCTTTTGAGAAGCTTTCTACCTT
Organism: Tupaia belangeri chinensis; assembly: GCF_000334495.1. Lineage (NCBI taxonomy): Eukaryota > Metazoa > Chordata > Mammalia > Scandentia > Tupaiidae > Tupaia > Tupaia belangeri. The sequence goes on from NW_006207268.1 coordinate 480,639, forward strand.
ACTCTACTTTGCCAGCTTCCATCTATGGCTCCCATATCATGTAATTTTCAAAAACAAACAAACAAAAAACAAACAAAAAAAACCCCTAAACTATTAACAGAGGCTGTTGTGGGAATTGGGTTTAGGATAGAAAGGGTTAGAGCCGTTTTTATAAGCTTTTTGGTATATACTATGTACATGTATTATTTAGATTTAAAATAATGCAAAGGATAAGGTAAATAGAAAAAGATTCATTTTATATTCCTTCAGTTCTAATCATCTTTTTCTTTTCTTTTTTTTTTTGAAGAGGTTTTTAGCTATAGGGCGCGTGTGCTCGCCAGAAAGACAGAGAGAGACAGGGAGACAAAGAGAGAAATCACCCCCCAGGGGGGGATGGCCACGCTGCAATCCCTCCTCCTCCATTCTCCTCTCAGGATCTTGGGCACGCACGCACACACGCCCGGCACGAGTTTTAAGCCACCGGGTCCGGAACTCAAACCACGGTAGACTACATGGGAATCCAGCAACATAGCCATTATGCTAACTGCTGGTCCCTAGTTCTAATAATCTTTTCAGAAAAGTCAAGTTGTTCACCCTTCTAAAATACCACAATAATTCTTCCATAATCCAGAAACTCCCTGATTCATTATCCTGTTTTTATTTTTGTTCATTAGCACTTACCTTTGTTTATGTGTCGTCACCTCCCCTAACTGTAATGTAGGTTTCATAAGGAAAAGAAGACTTAAAAAATTGTTTACTTTAATGTCTTGAAAGCCCGCAATAGTGTTTGGAACATAATAAGCATTTAATAAGTATTTATTGACTAAGTAGACCCTTGAATAAATATTTGGAAGTTATTAGAATCTGACTGTGATAAGTAAAAAGCTTGGATAGGAGATCTGTCATTAATAAACTCATAGTTTACATTGATATCAAGATACTATTATAAGAAATTCCTTAAATTTGAGTTTCACAATCTGTATTCTAGTTTCAGATATTTTTGCAAAATGCTTTCCATACTGAAATAACTTCTGGAAATGATACATGCTATATACACCCTAAGAAATGGATAATATATATTGGTATACAGAAAGTTAGGATGAGAACTATAATAAGTAAATTTGTTTAACGCAGCATTGACATGAAACTCTTTTATGTCTTAATAATCTTATTAACATCTCATGGAGCTAGACCTCCATGGAGCACTTTCAGAAATTCTCTGTGTCACTCTAAAATAATATAAGGGAAACTACATGTAAATGTTGAAGAATTCAAAGAAATTTGAGTAGTGCAGATTCAAACATAATGAGAGAGCGATCGTGGTATTTTTGTCATCTCATGTGGAAAAAAAAAAGAGGTATGAATTTGTCCTCATAGTTCTCTTTCTGGGTAAACATTGTGTGATTGGTAAAAATGTTGGAATGGTATTGGATGGTTGGGTATACAAAACAGTTTGTTTTCTTCCTATATCCAGGGACCATGCTACTAACACTGCTCTTGAAAGAGAAGTTCATTCAGAATAGTATATTGTGCATATTAGACTCAATGTAATTTCTGTCTTGCATTGTTAAAACACTCAATCTGGAGCATACCAAGTAGAACTGAGGCTTTTTAATGACTTGCTAAGACCAGAAAAATCCAAAAACCTAATTGGAAACAGTTAACCATTCTGGTAAACTTTGTACTCCTCCCAAGATGCTCAAAAAAGCTTTTTCAATCCTATGTTTATTCCCAAAGATTACCAAATGAAGTTGATGTGTTTTAAAATTAGACATCTCTTTGATTTTGATTTTCTTAGCCTATGGGGTGTTTTTTTTGTAGCCGTTGAAATTGGCAGTTACCTTCTAAACCCTGCTTTATTGTTATCTCATATTAATCATAATTGCCAATCATTTTGGTCATACTTTCTGTGGATACCTATTTTATGGATCACAATTATAGTATTAATAATTATTAAGTATTGCTTAAGAATTCTTTTCAGCACTTCAAACTTCTGGGGTCAATCAGGATTTGTTTCTCTACTTCACAGTTGAGGAGACAAAAATCTTTAATCATTCCAATAAATTTAGTCTACTGAAAAATTCATAAAGACTTTATCCAATAATACCAAACGTATTTTTAAAATGTATTTATTTCTTCCATGAGGGAAAGAAATATAGAGAGAAAGCCAGCATCCCCAACAGAGCATCTTCAACAGGGTCTTCATGGTACAAATCCTACTTCCCATTCTCAGGCAGCCAGGGACATGGGCATGGGCATGCGCTCATACATGTGGCTTACACAGGGTGATCTCAGAACTCCAAATGGGGTCTTTTCCATGTCACCTTAGCATTGCAAAGCATTGTGTTACTTCTACACCACCGGGGCAGGTCCCAAATCTATTCCTAAAGGTTGTCATGCTTAAGTTTTATTGATGAAGTTATGCAGCAGTTAAGACGAGAGACCAGATTTAAAATTATTGTGTCTTTTTATTTCCTATGTGTGGTTCTCCACTTGTGGATCTCAACTGGTTGACTTACCTGAGAGTCAGTGATATCACGTTCCTGTGCTTTTATGTGAAAACGTATAAGAAAATCTGCTTGATTCTTCAGTTAGGATTTATTGAATCATTTGAAACCTTTTTTTTTTTTTTTTGACCCAAACTGGTTGATGATCAGCCATTTGATATGAATCAACCTAATGAAGCTAGAGTCTAAGAATCATTTTAATTTTTAATAAAAATACGACAATATTTTTGATTGGTGGATAGGGGGAACGTGGTAACCTAATGATGTGGTCAATTAACAAATCCTTGAATTAGCAAATAGTGTCACTTTTGATGATTGTGATGAAATATCCCATGTCAAATAACTTAAAGAAAAAACATCAAAAAGAAACCTTTCAAGGCCTGTCTTGTCTTTCTCTGGGTTAAAACATATTTTAAAATCTGATTTGATTTATGAGCAACCTTCTGCTTGAATGTCTAGAGGGTGGCAGAAACACCACTGTGTGAATTCCTCCAAATTCATCTGTATTACTGATATGTCTGCTTATGGTCTTGACACCAGGTTATGTGAAATATGAATGTACTGTCACATTATTTTAGATAGTCTTAAGTCGAAAAGCATCTGAATACCTTGATATTTTGGGTGAGTTTTTCTACGTTTTGGTCATAGAAGCGAATTTTTCAATATTTTCGATGAATTATTATATGTGTGTTTGACTCCATGCAGACTTTCAGCTTCATAGAACAAATCTCAATCTGTGGTTTTGTGAGATAAAGAATAATGAACAGTATCCCTTGTTGAACTAGAGACTGGCATGATCAGATCTCCGTTCTAGGAGTAGTGACAATAATATATTGACCTGGAGAAGGATTTGAGCAAGAATGTCAGTTTTTGTTTTTGTTTTTCCAGAGATGGATGCTATTATATCTTCTTACCCAAAGATATTCTACATGACCCAAACTGGTTGATGATCAGCCATTTGATATGAATCAACCTAATGAAGCTAGAGTCTAAGAATCATTTTAATTTTTAATAAAAATACGACAATATTTTTGATTGGTGGATAGGGGGAACGTGGTAACCTAATGATGTGGTCAATTAACAAATCCTTGAATTAGCAAATAGTGTCACTTTTGATGATTGTGATGAAATATCCCATGTCAAATAACTTAAAGAAAAAACATCAAAAAGAAACCTTTCAAGGCCTGTCTTGTCTTTCTCTGGGTTAAAACATATTTTAAAATCTGATTTGATTTATGAGCAACCTTCTGCTTGAATGTCTAGAGGGTGGCAGAAACACCACTGTGTGAATTCCTCCAAATTCATCTGTGTTACTGATATGTCTGCTTATGGTCTTGACACCAGGTTATGTGAAATATGAATGTACTGTCACATTATTTTAGATAGTCTTAAGTCGAAAAGCATCTGAATACCTTGATATTTTGGGTGAGTTTTTCTACGTTTTGGTCATAGAAGCGAATTTTTCAATATTTTCGATGAATTATTATATGTGTGTTTGACTCCATGCAGACTTTCAGCTTCATAGAACAAATCTCAATCTGTGGTTTTGTGAGATAAAGAATAATGAACAGTATCCCTTGTTGAACTAGAGACTGGCATGATCAGATCTCCGTTCTAGGAGTAGTGACAATAATATATTGACCTGGAGAAGGATTTGAGCAAGAATGTCAGTTTTTGTTTTTGTTTTTCCAGAGATGGATGCTATTATATCTTCTTACCCAAAGATATTCTACAACTCTGTCACCCCTCCATCAGGAGTGAGTACGTAGGTCTCCTCCCCTTGAAATTGGGTCTTTGTGACTACGTCAACCAACAGAGTTTTGTGAAAGTGATGTCGTGGTATCTAAGGATAGGATATAAAAATGTCATGTACTTCCCCCATTGGATGCTTGTTTGGAACCCAGACATCCTATTTTGAGAAAATCCAGCAAGCCCATTGAAAAGCCCACGAAGAAAGGAGCTGAGGACTGTCACCCCAGTCCTGGTGTAACGTGAACCTACAAGTATGTGAGAATTATTGTGAAAGTGGATCTTCCAGCCACAGATGAGCTGTTGCTGCTGATGCCACATGGAGCAGCAAAAAGCCTTCCCTACCAAAGTCCTGACCAAATTACAGATTCATGAGCAGAATAAATGATTATTATTGCTTTAAACTGCTATATTTTGGAATGATGCACTGTACAGAAATAGCCAAATGACTAGTTTCAGTAAGGACTAAACTCAAAGGAGTAAATTGTGCATCTTCTTACCTTTTGCTTTCTTTCACTAGCCTAAGTCATCCAGTTCCCATTGCCTTTCCTATATCACCTACTTAGTTTTCATTGTTTTGATTACTCTTCCCTAAATCCCCTCTCAGGTTTTAAGACCCCAAGCTAGACACATTATGTTAATAAAGGCTTGATTAAAGCTGAGAGTAATTAGAGGATTAAGTGTAATTCCTACATTCTATTATCTTATTTATAGAACTTGATGGCAGGCTCTAAATTTTAACAGCAAGTGCTGAATTTAGGACATAAATCGACATCAAGTTCCTTCTGACTTCAACGTGCTTAAACATTTTTTATTTAAATTGAATATTGCAATTATTCACCAGAAAGTTACAGAGATGATTCCAACAAACTCCCTCTTCAGTCTCTTTTATGTTAACCCCTAACCTTTTACTATATTTGCTCTAAATTGAAAAAGAAATAGTAATATATTGTGTATACAACTGTTTATCCTTTTTCAATATTGTTCTCTTCCCTAGATAAATGACTATCATATATTTGTCATGAATCAGTCTCATGATTTTTATTCTATTATGATATAAAAATATATCAATAAATAATATGCTGTTGCTTTGTTTTAAATTTATGTAATTGGAATTTTAAAACATTTTCTGTACCTTATCTCCAATATAGTATTTTACTGCATGCCTATAACTGTACATAATCAAATCTACTGTTGATGGATATTTAGGTAATGTCCAGATTTTTGCTGTTACAAACTATGCTGCAGTGTACATTCTTCTACATGTCTTTGGTGCATATGTGAAGTTTCCCCATGGGCTATACCTGGAAGGTGAATTTGCAGAGTGAAAGGATATTTACAGCTTTGACTTAAGTAAATATTGCCAGATTGCTCTTCAGTTTGTTTCTGCCAATTCAATTTCTGCCAGAAGTATTGAAAGTTCTTATTCTTTTATTCTTACCAAAATGTGAGACCATCAGTCTTCCTAATTTTTTGTCAGGCAAATGTGTGCGAAATGAAATTTAATGAGTTTTAGCATCTCTCCGATTACTAGTGCTATTTAGTATCATTTGTACTTTTATATCCTTTGTCTATTTCTTTATTTAGTTTTTCTTATTCATTTCTTTTATTTTTCTTTCCTTTTTTTAAAAGAATTATTGTATTTAACTTTATTTCTTATTATTATCATTATTATTTTCCAGCTTGATCAGAGAGAGACAGAGAGAGAGAGAGGAAGTGAGAAAGCAAGCCACCAGATCCAAGACTTGAACCGTGGTTGGCCATGTGGGAGTCCAGCGCCCCTATCCACCATGCCACCTGCTGGCCCCATTCTTTCCTTTTTTTGAGAGAGATTTTTGCTATAGGGTGTGTGCACTTGCTTGAGACACACACACACACACACACACACACACACACAGAGACAGAGAGATAGAAGGTGAGAAATCACTCCCAGGTGGGTTGACCATGCCACAATTCCTTCTCCTCCATTCTTCTCCCAGGATCTTGGGCACACACTTACACACACCCAGTGTGTTTTAAACCACTGGATCCAGGACTGTAAGTGAGTCCAGTGACATAACCACCATGACATTTGCTGGTCCCATCAGTTTATCTTATTCATTTCTATGATTTCTATATAAATTTTGCATATTAACTTTTTAAAATACATGTTGCAAATACTTCATCCTAGCTTGTGGATTATATTTAAATCTATAGGGTGCTTTTCATTGAACAGAAGTTTTTTATCATTATTATTATTTAGAGATTTTTGCTATAGGCTGTGTGCACTTGCCAGAGAGACAGAAATTGAGAAATCATCCCCTCCAGGAGGGATGACCACGCCATAGCCCTTCTCCTTTATTCTCCTCTAGGAATTTTGGGCATGCACACACATGTGCCTGGCGTTAGATTTAAGCTGCTGGGTCTGGGACTCAAACCACGGTCAACTATGTGGGAGTCCAGAAACATTACCCCATCTGCTGGTCCCTGAACAGAAGTTTCAATGTCTAATTGATAAATTTTGTTTTATAATAAGAGAGTGAGAATGTGGGATGTGGGGGATGGGGTAGAAAGAGAGAGAGGTATTTTTGACTGGGTTTCTTCATATCCCAATCATCCTACCTCAGCTTTCCAGTCAGTCAGCTAGGACCACAGGCATGCACCGTAGCCTGTGGAGGTTGGGCCGGAAACCTAATCCAGGTCTACCTTGTGGCCTCAACCACTATACCGGAGTGGCTTCCAACTTGCACAACCTTGAATGAGTCTCTTAATTTCTTCCTTTGTGATTTGTGATTTTTTTTTCCTGGACTACCAAATGGATCTATTACTAGCAATATTTAACGTATCTTCTGTATTGTTTTCTAAATATTGTAAGCAATTTTTTTTTTTTCCTTTTTTTTTTTTTTTGGAGAGATTTTCACTGTAGGGCGCGTGCGCTCGCCAGACAGACAGAGAGAGACAGAGAGACAGAAAGCGAGAAATCACCCCCCAGGGGGGATGGTCACGCCGCAATCCCTTCTCCTCCATTCTCCTCTCGGGATCTTGGGCACGCACGCACACGCGCCCGGCGTGAGATTTAAGCCACCGGGTCCGGGACACGAACCGCGGTCGACTACGTGGGAGTCCAGTGACATAGCCATTACGCTAACTGCTGGTTCCCAGCAATTGATTTTTAAATTTGCCTCTTTCATTTTGTTCCCCTCAGTTTGTTTCCGATATGATGCGAGGCAGAGAATCTACCCTTTTAGCTGCATGAATAATGTGTGGCTCCTGAACATGTTTCTGAATAGTGAATCCTCTGCTGATCTGGAACAGCATTTCAGACATAGAAAACATTTCTATACAAGTGTGTATCAGCCTTTGGTCTCCTGCTCTATTCGTCTACCCTTGCATCAAAATCACACAATTTTAATTAATATAGCTTTCTTCTAAGTTCTAATATCTGGTAGGGCAAGTCTGTACACCTAGTATTTCAAAATTGCTTTAGTGATTCTTGGTTCTTTACATTCTGTTGTGAGTTTTAGGATCAACATGTCAAGTTCTATGAGATAGTCTCTAGAGTTTGGATGGAATTATTTGTAGTAGAACTGGTGTCCTTATAATTGAGTCTTCTCATTAATAACCTATCTCCAATTAATTATTAAGGTCTCTTCTTTGTCCTTTTAAAAGGTTTTTTAGTTTTCTTCATAAATAAAATTACTTGATCCTCATTTTTCAGAGTCTGTAGTTGTGAATTTGCCTATTTTCTAGAATTTATTTGCAACCTCGAAGTCAAGACTCGCTGTGCTTTCATGGTCACTCACAGGCAAGAGTCAAGTAGTGACAAATTTATGCACCTGACACGTATGTGCATTCCCAGCTGAACTTCAAAAAAAAAAAATGATGCTCTGCCTTCTGTTTTCAGCTCTCATACTGTCAGTAAGTATCCCTTTCATGGCTTATTTAATGCTATGTTTTTCACATGTTTGTACTATTTGGTTTTGATTTTGCTATTTAAAATGGCCCGCAAGCATATTGCTGAAGTGCTCTCTGGTGTTCCTAAGTGCAAGAAGGCTATGCTGTGCCTTATGAAGAAAACAAGTGTATTAGATAAGCTTCATTCATGCATGAGTATAGTACTGTGGGGTGTGAGTTCAATGTTAATTAATCAACAATCTACATTAAACAAGATGTTTTTAAATAGAAATTCATAGAAAACCAGATTGTGTATTGATTGTTGGATGAAAATGTTGTGACAGAGACCCACAGGAGCCCAATCCCATATTTCAACTAGGAACAATAGTTCAGCATTTGCTGCTTCAGTGTTTGTGGTAACTTTGTTGTGTAGTTATCACAAATAATGAAGACTGACTATCCTGAACAATTTATATAGATTATTTCAGAATGCTTGTGGTTATGTGATTGTGAATAGTGCTTTTCTAAATTATTTATTGATTTTATTTATTATTTTTAAAATTTCCTATAAGACATATGCACTCGCTAGAGGAGAGAGAGAGAGAGAGAGAGAGAGAGAGAGAGAGAGAAAGCTGCTCTGTCTGGTACTGAATCTGTGGTTAGCCATGTGGAGGTCCAGCACCTTAATCACGATACCACTTGTCCCAGCAGGATCTGTTTTTACACTCCGTTTTCTAATTTCTTTTCTGTTGATGTACAGAATATTGATTTTGTATGTTGATCATCCCAATTTTGTCATTTTACTAGAAATAAGATCCTTGATAAGTGTACTAGTTAGCTAGCTAGGATTGCTGTAACAAAGTGCCACAATCTGGACATTTATATAAGACAGCATAAATGTATTGTTTCACAGTCTTGAAGGCGAGAAGTCTAGACATCGAGGTGTAAGCAATACTCCCTCTGAAAACTGTAGGGGGAGACTTTTTTCTCCTTCCTAGCTTGTGTAGTGGTTGCTGGAAATCTTTGGTGTTCCTTGGCTAGTAGCTACAGAACTCTACTCTGTGTCTCTTGTACCCAAGCATTCTCTTTGTGTGTGTCTGTGCTCAGATTGTCCTCTCCTTATAAGGACATGGGTCATACTGTATTAAGGGATGCCCTAAAACAACCTTGGAAGGGTTAATTTCTGGTGTCATCCTGACTGGATAAAGGAATACCTAGAGAATTGGTAAAAAAAAAAAAAAAAAAAAAAAAAAAAATTTCTGGCTGTGTCTGTGAGAATATTTTCCAGGAGACTGGCATGTGAGTTATTGGACTGAGGGGAGATCTGCCTTCTTGTTAGCAGGCACCATCTAAGTAGTCAGGGTCTAGACAGAACAAAAAGACAGAGGAAAGTCGGTATCTTCTCTCTCTCCTGGAGCTGGGACACTCTTCTCCTCTGATGCCTTTGGACATCAGAATTCCAAATTCTTTGGCCTTTGGACTCTGAGACTTAGAGCTCTTACTCCCCTAGGTTCATAGGCCTTTGGGCTCAGACTGGCAGTTAGACCCTCAGCTTCCCTGGTTCTGAGGCTTTTGCACTTGGACTGAAACTTGCTACTGGTATTACTGAACCAAAGTAGATACAGACAGGGAACAGTGTTTCACCAGAAAAGCCAGATTCTGATGCAGGAGGTTTGTCGAGGAGGAAGCTATTATGTCTTCCAGGAGCCAGCTAGGTTTGATCAAAAAGCTGTCTCTCTGCATGTATTCAGGAACGGGCTTTTGTAGAGGAATGATTCCCACCCAAGTCCTCAGCCGGTTACATATATGTAAATAAAGAACTATAACTTATGCAGCAGTTGACCTGATTGGTCAACTCAAACAGCAGTCTCATTGTCCATTATGGAAACTGGTACTGTTCCACCTGGTAACTCTGTGGAGCCATCACCCACACTCCCTCCCTGCACTGAGGGACAATGTCAGGTCTTTGGCCTTTCTGGCCCATGGGACCCTCCAAGCAAACCTACACAATGGCCGTCGGCACCAGGTTTATCTCATTCAGGTTAGTTCTGACTGGTTATGCTGGCATCCCTGCTTGCAGATGGCCTGTTGTGACTTCTTGGCCTCCATAATTATATGAACCAATTCTCCTAATAAGTCTTTCTCATCTATCTGTACATATCTTAGAGTTTCTGCCTCTCTGGAAAACCCTATTACAGACTTTAACTTGATACTTCTACAAAAACCTGATTTTACAATAATATATATTTCAATATGTAATATATTTCTGGGAAATATATTATGTTGTTATGGTTCAATCCATAACAACAGGGTACTTGAACTTTCTATGCATTAGTTTTCTGCAGAAATAGTAACTATACTTCTCAAGGGGCTGTCATATTATTGGGTCATTGTAAAAGTCATGACATAATTTTCTATGCAAAAATAAGTCATGACTTTACTGATGGCCCAATAGATTGGTTAATATTGTTAGTTAATAATACATTGAAAGTACCTAGAACTGTGCTTGGTCCACAGTAAGACTTCAATATGCTATTTAGTCAAATTATTTTTATGTAACAACTTTGCTGAACTCTTTCATTGATTCAGTAGTTTGTAGATTCTCTTGTATATACTATACAGATAATCACATTGTACAAAATAGGCAATTTTGTCTTCCCTAATTTTTATGTATTTCATTTCACTTTCTTACCTTATTACTGTAAGGTGAGATCTTATTATAAGACCTCCAATATAATATTGAATAGAAATAGTGATGGAATAATGGCATCTTGTTTTGTTTCTAATTTGAATGGGAATTATTCTATAATTTTATCATTAAACATAATGATTACTAAAGGCTTAAAATAATATTATTTTTCAGGTTACTAGTCTATTTCTAGACATAATTTGAAAGTTTTTAAGTTAAATTTGATATTAGTATTAAATACTTTTTTCTACATCTGTTAAGATAATAATATGGTTTTGCTTTTTAAAAAAATATCCAACTATTGAGGAAAGGATAGGAATGAAGCAATAAATAAAAATTTAGGTTATGGGCTAGGAGTTGAGTGGTTTGGAGGCAGACTGGGTTGGGAACAAAACAAAAAAGCACACACACACAAAAAGGAATGACATTTCAACTTCGTTGTTTTGCACGTACAAACTATGTGAGTTTGGAGCACTAGCTTAAAGTTGGCAATAATAATGCTAAAATAATATTACCAACGATAGCTAGTTTTAACATAATATTCCCTACCATATATTTCTAAAACAGTAGAAATAAAAGGGCGTATATTTACATTGCATTTTATAGTTTACAAAGAGGAGTTATCTAATTATCTCAAATGAAGTACTAGCATAGAGCAACGGCAACAAAACATAAAATAATGAAAGCAAAGTGACCACGACACTTTGGTCCTAGAAACAGTTTAATTCCATCCTTAGTCATAAAAGTATCCTAAATAGCTTGTTGAAATTTATTCTTAAATATTGTATAGGTTCAGGTTGGCAAGTGGCATGGTGGTAAGGCGGCTAGACTCCCACATGGCTGACCGTGATTTGAGTCCCTCACTTTCTTTATCTCTCTGTCTCTCTCTGGTCAACTTTAATGAAATAAAAATAAAAATAAAATAATGAAGATGAATAAAATAAAATTTAATTTAATTTTTGGAGAGATTTTTGCTATAGGGGCATGTGTGCTTGCCAGAAAGACAGAGAGAGACAGAGAAACAGAAAGTGAGAAGTCACCCCCCAGGGAGGATGGCCACACTGCAATCCCTTCTCTTCCGTTCTCCTCTTGGGATCTTGGGCATGCACGCACATGTACCTGGCATGAGTTTAAGCTACCGGGTCCAGGGCTTGAACTGCTATCGACTACATGGGAGTTCAGCGACATAGACATTATGCTAACTGCTGGTCCCATAAAATTAAATAATTCTTAAAAAAATATTGTATAGGTTCTCCATTCTTCAATGGGCCATCTTGTTCCCAATTGCTCAGGCTCTGCTTGGGTCCCTGTGGAACTGGTCATTTATTTTCCTCCTTCTTTCTCATAATCAAATCATGTCTATTGTTATTTGAAAGCTTATAGCACTGGGAAACATTCATTTTTGGAGATACAGTCAAGGTAAAACCTGGCTCAAACCCATATAAAACACTCTGCAACCTGTTTGTGGCACGTGTTTGGACAGGTTTTGGGATTCATCTGTCTCTTTAGATGACAACAGGGTCCTGGCCTGGACCTTCGCACTCATCTGCTGTTTATACATCTATGAGTAATCTCTTATTATTTACATCTTAGGAGTTGCCTCTTGACTTCAAATCCTTGGAGTGAAAAAAAGCAAAGGGTAAGCAAAGAGCTTATGGGAACTGGATTCACTTCATTTCAGAGTTTCTTTAAAGTGAGAAAAACTCATTTTTGTTTGATTTTTACTTCTGAGCTGTTAGTCTAAGTTGTTGGCAGCAGAATTATTTATAATTGAGGCTGTAATCAAAGGGTAATTTGGGCATGTTTCTGTCCTGGTTTGGGACCTGCTTCAACAAATCTTAGTATAAAAAGAAGTATTTCTACCTGTGTAACTATCTGTTTTTAAAGGTTTTTTCTTTTGTTTACTTTTAAATTTTTTAGGTTTTTGTCATAGCGTGTGTGTGTGTGCTGAAGAGAGTGAGAGGGAAAATGACAAATCACACCCCGAGAGGGATGGCCATTGTGCAATCCCTTCTCTTCTAGTCTCTTCCTAGGATTTTGGGCACACACACACGTGTGCACACATACACGCACATGTGTGCATGCATGCGCATACACACACACACGCTTTTGTGATTTTCAATCCACCAGGTCCAGGACTTGAACTGTGGTCAGCCATGTTGGAGTCCAGTACCTTAACCACCATGCCACCTGTTGGACGCTTTTTTCTTTTTCTTAATACAGGCTTTCACTGTGTTGTCATCCTGCCTCAGCCTCCCAAGTAGCTGAGACTACAGGCACACCATTGTACCCAGCTCTTTCAGACAGCGTCTTGCCATGCTGTCCATGCTGGGTGTGAACTCATGATCCTCTTGCTTCGGCCTGAAGAGCTGGGGACATAACTGTGTACCACCATGCCCAACTTTTAGGGTGGAGTGGCAATCAATCCCAGCCTCCTAGTGGCCTCAGTCTACAGAGTAGCGGTGTCTGCCACTGTGTGCTACCACATCTGAGCCTGCTTTCCAAGTTCTTAAAATCACTTTGAGAGGCAGAAGAAGCTGGGCCTTCAGAAGAAGGTTCCACATGGCTACAGCAAACTAGATTTTTCAGGGAATGAAGATTTTCTACTGATAATCCAGCCTCCAACAAATGAGCTAGCGCGATCACAACAGAATGGCAAAGAGATTCTAGATCACCTCTGTCTGCTTGCTCCTGAACATTCAGGCTGAATTTCAGGAATTTGAAAAAAACACATCATCCATCAGATGACAAGAAACCACCACCGGATCACGAAAAATATGGGAAAACAAGAAAATACCTCTCCTCCAAGGGAAAAGAGTAACTCTTCCTCATCCACAAGCAGTTCGGTGAAAATCATGGAAATGTCTGATAAGGAATTTAGAGCATTCATAGTGTCGAAGCTAACAGAGATGGAAGAGAAGAGAGATAATGAACTGCTAAAGAGAAAGGAGAAAGAAGTTGTTGAGTTCCAGGAGATGAGGAAATTCCTGCAAGATCTGAAAGAGGAATTACACACTTTACAAAAGACTCAAACAGAACTGGTAGAGATGAAGTCTATAATACAAGAAGTCAAAATCTCCCTTGAAAAATATTAAAAACAGACTAGATCACTCAGAAAATAGAATCTCAGATGTAGAAGAGAAAATAGCTGGCCTAGAAAAATCCACCACAAAGACTGAGAAAATGGCACAAAAATTTGAGAATAATATGCGAGAAGTACTAGATACCATCAAATGTCCAAATATCCGG
>NW_006207268.1:495392-522888 GCF_000334495.1 Tupaia belangeri chinensis
GAAAGAGGAGTGAAAATAATTCTAGGAATTAGAAATGGAAAATTTTTTGTAATGTGCATGATTGAGTCACTATGCAGTGTGTACTGGATGGGAGATCGCATTTTGTGTGCTGTGATGATGCTTAGGGAAGGAATGTAAATTGAGCTACAAAAAGAAAAGTTTCAGGAAAAAAAATATATATCTATTCAATGACTGTAGTAGGATATGTAGTCCCAGCTAGGTGCTACTTTATAGGATGCGTAAAGTTAGACTTGTGCTCATGGAAATGTGTGTGTCACCTGTGTTTGCTAGGAACCTGTGTTTGCTAAGAGGGTATTTGGATTGATCAGAGTCTTTGGTAATTCAATAAAATGTGGGGGGAAACAGTATAGAAAGCAAACATAGATAGCAGAGACAGTGTGGGAGGAGAGTGGGAGATGGCAGAGGGTAAGAGAGAGGGAATCAAGGATGGGGGGAAAAAAGCAAAACATACAGAAAACAAGAAATGGAAGATCATTTGCTGACAATAACGTTTGTTGATGTGCTTGATTGAGAAAATATACAGTGTACTCTGGATGGAAAATCTCATTTTGTATGCTGTAATGATGTACAGTGAATGAATGCAAATAAATAAATTGGAAAAAAAAAGAATCAATCATGAGACTGTGTCATAATTTACTTAAGCATAAAAACAATCACTTCGAAGTGTAGATATTCAGTAAAAGTTGTAAGTCATAATGAAACTTTCTCCCTTCTTCTCTTCATCATTCCTCCTTTCCTTCATCTCCTCCACCAACACACATTTACTGAGTATCCATTCTACATATGACAGAGACAGGTAATGAATACAAAGCATAGTTTCTAGTATATAGTAAGTGCTCAATAAGTAATTACTTTCCATAATGAGATTAGTGCACGTTTTGGTATCATTTAGTATCATACACACAGAGCACCTTACTAAAAGAAGATTTCCTCGATACCTTTTTTTTTTTTTTTTTTTTTGAGAGGTTTTCGCTATAGGGCGCACGCGCTCGCCAGACAGACAGAGAGAGACATAGAGACAGAAAGTGAGAAATCACCCCCCAGGGGGGATGGTCACGCCGCAATCCCTTCTCTTCCATTCTCCTCTCGGGATCTTGGGCACGCACGCACACACACACCCTGCGTGAGTTCTAAACCCAGGGGTCTGAGAGGTGAACCGCGGTCAACTACGTGGAAGTCCAGCGACACAGCCATTACGCTAACTGCTGGTTCCCAGATACTTTTTTTTTCTGGTCAGAAGCGTATATTTGTGATAGCATAGTCCATTGGGTGAAAAAAATCGGCAACAACAGCTAATTATGCTAGATCTAGTGTCTAATGCCATTTCTCTAAGAACAATGAAACAAAATCTGTCTGAAAACCTTGACTGAACCATTAGGCTAATGATGAAACACAGCAATAGATAAGTTGAAGATTGTATAAAAGGCTAATGGGTTACTATTTAAATAACATGAGTGAAAATTTTTTCTCCAGTTTTGAGGACTGCTTTTTCTAAGTTCATACACAAATTCCTTTTATACTGGGTAAGTTGCCTTTCTCAGCTGCATACTGTCATTCCTAAAGAATCCTAGAGCTAAAAATTTTAAGTGCTGTCACCCGAAATTGCTAAACAGAACCTACTCTTTAATTTGTCTGTCACTCTTTCTGTCACTCCTTTTGCACTTTATGGGGAAGCATTGGTTCAACTGTCATATCTTGAGTCTCTTTACAGTGAAACGAGAGGGCCCCATTTTCCTCTTGTGATGTCCAGAGAGGTCACCTACAGCTGCCCAGGGCTATTTTGACCTCAAACGGAGGGGAGGTGAATCCTGCTGACAAAGTGCAAGTAAAGTAATAAATCTTTATTCTTTTCAGATGAATGATCCTTCACCTAAGATATGTCAATAAGTGGCAAAGACTGGAAAATTGAGAAGCAGAGATGCAGGTAGATTTAAAACCAGATCATTGCAGCACTTTATTACGACTATACTTTAATCAAATGACTTGCTATAGAGCTCTGCTCAGCAATGCTTCATAGAGGCAGGCAAACAGCTGCATTTGGATTTTTTTTTTTTTTTTAAAGAGAAGTTTTTGCTATAGGGTGCATGCACTTACTGGAAAGACAGAGAGACAGAAAGCGAGAAATAACCCCACAGGGGCGATGGCCACACCACAGTCCCTTCTCCAGTCTCCTCTCAGGATCTTGGGCACACACGTACACGTGTCTGTTGTGAGTTTAAGCTGCTGGGTCCGGGACTTGAACCGTGGTTGACTACACGGGACTCAAGTGACATAACCATTATACCATCTACTGGTCCCTCTATTTGGACTATTTAACAGTGGATGTCAAAAATTGGTGCAAAGCGGGACCAGCAGTTGGCATAATGGCTATGTCACTGAACTCCCATGTGGTTGAGTGCATTCGAGTCCCGGACCCAGTGGCTTAAAACTCACGCTGGACGCATGTGCTTGCATGCCCAAGATCGCGAGAGGAGAAGGGATTGCGGTGTGGCCATCCCCCTTGGGGGGGGATTTCTCACTTTCTGTCTCTCTGTCTCTCTCTGTGTGTCTGGTGAGCGCACGTGCCCTATAGCAAAAACCTCTCAAAAAAAACCCCAAAAAACAAAAAAACAAAAAAAACAAAAAAAAACTGGTACAAAGCAATGCATACCTCCGAATGGCTGCTTAGTCTACTTGGCTTTCATCTACTACTATATCCAATTGGGTAAAGGCATTTGGAGGAGAATGATTTATGCTGGTGACTAGTCTTTCTCATTCCCTGAACATGGAATTTCTGGAGACAGCTTGTTGGTTTAAACATGGGATTCTATTCCGTTTGCACATTTCAGGTTGAATTCTGTTACTTTAGATGTCTCTAAAAAATCTACTGTGCTGGGTTTGTGTATGCCTGTGATCCCAGTTGGCTGAGGCTGGGGGTGGATTGCAAACTGAAGATCCTGTTGGGAATGCTTCTCTCTCTTACCTTCTTTGAAGAAATAAACAGGGGGCTGGCAGGTGGTGTGATGGGTGAAGTGCTGGACTCCCTCATGGCCGACTACAGTTTGACTCCTGGACCTGGTGGCTTGCTTTCTCACTTTCCTTTTCTCTCTCTCTCTGTCTCTCTGGTCACATTAAAAAATAGTAACACTAAATAAATAATTATTTAACAATTTTTTTAAAAAGAAATAAAAACACCTAAAAACAGAAAAAGACCTGCAGGTTTCAGAGGAGGAAGGAGGATATTCAGTGTGAATATTCTATGACACACATGAAGGGTATGTATATAATAAGGTCCCAGGAAGAGTCAAAGAGTAAATTTTGGTTTAATTTTTCCACCCTTGACTCAGATTCTTCCCTGATTATTACCAGAAGTCCTTGGGTGGTGATAAGGGTGAAGGAAAAGAAACTCCAAAGTTAGGACGTTATTTCTTCCTCTTCCCAAACAAGTGTCCCATGCTCGTTCTGGGACGTGGCACCACCGTCACGTTCAGTGTTGCTGTAGCCACATGTTAATGTCATTCCCCAGCCCCTGTCAAATGGATGTGCATCTTCCCCTCACCTGTGTCAAGCCCCGATACTAGGCCACGGGTGCATTTGCTTGTGTTCTGTTTCTTAGAGTCTTCCATAACGCAGGACTTCATTCTATGCACTGTATTCTAGTCTTTTGTATCTGAACCACAATGCTTCAGAGGTAGGGTTAGGCAGAGAACCATGTTAGTGTACTACATCATGCTGTTCTTTTTTTAAATTTTTTTTTTAAGTAGAGATTTTTGATTTAGGGTGCATGCTCTCACCAGAGAGAGAGAAAAGGAGAGAGAGAGACAGAGAAACAGAAAACAAGAAATCACCCCTCTGGGGGATGGCCATGCCACAATCCCTTCTCCTCCATTCTCCTCTCGAGATCTTGGGCATGCATGCACACGCACCCAGCGTGAGTTTTAAGCCACCGGGTCTGGGACTTGAACCATGGTCCACAATGTGGGAGTCCAGTGAAGTAACCATTATGCCATCTGCTGTTCCCAGTCATGCTGTTCTAAAACCCACTTGCCTGGGGCCAGACACTGAGGCAGTGGTAACACAGAGCACTGAAATGCTGGACCCACAGGGACTGTCTTGAGTTTGCATCCCAGAGCCTCCCTGTACATGTTGGGTGTACACACGTGCCTGTGATATGGAGGTAGCCGAGGCTGGGGCTAGATATCATGTGTAGACCTTTTGGGAGTGCCTGTCTCTTTCTCTCTTTCCTCCTTTTTCTCTGTCTCTATCTTTCTCATGGAAGAAAGAAACTTTTCAAAACAAACCCAAAAATGCACCTTCTCCTCCAAATCCTGTCCCGAAGGTTGGAATAGCCTGACCCCTCTGCCTCCTTGACTCTGCCCACAGTGCCCGGGAAGGGGTCCTTGTTTTACACAAGTTCATTGTGGGGGGCGGAGTGTGAAGGAGTGTGGCAGGCTGATCTCCAGTTCCACTGCCCATGAGACAGAGCTCCAGGCAGGGATGACTTGGCAATGAAACAGACTTTTATTCTAGGACTTCTGCAATAATCATGATCACTGTCTTTTTAAGGCTTTTAAATAAGCTTGATTTTTTTTTTTTTTTTTTTGAGAGGTTTATGCCTTAGGACGTGTGTGCTTGCCAGAGAAAGAGAGAGAGGTTCAAGCTGCCAGAAGGAAAGTGAGAAATCAACCTCTGGGAGTATGACATTGCTGCACCGCCAGGGATGACTGTCTCTTCTCCAGACTCCTCCTGGGATCTTGAGCATGCACGCAACACGTGCCTGGCATGATTTTCAAGCAACTGGGTTCAGGACTCGAACCATGGTCAGCCATGTGGGAGTCCAGCGACATAACCACTACGTCATTTGCTGGCTCCTAAGTAAACTTGATTTTTTAAAGTAGAATTATTTAACGAAACACTATTATGAGAAGTCTGGGCATGTTAAAACATTTGAAACACTCTATCTACTGAAGACTATATTTCTGTCTTAGTATATGAGTTAAATGTTAGAAATGTGAACAGGGAATTTTTTTCTAAGTTTTTAATGAAAGGAGCAATGATTGAAGAGTCCATGCCTGCATATGTGAAAAATATTTTCTGGGCAGCTATGTAAGAGTCGGCAGTATTAACTTTAAGTTAGTCTTCTCATGCAGAAATGTTTTATAAAAGCAGATGATTCTAAAGCTTGACTTTTATTTGCTCCCTGGCACAGGGAACCCCCTCCATCCCTCACTCCCAGTCCCATGTGAGGAACTAATGTTTTCCTGACTGGCTTCATTTCTCTCTTCCTCCTTGAGTTTTAGTTAAAGTCCATTTTGGGAACTTGTGTCTATAGTTTAAAAAACGTTATTGATGAGAGGCTTGGCTTTCATATATAATTAATGAGTCAGAACCCTGTGTCCAAGATACTTTCTGAGCACCAAGAAAGTGTTTAATTTATATACTAAAGTCTTCATTTTGTTCTTAAACCTTCTGGACTTGCATGGGACATTTATCAAGTATGATTCTGAACGTTCGTATATAGGCAGTGTGTACTGTGGGCTTAATAGATAACATTAATAAACTTACACTTAATAACCACACTAAAAGCCACTTCCATCTGGATTTACTGGCAATAAAAGGAGACATTACAGAACTTCGGGAATTTGATCAAGGCGCCAAATACTAATCTTACATTACAAAACTGTGGAATCTAACTGTTTAAACATGGAAAAAATAAAGCCATCAAGGACTGGCTTTTGGTAGAGGCTTTGCACTGTGGATTAATAATTAATGTGCTAAATGTACTTTATAATAAACTACATCATAATAGATTACTTTTGATAGCTAAATTGGCAATGATACCCAGCATGGCTTCATTGACTCAATCCTTCAATTTTACTTGCTAGATTTATTGGGTTAAACTACAATGAACCTATTATAGACCTATTTTAAATTGGTTAGAAATCATAATTAATTTAAGAATATTGATGGTGACTGCAAAAATTATATAGAAATTGGCAAAGGTATAACAACAAATAAGGCAAAGTCTTAAGAGAAAAAGTAGCATAATCTACTTTTAAGGTAAGGAAGCAGTATTCAGTAGGAAAAACCCTTTCATAAGAACCAACTAGTATTTTGGGGGGACCAGCAGTTAATATAATGGCTATGTTGCTGGACACCCATGTGGTCAATTGCAGTTCGAGTCCCGGACCTGGTGGCTTAAACTCACGCCAGGCACGTGTGCATGTGTGCCCAAGATCCCAAGAGGAGAATGGAGGAGAAGGGATTGCAGCATGACCATTCCCCCTGGGGGTGATTTCTTGCTTTCTGTCTCTCTGTCTCTCTCTGTCTTTCTGATGAGCACACACACACCCTATAGCAATAATAATAATAATAATAATAATAATAATAAATTTAAAAAACCCTCTCCTAAAAAAGAAAAGAAAAAGAACCAACTAGTATTTTTCATGCAAGAGAGTATTGAATTCAGTGCTATATGCTTATCATATGTGGATAATAAAGACAGAGTAGACAATGAGTTACATAGTCTAAAATAGTCAAATGTTTTAGAAACAAGTAGCAATAGATTATAATTTACATCAACCTTGAAGCTAAAAATTAAAAATTGAGGGTCAGCAGGTAGTGTGGTGGTTGGAGCACTGGACTCATGGCCAACCATGGTTCAAGTCCCAGACCTAATGACTTGCTTTCTCACTTCCCCTTTATCTCTGTCTCTCTCTGGCCAAATTAAAATAAATAAACAAATAAATAAAATAATTCTTTAAACAAAAAAATTAAAAATAGACATAATAATTAATCACCTAGAATACTGAGAAAATATACTTGTTTGTGATGTTTTTGAGTCTAGGAGGTGCAGTATTTTCTTCAGAAGTTGAATATAACTCTCACCGGAATACCTCAGACCACCTTGGGAATGGCAAACTAAATAGACTACCTATTAGAAAAAGTAAATATTTTGGAGACCAGTATATGTCATAATGGTTATGCCATTGGATTCCCATATTGTCGACCATGGTTCTAGTCCTGGATCTGGTGGCTTAAAACTCATGCCAGGTGCATGTGCACATGTGCCCAAAATCCTAAGAGGAGAACAGAGGAGAAGGGATTGCAGCGTAACCATCTCCCCAGGGGATGATTTCTTGCTTTCTGTCTCTCTGTCTCTCTTTGCCACTCCAGCGAGTGCATGTGCCCTATAGCAAAAATCTCCTTCTAAAAAAAAAAAAGGAAGACAATTTTTTTTCTTCACAATCTTTGTCCCAACCTTTAAAAAATTGTCATTTTTTTCCCTATTTTTTATAAGGTACTCCATCCTCAGAAAGGGATATTCAAGGGTCATTCCGGAGTTAAGGTACATAGTTACTGCAAAAATGGGTAATTTATCACTTGTTTTGAGAGTCCCTAATCCCTTTTCCCAGCTAATGATAATCTCACACACATAATTTTACATGCCATAAAGGGGTTTTTTAATATTATGGTGTAATTTATAATTTTGAAAAGCTTATACAAAGCAATACTACATTTTTATGGGCATATTTACATAGAGTAAATGAAAAAAAATACTATTGATAATAGTGATGACTTCTGTGGAAGGAATAAAAGTTTGGATATTCATCACAAGGGACTTTAGTTTACAAAATCCTTTCACACACACTATTTCATCTATCCTTAAGACAACCTTATAAACACTTGTAAACCGTAGTTTGTATAGGAAGCTCCTCTACTTTCATCTCAACAAATAGTTGGGAGATCACTATATTTCAGCTATAACAGATATTTCAGTGATCTCATAAAGCTGACACTCTAGTGGGGAGTGTCAGGCAATAGGTAATAGATGTAAAAATATGTAGATTACATAGGCCATTAGGAAGTGATAATTGCTATAAAAAAGAAATAGAACAGAATAAGCAAGGATGGAAAATGGAGGGTGTTACTGGGTGGAATTTGAAATAAGATTCCCTGTGTAGGCTTTATTGAGAAGGTGATTTTTGAACAAAGTTTTGAAGAGGTGAGGGATAAACCATAGTAATACTTTGGTAAAAAGCATTCTGATGATGGAACAGAAAGTGCAAAAATCATTAGGTAGGAGTTTGGCTGGTAGTAATGCAATAGGCTGGTGTGGTTGAGACATAAAGTCAGATGATAGAGACCATTGGACAACCTTTGACTTTTTCTTGAAGGGATATAGGGAGCCATTATAAGATTTTGAGCAAAGCAATGATAGTGTCTTACCTAAGTTTAAAAAATACCACTCAGCTGTTAGGTTGAGATAGGGTGTGGAGGACAAAGGTAGCAGGGAGCCTAACAAGGCAGTAATCCAGGAGACAGGTGATGGTGACTCAAGCCTAGGAAGAGGTCGTGGAAATAGTCAGAAATAGACAAATGGAAAAATTTTGCACAGTTTTGAATGCAGAGCCAACAACATTTTTTGAGAGTTGGGTTAAGGTAGGAGAAATACATGAGAAGAAGTACCACACATTTACAGAAATGGATGTGTAATTGTAATTGTGACAAAGTGCTACGAAGGAAGCCTTGTGAAACTCAGAGGGACCTGAAGTTCCGAGGTACTAGAGGGTGAGCCTCATGTAGAAAGTGAACTTTCAAGAAGACTTGAAGGATAAGTAGGAAAAAGGGAGGAGAGAGTGTGTCAAGAGAGCTAGAGCAGAGAGGTGGCAGGATAAGGCCTAGTGTGCCTCACGGACAGAGCACAAGGAAGTGTGGCAAAGCTTGAAGTGCCAGGAGGAAGGTGTGTGCAATGAGGTTGAGAGGAAGGGAGGGGCCAGACCCAGCATGGATCATGTGAGGACTTTGAACTTATAAGCAATGGGAAGCTATTCAAAATGCTGAGAAGTAAAAGACTATAAAACAATGAATTAAAATCCTTTAGCTGGAAAGAACTTAATAATGAAGTGTTTCAAGGACAGTGTAATGGAAGTTTCTGCTTAAAATGTATATTAAAGACATAGGAGAAAGGATGAATGGCAAAGTTGCAAAGTAGGCTTAGGAGGTATAATGATTTAAATCAAAATAAGGTAGAATTGTGAGTAGTATTTAATATTACAGTCATTTTATGTGGAAAGGAAAAAAAAAGAAAAAGAAAGAAACACACAGGGCTGGAGAGGAATAATAGAAACCAGGGATGGTGTTCCTGATGGTGAAACCCCCATATTGAGAGTTATGAAAGCCTTTTTAAATTGGAAAGCAAAATGGAACCAGGCATGTAAAATAATGAGTGATGTGGAAAAAACCAGGTGGCTGGTCCTGTTTGTCCTGTGTTGTAATGTTAGAACAGGTCATGGTTAATGAGTGGTGACTAGTTGTTTTCTATCCACCCTGAGAATCCAATGAGAAGAAAAGGCTTCCACTGAGGATTTAGGAGAGGAAGAAGGAAGAACTTTTTTGATGTTATAATGTGTTACAATGGATTTTGCAGGTTTGCCTTTTCTGAAAGTCGTTAAAGGCTGGGTGGACCAAAGGTTGACAATGCCTAAAACAAACAACTGCAGTGAGTCTCAGTAAATTTTGCAGGTCAGACTTACTCGTTGTCATTGCCCCTGTGTTAATCTGCTAGGGTTGTCATAGCAAAGAACCCCAGACTATGTGGTTTAAACAGCAGAAATCTATTTTCTCACAATCCTGCAGGCTAGAAGTCTGAGTTCAAGGTGTCAGCAGGGTTGACTTCTTCTGAGGTCTCCCTCCCTTGGCCTGCATATGGCCATTCTCCCTGTATCTTCACATGGTTGTCTCTCTGTGCATTTCTGTTCCTTAATCTCCCCTTCTCATAGGGCTTTGGTCACATTGGATTAGTGCCCACCTTAATGATCTCATTTAAACTAAATTATTATACTTTTCAAAGACCCTCTTTCCAAATACAATGCATTTTGAAATACTGGGGGTTAAGTCTTTGACATGGGAATTTTGGGGTGAGGCAAGCATAATTCCTCTCCTAACAGCCCAAACAAGGAAACCATTCCAGTTGTCTAGGAGAGTAGTACAGGTGGGAGGTAGCAGAAGTGATAGCTGGAGATCTGCAGTATTTTGTAAGAAAGAGTTCCAAGAAGATTTGGTACTATGAGGTGGGACCACAAAAGCAGCAACATTTCGTTCATGGAGTTCCTTGGGCTCTATGTAGAAGGTGCACTTTTAAATATCTGAGGCAGATTGTTATCCTCTTGAAGAGATACATGAAAGGGGAAGGACATGTTTTTGTGAATATAATGGGCAGTTAATCCTGAATCAAAGGGGACATTTTAAAATATTTTAAGAAGGTTGAGATTTCTTCACAATTAAATACTAAATAATTATATAGAAATGTCTTAAGTAAAAATCACATTAGCGGGGCCAGCAAGTGGCATGGTGGTTAAAGGCACTGGATTCCCACATGGCCGACCATGGTTCAAGTCTAGAACCTGGTGGCTTGCTTTCTCCTTTTTCCCTTTCTCTCTCTCTCTCTCATCAAACTAAAAAATAATAACAAATGGTATTAAATAAATAAATAATTCTTTTAAAAAAATCACATTAGCTCATTGCTATGGTTTGAATGTTTGTGTCCCACTAACGTGCCTTTGCTGAGCTCTAACCCCCAAGATGAGTATTAGGAGATGAGTCCTTTGGGAAATAAGTAGGTCATGAGAGTGGAACTGCCATGAATGGAATTAGAGTGCCTATGAAATAAGCTCAAGGGAGCCCCTCTGTCATGCGGGGCACCATCTATGAACAAAGTGGACCCTCACCAGACACTGAGCTCACCAGCGCTTTGATCTTTGGCTTCTCAAACTCTAGAGCTGTGAGAAATAAACTTCTGTTTTTATAAGCCACCCAATTTGTGGTATTTTTTTCTAGAAGCCCAAACAGGCTAGAACACGTATTTATTCATTCAGTCAGTCACTTACCCTGGCAGTTGAGCTCCTCTGTGCCAGGAACAGTGCTTGATGCTGGGCCGGTCCCTGCCCATTTGTGGTTTACTTTACTGGGGGAAACAAAGCCATCTGAGATCAGGGGGTTAGAAGTGGTTTCTCTGGGGAGGCAACATTTGAGCTGAGATCTGAAAATGAGAAGTTGTAGTCTGAGGTGTTAGATCATCCCCAGCCACACGCTCCATGCTAGGTCAAGTGGTTTCAATTTATTTCTGACCTTTTCAAAAATCTCCTTAAGCGATGAAGCCTTGATGTCAGTTTATGACAACTTTTAGAAAACCTAACAATTCTGCCACTAAAGTTATAGCTTCGATTTACTCACAGGCATAATCTTTCATCAACATCTATTTGCAACTATTTTAATGCAATGAAAGCTTGGTACCTATACCACTATAATTCCTACTACAGGCTTAATAAGAAAGAGTCGTTTGCTATACAAAATTTTCACAAACAATTTGCATGTTCAACTGTAGGGGGAGTGAATATTCATAATAGATAAAAATGCCACTGCATAAAGTGAATCTAATGGTTACTAGGGATTTGGAAGCTTGAAAATATCATCAAAATAAAAATATTGGTATGTTACCAAGATTGCATATTATTCTGTTATTAAATCGTAAAAAAATCTCAACTTTTACTGCAATCAGGTTTTTGAATGCTCAATATTCTCTTGCCATTTAACTAGAACACATTTTTCTCGATACAAATGGATAGATTAATTTCCATAAAAATGTTATCTTTTTACAGTATATTTAATTCAGATCCAGTTTCTATTTCCACTAAAATAATTGCTTATAATACACAGACTTGATTTTATATGACTAATTAGAACTGTGTATGGAAAAAAATAGGTTTGCAGGTAATATTGAAATTAAATATGTTAATCTGTACCTCAGTGTGCACATTTTATATGAGCTTTAATTTGCCAAATAAATTATAGTTCTGTGTTTATAAGGTGCCCTTGGAAGAGTGTCCTATTTTTGAGCACTAATACCATGGGGAAACAAATATACAAAGCTTTTAGCTATAGGCTACACTTGCATAAATTAAGGCAGGAGCATTTGGTTGGTAAGTAGAGCTATGGTATCCTTAGCTTTTTAAACTCTCTGAATTGTTAACATGATTTTTTTAGTATGGTTACTAATATTAAGATAATAAATAATATTTAGTTTCAATATCGCACCCTTCAGCCAGGGCATAAATTCATTTTGAATGCTGTGTTGAATTAATGTATAATAAACATACTGCAGTTTGCTATCAGGAATTCTCGATGAAATGCAGGAAGTCAGTTCTTTGCTTATGCATAAGCACTGCCAGTCTTGCTCTGTTTAATTTTAGCTATTTATAAAATTGCTCTACTGACAGTCCTCTTCATTTTAATGTGATTGTTTTAAGGTTAACCAGAAATGGTATGGTGTGCTTTCTGAAGTAGGTTATAAGTGCTGATGTAGGAATATGGGTCCATAACAAAAATCCCTTCCACTGTTGTACATCTGCAGTCAGGATGCCCAGCTGCCTAATTGGGTAAATTGTGGTGTGTCCTGTGGGGCAGGGGCCTGCAAAGTCACTGTGTATACCAGGAGCCCTTGAGTGTTTCAGAAGGGAATGAGATCACAGAGGACTTGTAAAAGAAAACAACATTGTTGACAGAAGTAGAATCTGATAGCAGTTGCAGCAATTGCCACCTCTTCTGACACAATGGTATTTAAAATGTTCTCTGTACTTGTCTAATAGGTTAGCTTCTTTTTATGATATTTAATAGGATTCTGGGCTTAAAAGTGGCCCCAGGTTTTGAATCTTGAAACAGCACCCAAGTTTACAATTAAAAAGAGTAGCAAGGGAGCTTTCAAAAAGGAAGAAGCTAGTACTTACTTTGTATCGGTCAGCTCAGGCTGCTGTAACAAATACTAGAGGTCCTCCAAACAGTTCATGGAAAATGAGTACTAGGAAAAAACTAATGTTTTAAAGCCTTTTGCACCAAAGTGAACTCATACTGTAATTCTACTTTTCCGAAAACTTTTTGAAATATGCTGGTACCATAGGCTGAGTGGTTTAAACAACAGAAATTTATTTTTCACAGTTCTGGAAGCTGTTCGTCTGAGATCAGGATGCCAGTATAGTCAGGTTCTGGTAAAGACTCTGGTTTGCAGGTAGCCACTTTATCTCTGTGTTCTGATTTGGCAGAGAGAGGAAGTGAGGGCTCAGGTCTTTCTTCTTGTAAGGACACTAATTCCACTGACTCAGGGTTCTACCTTTATGACTTCATTTAACCTTAATTACTTCCGTAAAAGCCTTATCTCTAAATACAATCACATGAAGAGTTAGAGCTCCAACATACGAATTTTTTGGAGGAAAACAATTCAGTTCATAGTATACCTTAAGATATTAAATAGGGGTTCATAACATTTTTGGTGTCAAAGACCCCTTTGGCAATTTGGTAAAGCTTGTGAACTCTCTTTCAGAATTTTTTTTTCTTTCTTTTCTTCTTAAAAATTTTCCCAGAAGGAATGTAATCATAGGAGAGAGAGAAGGTGAGGGAATTGGAAAGTGAGAATGTACCCCCAATGGGGAGTAGTCACTGCAATCCCTTCTCCATTTTGCTCTCCTCTTGGGATTTTGGGCAGGCATGCATGCGTGCACATACATACATCCTGCATGTTTATCAAACTGCTCAGTCCAGGACTTGAACCATGTAATCAGCCATGTGGAATCCAGCTGCCTTAACTATCATGTCATGGGTTGGCCCTAGAAAGATGTTTTTAAATGTTTAAAGTAAATCACAGAGAATTATAAAGAAAATCAATTATATGGGAAAGCAGTTAAAACAGTAAAATATCATGTTACAGAAATATGTAAGTTTATTATTAGCACATTAAATGACACGCTCTAGTAGTTGGTCTAATAACTATCATGATTTTGATGTCACGATAAATAAATATGATATTTTAGAGTATTCTGAAAATCATAAAGTAATTGGAAAAAATTGTGATTCTTTTTTTTTTTCTTTTTGTCTTTTATTGGTGACAAAAGCACAGGTGTCACTCATTCTGTTGTGATGGTCCCTCACATTCATAATGGAAAGAAACACAAAGTTTTAGTTAGAGGTTACTAAAATAGAAGTATAATTTTTGTTGTTATTCAGATGAAAAAATTTTCTTAGTTCTATGTATGGAGTCTAAATCAGTAACCCCTATGTAGTCACCTTTTAAGATGTATTTACAGTTTTATTTTAAAAATTTAAAAAGGGATTTTTGCTAAAGGGTGTGTGCGCTCACCAGAGAGAGAGAGAATGATAGAAACTGAGAAATAAACCCTCAAGGGGGATGGCCATGCTGCGATCCCTTCTCCTCCATTCTCCTCTCTGGATTTTGGGCACATAGGTACACATGCCTGGCATGAGTTTTAAACTACCTGGTCTGAGACTCGAACCATGGTGACCATGTGGGACTCCAGCAACATAACCATTATGCCATCTGCTGGTCCCTATAATTTTATTTTATTAAAGATAAATTTGTTTTGAATATTTTGAAAGTTGTGGGTTTCAATTGGAGCTGAATGGATTATTAATTTGTGTAAGACAGAGGTAAAATTATTTTACTAAATAATTCTATTCTGGGGTCCAACAGGTGATGTGGTGGTAAAGAACACTGGACTCCCACATGGCCGACCACAGTTCGAGTCCTGGACTTGGTGGCTTGCTTTCTCACTTTCCCTTTCTCTCTCTCCCTCTCTTTTGGCCTTTCAGGTCAAATTAAAATAAATAAATAAACTTAAAAAATTATATTCTGAAGGGATTACTGTAGTATATGAATTTTTGTTTCTTTTTTAAAGTTTTTGCTCTAAGAATATATGCTCTTGCCGGGGAAAGAGAAAGAGAGAAAGAAGAGAGAGAGAGAAAGTGAGAAATCACCCCTCTCCAAGGTGAGATGGCCATCAGCAATCCCTTCTTCTCTATTCTCCTCAGGATTTGGGGTATAAACACGTGCCTGGAGTGTTTTTCAAGCCACTGGTCAGGGACTCGAACTGTGAAGTCAACCATGTGATATCCATCTCCCTTAATTGCCCCACTATAGGCTGGCCAGAGGATCTATTTTTTTTTTATCTGTTTATTTATTGAAATTTGCCAGGAAGTATGTATTCTACCTGAAGGGGCAGAGAATGAGAAAGCACTCCCCATGGGGGATGATCATGCCACAGTCCCTTCTCTTCCATCTCTCTTCCTTTCAGGATTTTGGGCATATATGTACACGTGCCTGCTTTTTAAGCTCTGTTCTGGGAACTCTCTAGCACATTTGGTCATGCAGGATCCAGCTGTTCTAACCACCATGCGACTGTCTAGTCTGAAAATCCATTTTTTGGCAGTTCATCTGCCAAATGCATACTTCCTTCCTTTTCATAACTGATTGATTTAGGAAAGCTATATATTTTGTGGGCATTACTAAAATTCCCATCAAGAAATAAGTAAATCTGAGTTCACTGCATATGGAATAGTACATCTGCGATTTTATCTCTCAGTAGTTTTTACACTTGGTGTTTTCAGAAAAGGAAAATATGTGACCAAAAAGCAAAACTATTTTTCTGAAGACAATAGGCTGTTTCTCAAATAAGCCTACCTAAGAGAAGGCGGTGTCTTCAGGAAGGATGTTTGGAATGTTGAGACGGAAGATGCCGTTGGGAGGTTAAGCTCTAATCAGAGTTTGGAGAGCATTTGAGAATATTTAGGTAGACTGTCTTAAGGGGCAGAAGGCTTAATGACCTGATCAGTTAAGAAATATTTTAATCCCAGAGGCATATCCAAGCTGTAGTTTCCTTCAGTACATGTAATAAGTTTGCATATATGACAAGAAAAGCAACCAGACTTATTTAGGCTATGCTTGAGGGTATAGGGTCAATTCAGTAAAATTGGCTTACAGCATTTATGACTTCTTATTCTGGGTTCCTATCCTCAGAATCCACGATTTGTATTTCTCCTTTGTATTTGTTTTTTAGGTGTTTCATCCACAGATAAAAGAACCCACAATTATAATAATGATCATTTGTAGGAGTGGCTATTTCTTTTCTTAATGTACATCAATACATGAACGTATTGAGTTGCTCCCTTTACAGTATCCTTCATGCTGTGTATGTACATAGTGTTATTATTCAGAATAGATTTTGGAGTCTTTCTTTTGGGGTTTGAAGTCTTACTCCATAACATGCTTGCTGTATGGTCTTAGCAAAGATTCTTAAACCTCCTTGTCCCTCATCTTCTTCATCGGTAATATGTGATAACAATAGTGCCTACCTTAAAAAGCTATTGTGAAGATAGAGTAAAATAATCTATCTAAAATGTTTTGAATAGTGCCTGATATATAGTAACTATTTAATAAATGGTAGCTATTATGGGGGTGGTGGTTGTTTATTCTCGCCTTAGTGTGTAACAACCATTCCCTTGAACTTGCCCTTCTTGCTTGCCCTGGGTTAATGTCCACAATGAATGCTTGCTAATCCTTCTGCCATCTGCAGCCCTTTGTAGGCCCTGAGGTTTTGGCTTCAAAGTGAAGTGTCTTTGCAAGTCTTATATTAATTTGATCTGATCCATTTTATAAAACTCTGCCTAATATTTTGGTTAAGAATCAGCTTTTCACCTGTAGTCTTAAAGGAAGCAGAGATGGGTCTTAGATCTTTGTTGAAATTCTGCAATATGCAATTTAAAGTTAGATTGACCTTCAAGCTGACAAAGTAAAATAAACAGTTTTAGAAATGAAAATGGCTAATCTGAAATAGATCACAGCTAAGAACTTCATTTTTTATTCATTCTCTTCATACAAGGTTGATATCATACAAGTGAACATCTAATATTGTACTTCATTGTGGGGCTCACCGAAGATGCAGTTAGAGGAAATTAAGGACACAATGAATTGGCAGAAACCAGAGAATATGTCTATAGACCCTTATTTCAGAGAGTTATTATATTTAAATGTAAGGTATGCCTAATTAAAAAGAAGTTGCTACATAAGATTTTTACTATTGGATTCTTTTTCTTTTGAATTATTCTGATTTCTTAGAAATTAACTTTCATTGAATTTCTTAGAAAAAATATTTTTTATGAAAAAGCCTCACATGCTTTAGGATAAACTGCCCAAAGGTACAGCTTCGTTGCTTCAAACACGTATCTCTTTAAGAGCACTCTGTAACAATTTCATTTTTTTGGGAAAGAAAAGCTATTAATTAAAAGCTTAAATATTTCCCAGAGAAAATACAGTGAAAGAAGAAACAAAATTTCGCAATAGTATGGGAAATGAATCACAGGATCTGGACATCTCCTCACAGCTGCCTGACAGCTAAGTTTGGTGTTTTGCAGACTTCAAGGAGAAGCTTTAAGACTGAGCTAAGGGCTGGTGCTCACTGAACAGTCTGGGCCGTCGACCACGTTCTGGTTCTGCAGCTCTAAGTTCAGGGAAGATCGTGGACGAAGCTGCATTAGCCGCAAAGGCTGAGGGTGATGAATAAGCACTGTACTCACGCCTGACTAGACTGTACTGAACTGTGTAGTCAAGTTATATATGGTATAACACAGAGATTGATAGCCTAGAAGAGGCGGTCCCCTGCATGTTTCCAAAGCAGCCTTGTGCCAATCCTTACACAGGCATGCACATAGACACACACAGACACATGAAGCTGGGCTTCTAGGAGGATCCCATGGCCCGCTGAGAGCCTCTCCCACTCACGTGCTGTCATCTTATTGATAGAACTGTATTTTTGGTCCAGAGGTTTACAACCCCAATTGTCCTGGGATATCTTGTTTATGACTTTGTACTAATTTTCTTCTGGGTATCTTTAAAAAGTAATTCTTTGTTTATTCAAGCAGTACTCATATCTAGTTTTTCTACCAAGTTCAAGATAGCAACATTTTAGCAGGGCCAACAGGTGGCGTAATGGTCAAGGTGCTGGACTCTCATGTGGCCAATTGCGGTTCTAATCCCAGACCTGGTAGCTTGAACATCACTACAGGTTCATGTGTGTGCATGCCCAAAATCCTGGAAAGAAAATGGAGGAGAAGGGATTGTGGCATGGCCATTCCCCCTGGGGGATCATTTCTCCCTTCCCCTCTCCCGGCCTCTCTCTGTGTCTGGTGAGTGCATGGGCCCTATGGCAAAAATCTTTATAAAAAAGATAGTAACACTTTAAAATAATAGTTTTATGATTTTGCAGGTAGTGAGTGTTTAATAAAATTCATTTAATTGGATTGTACTCAATTCAAAGTAAAATGTTATGTTCAAATGATGCACCATCTTAACTTAGCATTATTAAAAGTATACCTAAATAAATTTTACATAAATTCAAATATCACAGCAATCAAAAAGGTAGAGTGAGAATCCAGAAGTAACATCTAATGTAGAGATGTAATCAGTTACTGACTTATGTTCATATTTAAAAGGCCTGCCTTCTTATATGATCTAGGTATTCTTGAAGTCCTGGGTTTGATGTGTTGTTTTTCCTTTCACTTTTTGTGTTAACTTTCCAAAAGGAATACAACCAAAATATCATCGTTGATTTAAATCTCTCTGGAGACACCCTGTACCACTGATTGTCTCTTCCCCCCGAGTCTCCTCTGCAGAAATTCAGTGTCCAGATGTTTCAGAATCCAGATGGCCTATGAATCCTCTATCACCCAGAAAGGAGGAAAATGTGCATGAAAGTGGAACATTTAAAAGTAAAAAAACATAATTTAGCATTGGCTGTGTAATGACAACATACAGAACTCAAGGAAAAAAAAACTGCCTTTCCTAAAGCAGCAACTTAATAAAAGACATGTTATAGGCTCTATCAGCAAGCCAAAATTTCAGCCTTGCCTCTTCTTCCCATCACCATTAAGGGGCTTGCAGAGGTCCACAATCTTTAAAGGGCAGACAGCATGGAAGAACTACCATGTACAATTTAAAGTAGCAGCTAAAACTGGAATGGTCACAAGAAAGCCTGTTTCTTTGCAATTAAATTGACAAGCTGTCTATGATTACCCTAGGGAACTTGGCAGCTGAGTGATAAAAAGACTGCAGAGTGTTGAAAGGTCTAACACAACTTACTAGGTGGACAAAGACCACATCTGCTTAATATACTGATTGGGAGAGTCGTGGAATGTGCTTGGCTAAATTAGCTGAGGAGAGATACTAATGATACGTTTTCCTCTCTAGGACCCTGTGCTGGGAAGTCATTTTAGAAATCAACCATAAATATTTGGAAGAATGTATTAAAAAACAATTCAGTACAATACCTCACGCTATTTAGCATGAGCTTACCATTACCGATCAGCAGAAGCATTGAACAGAAGTTTAGAAATTTAAAAAAAGTTATCAAAATGTTTGTGAAATTTACATAAAAATTACTTGATACGAAAACTGAGTACCCAAGAGAAGACAGAATGATAATGAGAAACAAAAGAGTTGAAAGAAACTGAATGGTTTAATGCAAAAAAAAAAAATTTTTTTTTTTTTTTTGGTCAAGAAATCATGTGGAATTTTTCACCAATGGGATCCTTTGAGTTGGACAAGACTGAATGTAGACTACAAAGGCAAAAACAACCAGATTTTAAGTGGAAGCAGTTTGTGAAGACTATTTATTTCAACAATGTCTGCTTAATTTTAGTACATTCATTAAAAGGGCAGATGCACACAAAAATGTGGTTTCTCCTAATACATCTCATAGATACTAATAACATTCTACTAAATAAATGGTGACTATGTCTATTTGCCTATACGTTCTTTCTGAAGGGTGAGGGCTGTTTATTTCAGCAATTCTGGAAAATAATTCGTAATTACTTCCAAAGTAGGGTTACTCGAAGCAGGATTTCTGAAGTAGAAGTGTATTATATACTACCTTGGCATGCATTTTTAAAACCAGAGATTTTCCAGCTAGCTGGCCAACATCAACTGGTCTTTGGTACCATGCGGTCCTTCAGTAAAATTATTTAAAAATCAAAGTCATTCACAAGTTCCATCACTTCAACATTAGATAAAGATTCCTCAGTATTACAAAGTAGTATTCTTCAGTATAGCAAAGCTGCATTTTTTATCAGTATAACACATTACGTTTTACAAAATGATTTTTACATCCAAAGTGACCTTTTCTTTTTTGTCTCATAATGATCCTGTGGAGTAGATTCTGTTGCCCCATTTTAAAGATGAAAGAAAAGAAGCCCCAGAAGGGTTAAGTGAGTGACTTGCCCATGGTCACATAGGGATGGGTAGAGCTAAGTATCTTTGCACTATAATCAAAGGCTGACAGCGGGGCCTAATAGAGGGGTTAGCCTGAGATTTTGTTTGTTTGTTTGTTTTTAACAAAAGTCCTTCATTTGCAAAACCCAAGTTAACATATTTGTGTAAATTGAACATTCAAACTGCTCTTTTGATATAACTGGATGAGATGATACATGTCTGCTCATGCCTTCAGCCAGATTCTTAAGAATCCAAATGTAATTATTGAGGAAAAAAATCCTTGCACTTTTTCTTGCCATCATGTTGAAGGTTATGCACTTATGTACTCATTATTTGCTTGCTCTAAGAAAATGTGCATCTGGGGGAACCAGCAGTTAGCGTAATGGCTATGTCACTGGACTCCCACGTAGTCAACCGTGGTTTGCGTCCCGGACCCGGTGGCTTAAAACTCACGCCGGGCGCGTGTGCATGCGTGCCCAAGATCCTGAGAGGAGAATGGAGGAGAAGGGATTGTGGCGTGCCCATCCCCTCTGGGGGGGGATTTCTCGCTTTCTGTCTCTCTGTCTCTCTCTGTCTGGCGAGCACACGCGCCCTATAGCGAAAACCTCTAAAAAAAAAGAAAAAAGAAAATGTGCATCTGGGGGAGCCAGCAGTTAGCGTAATGGCTATGTCACTGGACTCCCACGTAGTCAACCGTGGTTTGCGTCCCGGACCCGGTGGCTTAAAACTCACGCCGGGCGCGTGTGCATGCGTGCCCAAGATCCTGAGAGGAGAATGGAGGAGAAGGGATTGTGGCGTGCCCATCCCCTCTGGGGGGGGATTTCTCGCTTTCTGTCTCTCTGTCTCTCTCTGTCTGGCGAGCACACGCGCCCTATAGCGAAAACCTCTAAAAAAAAAGAAAAAAGAAAAAAGAAAATGTGCATCTGGTAAGAAGCTGCCATAACATTGCTTTTTCCAAATGCTCCTACTATACAGCCTTGTACAAAAGTAAGATTGAATAAATGCTTTTTTGATGCTAATTATGAATTCTGACATATAACAACCAAATCGTGCTCCGACACAATAGTGTGAGATTCATCCAACTCTTGATTATCCATGGAAATAGTAAGGGAAATTGAAATACACAGACAAACACAAACCTCATTTTACAAATAGCTTCAATCTCCTCCCTCAGCAAACCTTTACCTATAGCTAATAACACAATTAGGTTGACAAGTTTGAGGTTGATTTCCCAAACCTCCCCACCAAACTCTGGTTGAGGTACTGCTGAGCAGAAAATGATTTCAAAAAATAGGTGACAGTATTAATACAATGAAGAGTAGACTAAAGTATAACATTGCTTGTTTTTAATTTGGCGACTATATTATTGTATGTGCATGTGGTGTTTAATATGTGCTTTTTAATGACACAGATACATGGTGATAAAAATATATTGTCCACCCCAGTCTTCATCTCTTGCAGACCTATGTCACAATCCTGGGTGTTGCTTAGCTACCTTCATACCTCTCTAGTGTTTAGAGCATTACTTAATGTTATTCATTCATTTATTATAAGTCAGCCAATAAACTTCTACTGGTAAGTCAGCCAATAAACTTCTACTGGTAAGGATGAACACAGAGTCCATTAAAAATATAGCAGATCCAGCATGAAATTGAAATAGATATATACTATATAAATATATATAATATACATATATATATATATTGTATATGTATTTAGTTACAGTAGCCTTGGCTGTCTTCACAAGCCTTCAGAAATGCTCAGATCACTTGATCCATTTACAAAGATGTTACCTCTTTATTCAAGGGAAGGGTACTGAGATACGGAAATAAGAAAATAACTTGGCACCTTTATTTTGCAGCAGCACCACACAGGATTTAAGTGCAGAGTAGTTGTACAAATCAGTTTGAATGGGGATACTTTTAAGAACTGAAACTCTACTAGTACTGGTGCTTTACCAATATCCATTTCCTATTTCTCTTACCAAGTGAACCTGCATGTGTTTGGGACAGCTATGTTCCCAGTAAACTTTCTCATCCGCCCAGATTCTTTTAATCAGATCATACATGCTTTTTGCCTTTCTTTCTTCCTCTTTTTGCTTAGAATGCAGAAAAATGCATGGATCATAGGAAAAAACACACACACTAAGGATGATAGACAGGAAAGACAGAGGAAATTGGGTTCTTATGGAATGGCAGAGCCAGGGAACTAGCCTTGGCCTACTGCTTCCCAAGAGGAAAACTCATCCCTATTTAGTTAAGCTCTTGTAATAGGGTTCCTGTTACATACAGGGAAAATCAATCAAGTGCTACACAGATTTCTTAGAGTACTTTCTCTGCAGATACAGGATCCTGACTCCCTGCTTTGGCAGTCACTTTTATGCTACTGGCACATTCCTGAAGTTAGGACACACTCCGGCCATAGTTTCTTGCAGCTACTGGTTATGTATGTTTGTCAGTCTTCTCAGGCCACACTGCTGTTAAGATGCCATTCACAGGGAACCAGCAGTTAGCGTAATGGCTATGTCTCTGGACTCCCACGTGGTTGACCGTGGTTCATGTCCCGGACCCAGTGGCTTAAACTCATGCCGGGCGCGTGTGCGTGCGTGCCCAAGATCCTGAGAGGAGAATGGAGGAGAAGGGATTGCGGCGTGGCCATCCCCCCTGGGGGGTGATTTCTCGCTTTCTGTCTCTATGTCTCTCTCTGTCTGTCTGGCGAGCACACGCACCCTATAGTAAAAAACCTCTCCAAAAAAAAAAAAGATGCCGTTCACAGAGCCCAAGAACTTCCATCAGTTCTTAGTTGCCTGATAATTTTCATATTGGTTTCTTTCTTTCTTTTTTTTTTTTGGAGAGGTTTTTGCTATAGGGCGTGTGCGCTCACCAGAAAGACAGAGACAGAGAAACAGAAAATGAGAACATATTGGTTTCTTTTACTACTTTGCTAGTGGCATTAAGAACCATCGGAAAACTTATAATTTATTATTAGAGTGAAATATGTATATATTATATAAATATTTATTTAAACATATACATATATATGCATATATTTAAATATATAACATATACATTTATTTAAATATATGTTATTATATACATATATTTATATATAACATATACATTTATTTAAATATGTATACAATGTGTATATATTTTACATCTATATTATATACATATATATTTAAGTATATATGTAAATATTTCCAGTATATACATTCAAATCAACTTTATGTAGAACAGTGCTGAGCAGAGTAGGCCTATGCCTGTTTTTTTTTTAAAACTGGAGCTCTGTGCTTTCTATGGGACAACCTTAAAGTTCCACTGTGACTGCCAGTAGCCTGCCAGAACTATGGATAACCAAGCTTTCTAATGCCTGTTAGAAGTGGGGCATTATAAGATGCAGCTGGAAAACAAAATATGATGATGATCACAAGGAGGTCATGAATTTAGCTACTGTTCAATGCCCCCCTTTATCTTCTTATGAAACGTCTTAGAGTTTTGAGGCTCAGAACTTACAGCACTCACTGTCGCACATAAACATGCTCTGTGTACGTGTAGGTACCCAGGTGGCCGTGCGTTCACAGAGGGTGGAGACCACCTGTTTCCTTAGGGTCTGCCACGTGGAGGGGGCACAGGGCATACTGATTGAATCAAATGGGTTGAGATCAGAAGAGAATGGGTATAAGAAATTTAGAATTGCAGCCTTTTCTTTTCATTTTCTTGTGGCTTTCCAGCGAGAGAGAAAGGTAGCATAAATAGAAATAGGGCAGATACAGAGGTTTTGGCACTTGTTTTTAGGAGGTTGTAAATAAATCCCAGAAAACCCTGAACAAACCAGGAAAGATAAACAAGTTGTGCTTAGCTTGGGAGAAGCCTAGACAGCAAAACTCTCATGAAAAAGAATTAATAACCAGTAGGAGAAAATCTCTAATTGTTTAGCATGTCTATATATCCATAAATTAGGCTTTAAATACCTTATGGGCATACTATGTAACCATTGCCTTCTTTAGTTTATATGCTAATTTCTTAATAATTTCTGAGTATTTTAATAAAAATTTCTGTTTCTGTAAGAAAAGTTTAATTGAATGGGGAAACGTATAATAGTCATAGATAATTATGACTAGAGGAAACTTGCTGTTTGGACCACCGGCTCACAACAAAGACATCATTATTCATTAGAGATAAATTATTTGTGAGGAAATAACTCTCGATTGTGTGCAATTTTAGTCTATAAACAGACAGTAAACATCATAGGGTATAACTGTCTTCATTTGC
This sequence comes from Tupaia belangeri chinensis, assembly GCF_000334495.1. Lineage (NCBI taxonomy): Eukaryota > Metazoa > Chordata > Mammalia > Scandentia > Tupaiidae > Tupaia > Tupaia belangeri. The sequence continues at coordinate 519,774 of NW_006207268.1, forward strand.
CAGATAAACAATTCTGCCTGCTGCTCTTTGTAAGGAGAGCTGCCATTGAACTGTCCTTTTAATAACCTTCAGGGTTTTTTTCTAATAATTATTGTATTTAACTTTATTTATTATTATTATTATTAATTTTTAATTTGACCAGAGATAGAGAGAGACAGAGAGGGAAAGTGAGGAAACAAGCCTCCAGGTCCGGGAGGCAAACCACAGTCTAGCGCCCCCTAACCACCACGCCACCTGCCGGCCCAGATCTTTGGGGCTTTTCAGTATTAGACACAGGTTTATGGCGTATGTGATCTGTTAACCAGTGTATAAAAGGCTTCCATTTTCTCCCCATCTGGAACTCAGCTAGATTCCTGGCTTCATGGGGGGCAGCTTTTGCAGGTGATGAAGAACCACACAGCATCCCAAAGCAGAGTTTCAGAAAGCCCACTGCAGAGTTCACCTGCTTGAGGATTGGACCTCCCTTGGGCAAATTGGTCAGTCTTACTAAAAAACAATACAGAACAAAGTAACAGGGAAAAAAATATCCAAGTTCCCATCACTTCAATGGTGGCAAGATGACCATTTAATTAGCTTTCAAGACTGACCAAATGCAATAATCTTTATTTTCAATACATTTAGGTAGCCTAGCGCTTTCCAAACTGTGGATGTTTTCAAGCAACAATGAAGAACATTCTTTCTTACATGAAAGCAAGGGCTTAGGAACACTGTGGAACACATCTTACTTGTACAGTAGGGGGGTCCGAAATGGAAACAGAAAAAACAACTCCAAGGGTGTCTGTTTAGAGCCTTGCTAACTTAGGAATTCAGCCGTAACCAGGAAGGTGACATGTTCTCTGGGCATGCACTGGGCTGGGCCCAGGACGCCTGAATTGTTTCCACCTGGCACTGAGCGGCTGGGGGACAGAGGGCAGTGTGCTTCTCCATGGAGGTCTGGCCGGTTAAAGGATGCTCTCCCCATCTGAGTAGATGAAGCACCCTTGACACAGATCAGACCGTGGCATTCTCATCACGCTCTCGGGAAACTCTTACAACTGCCTACAATTCACCATGGCGCAGCCAATCCTGTGCCTCTCAGCCCTTCCACTAGTTCATTCTCATGAGGCAGTTTGTCACCCTTTCTTCCTCCGAAGCGTCACAGAGAAAGAATCTTTTGGACACCCCATTCTCTTATGTTCTCATATGTTTACTTTCCTTCTGTCTGTCTACAAACATTCCCATGGGCTTTTCCTTTCTTCTCTTGATGTCATTTTGACACCATGTTTTATATGTCCTAGAAACCTCTTACTTTCTCTCCACAGTCCTGATTTTGCCAGATTACTTTCCTACACAGCCTCTGCCCTTCTTCTGGTTTCTCTATTACCATCTGGCTCCTGATTTCTTGAAACTCATTTTATCACCTGGATTTATCATTTCCTAACCCTCCCACATCTGATTAATTTTCCTAAATTGTTGCTATTGGGTCTCTTTCCAGTTTCCTTCCTTTGATCTGCACAAGAAGCTGGAGGTGGGGAGAGACCCTTGCGCTGGTAGTGGCAAGACCGGAGCGGGTGCAGTGCCTGTGTGAGTGCGGGCCTTACTTCATTTCTCTCATTCTGTCTTTTTTCCCGCAACAAGAGAGGAGATTCTCTCTGGCTCAAAAATTGTCCTGATTTTAAGATTTCTTTGTACTTACAGAGAGGAGTCACAGAAACTTACATTGTGATTCTTGCACCAGAAAAACTAACAGCAATGTACAAGATATTCGCTTAGCAAAAACGGGAACTGCAGGTTTGTTTGATAACATGACAAAGAGAAGGAATTTTGGACTCAGGGGAGTCTATTGGCTTTTCTGACTCAGGAGCAAGCTCCTGGTTTATTAGATTGGATTAAAGCTGGTCAAGTTAAATAGATCCAATTGTACTTAGCAAATGAAGTAAACATGAGGTTCTCTCTGCCTTTCCCATCACGGAGGTGCAGGACCAAAGTTTCCATTCTGTAATAATGTTAAATAACCATGACCTTTATTTTAAACAAAAACCATTGTGGAAAGTGATCCAGGATACGAAAAAAAGAATGCATTATTTTACATAGCCGACACGGTGCATTTGAGGCATAAAACATTGCACACACTATAAACAAATGAAAAGTCTGAGTCAGTCCTGTTAGGCCAGGCCATGATGGATTGCAAACCCAGGGTTGTAAAATAAGTAACAGTCTGGAACCATGGTTTATCAACAGTTTTATTTTCCTGAGACAACTTTATCCTAGAGAGCTGGGAAAGTGTGGCGCCTCGATTGGAAGAGGATCGTGTATCCTGTGATTTTCGAAGCATTTTCAGTTTCATCGTCTAAGGTTTGCACTCAACCAAGTTGCTTTCTCAAACTCCCGCACAAAAATGTATTTGGACATAACAGCTTTCAGAGATTTTATTAGCCCCTCGGGTGAACCCTGAGAAAAATACACTCGAAAATGGACGCTGCACACTGGAATGCGTTATTTTGATTCTAAAAAGAAAAAGAAAAAAAAAAAAAGCCTACAACATCTGAAATGCCCAGCTTACCTTTTCGGATTGCTTTCTCTTAGAGGGAAGGGAATTGGTGGGGTGGGAAACATTTTTATTTTGCCTCTTGTTCTTTTCTGAATAGTCATTTTAAAGTGCATAATAAACTCATCCCTTTCAAGACCCATTCTTTTTTGTGCCCGGTGGGAAGAAAGGGGAGGAGGAGGGCCTGCGTTTTTACAGCGCCATTCCCTATTTTTCCTCCTGGGCTTCGCTGGCACCTCTCACCTTCCTTCCTAAAAAGAAACTCCCAACTGCCCAGAATCCCAAACCTATCTGAGCGCGGGGATACGCAGCCGACTGGCATTTGAGCCACCCAGCACCTTCCCCAGCCGGCTAGCGAATTGTTTCGCAGTTAATTCAGCGTCAAGGAGGTGGGCGCTGGCTGATGGCGCATCCTGGGCCTCGCGCCGCAAAGGCGCGGGCAGGTGGCACCCCGGGTCGGAGAGCCAGGGAGCCAGGGGGCCTGGGCGGCCGTCGCGCGGCTCGCGGCCGGAACCACAGGCGGCGGCGAAGTGGTTAAGGAGCGTTCCCAGGGCTGCGGGGCGCGGGCGGGCCGGGCGGAGGCGCGCT
>NW_006207268.1:523995-528572 GCF_000334495.1 Tupaia belangeri chinensis
CGCGGGCGGCGCGGGGAGCGGGCAGGACGCGCCCAGAGACACGCAGAGAAAGGGCAGCGCCGCCGCCTGCTGCCGTCCTCGGCGCGGTTAATCACGCGCTCCCCTCTCGCTGCTGATTTGCAAGAGCAGATTAATCAGAGAGCGCGGCTTGATGAAATTTGCTGTTATTGTGCCCATTTTTAGCAACATCTTTTATTATCTTCATTATTCATTTACAGGGGACCGGCATCAATTATGCAAATGAGTTCACAGACTTTGCAGATTACTTCATTTGCCGCTATTGTTTGTGGAAATTTAATTATTAAATATTATTAAGCTTGCGTTTTCTTCAATTTTCCAAGGCTTAGTTTCATTTGATTTTTCCTCCAGCTGCTCTTCTTTCCTTTCAGTGCCAAAACAGCTCCTCATCAAAGCGGCTCTGGCATGTGAAGACCAAATAAAATCTCCTCAATTTAATAATTTTGATGTTAGTCCCTTGTTCTCAGCTGCTTGCTCAAAGCAATGCAGAGAGGAACGCAGAGCACATTCAATTTAATGAGCAGAAATTGAATTCAAGTTTGTTCGGAATTGACTTCAATTAAGCAGAGTCTTAATGATAAATTAATCTCTTTTCTTTATTCCCTAGAATTTGTTTTTCAAAGTAGGAAATTGGACTACATTGAAAGACCAAATAAAGAATACCAATTTTAACTAGATCATGGAACTGATAGCAAAATTTAATTCTTTATAGTAACGTACTTGGACAAATAGCATTCTTTCTGTGGCATGTATTATAATTTATATTCATTGTTACCACTTACACTTCCATGGCGTGGATAAAATGGCAGTTGAATTAAATATGGGCTTGTAATAGGCTTCAGAGTTTTAATCTTTATTAAGAAACTCTAATTGAATGCATAATTAGCTTTTCAGGCTTTAGGAAATTCGGTTTAATATCTATGTGAACTGAAAACATTGATCAGGAATTTTAAAGCAATTTTTATGAGTATATTTTTGAGGGGAAATTATCAGGCTGTATGTAAAATGGCATTTTTAGACTGAATAGCAAGGATTGGCGAGGCAAAGAATTAGGTTCATCCTGTGTTGTTACGGACACGGAGCCAGGGCTCCCTTGGAACCAGTGCCAACACTGGTAATTTTAAGTTCCTTTTATTAAAACCTCTAATGTTCCTCCAGGCCACCAAATCCATTATTCCTGTCCAGACCCTGCTGAAAATCAAACTCGCAGCTACTTGGGGATTTTAATGAGGGCGTCCATATTGATTGTTTGGTTACACTGTTTGGGTTTGCTGCCACTGTCAAAAATGTACCTGACATTTTTTTTCACCTGAACCATGGATCATCTTTTCTGGAACACGCAGAGCATAATTCTCCATGCTCCAGTCTGCGAAGCCCTCTATCTACATATGCCAAATGTTATTATTGCAGTTCCTTCAGGAGTGACCTTAGAAGAGCCAGTGTTTGTTCCAAAGAACTTCAAGCTGTTCACTGTGGTATATTCATAGTCACAGATTTAAAATACATCAGCGAGAGAAAATGCATTTAGGCTGTGTACTGTTTCACGGAGTGCATGGGTCCCCTCGCCCTGCTTTCTGCTCCTTCCATGTCCTCTCTTTATTACTCTTGGCCACTCAGACACCGTGCATGCAAATTTGACTTTCCCGTGGATTTTAAATTGAGTTGCACGTGATGGAGATTATCTTCATTGGGTGACGGTAGAGTGTCGATATTTCTAGTTCTTTCCGAGTCCACCTGCTCTATACTAGAATTAAAGATTTATGTAATAATAGAATTTTAAAACTGACAGGGCTCTTAAAAATTAACTGGTCCAACTCCTATGTTTTATAGATGAGGAAACTGAGGCCCATCAATGTTACGTCATTTCCCCAAGGCCACAGATTAAGCTGGCGGCAGAGCCAGGACTAAAACCTGCAGGTATACCAACTTCTGGACCGAAGGAAAAAAATGTTTTTCACTCTTCAAGGCTGCCTCCAGGTTGTGTAATGACATCTTTGAGTAAGTGGAAACTAGTTTAAAAAAGACAGGAATTAATTTATTGTCTTGTTCAAACTGGGAAATATATTGATTAAAGTGCATAAAAGCACTCACAAACGTGGTAAGCCTATTTATCTGAAACTTAGACAATTGGGAAACCTAAATAATGGGATTGTTTTGTGCTCAACTTTAGTGAGAGAGGAACAAATGAAAAGTTAATAGGCTCGTATCAGGGATTTTTTTAAACACGAATTCCAAACAACCTTATAGTGTTATGGGGTCTGTATATATTATGTTTTGTGGTCTATTATGGGGTTGATAACATTTTTACAGTATTATTATTATTTTTTAAAATTTCATTCTCCATGAAATGATGGTCTATCAAACACCCTTTATTTCATTAAAAACTTTCATTTGTTCAACCTTAATGAGCTGTGAATGCCTGGTAATTCACTGGATGTTGAAATATGAAGACTGATATGGCTTAAGGAGGCTACAGTTTAGTTCATGGAGAAAACAAAAAGGCATGAATAATTACAGTGTAAACAAGAAGTTCTCATGTGCCTAGAGTTCTGGGGAAGCTTTAGGAGGGATATCTAACACAGACCAGGAAGCCTGGGAAAACTTCTCCACGCAGAGCCCTGCATTAAAGGACAAATCACTAAGGTGAAGCAAGTGGTAGGGCTATGGGCTGGGCCAGATGCAAGGGAGATTTTACCAGGTACAAGGAGCAGTATGTGAATGGCAAGGAGGCATGGGATAGAATGAAAGCTGGTTGAAAGTTTGTGCCAGGGAGCCTAATGGGAAATTGAACTATAAAGCCAGGGGTTAATTAGTTAAAGATAAATAATTTCTTCTTTTCATTTGGAAGGCAGCTACGTAAGCAGGTTCACCAAGAGTATGGATATTCCTAGGATCATGGTAATCTCATCTTCATCTTCTATTAACTGATACCTTAGTACTTCAGCAGTGAGTAACTGGAGTGCAAAGCAGGTTAGAGGCGCTTAAGGCATGGAATGGGTACAGGAAATGGGAGGGAGAAAGGGGAAAGGAGAAAAGATGGGGGTGGTGAGGGTGGGATGGAAATGCCTGAAAAGAACTGGCTAGTATTCACAGGTTTCCCTGGGACCCAGGTAGTCCTCTTCCATCAACAATCTTTGGCCATTAAAATCATCTGTGAACCTTCTGTTCATGGATAATGGCTGGAATTTTACAACTTCTGCATTGGTAACACAATATGATAAAGAACTTGTAATGATTTATAATGTTTATAATGATGGATCTCTCGAAATTCAATGCCCCAATGAAATCAAGACAGGTAAAATCTTATATTAAATTTTGTTAGAATATTGTACCAAGTTTTTGAGAAGCAGTCACCAATTTCTGGTGAGCAGGGTAGCTTAGTTAATTAGAACATTGAGTTAATCAGAATACCACATTTTCCCATCATTCTAAATAAATTAGCTTACTAAATCTAATTCCTTTTTGCAGACCTCTGAAATTGGATTTTCAATCTTCTACGCAAGAAGACTAAGGTAAATATAAACGTAGTATACACAGATTAAATCAAAGGCAGTTCAATGAACACCAATATTTTCTCCAAAAATAAAATATCAGGTAGAATTACATCATTTCAATCATAAAATACGAGTTCATTTCCAAGTGTTGGAAAATATATATTTTTAAAATATATTAAAGGAAGGAGTAAGGATCCAACCAAAAGCCATAAGAGATGTGATCTCACTTTATAGAGAAGATAATGTTTGCCCTCTGTGGTTGATTCCATCAAAAGAGAGAGAGACTTAAAGATCTGCTCAGACTTCAGTTCAGGGTGAAAGGGCAGGGACTTTGTGCTATACCTATCACCATGAGCTGAGTTAAAGCACCGGTGAAAAACAATTTTAAGTTATGAAAGGCTGTCTGATATTAGAGGGCTTTTCAATATCCAGTTAACCGGGTGTAAGGATGGTGCTCCAGGTCTTGGATGTTACTCAGGGATCAGTGATGAGAGGCATGTTTTTACTACCTCCTCCTGAAGCATTTAGCGGTTGCCTCATCGAGGTTTGTCTGCTCACATGTTCTGCCACATTTATCAACGTGTGTCTTTGTTTTTGCATTCCTTCCAGATTCTTCATGAAAAACCATCTCTTTTGACCTGCTCCTTAATTTGAAGCAGTGTAAGCAATGTCTGGGTTCAGTGTCTCTATAATAATGTAACTGCATTGCTTTTATTCTTTTAGAAGAAGATCCTTTTTCTAAGCTCAATGTTCTTTACCATACTTCAGTGGGGAACTTTGACGCAGTCAACATTTATCGAGCCCCTTAGTGCAAAGCACTAACTATCTGAAGCAACTTGATGCTACACAAATGACCAGGATGGGTTGGTTACTCTGCCCTTAAGCAGTTTATATGTGAGTGGTCAAGGTGACGGAAAAATAAAAAAATTATCATCAGTGAAATAGGTGTTATAATGGAGGTAGAGACAGGGCTGTCGGAGAGTGAAGGATCACTTAAGCTGGAAGGAAACTGAGCCTGAGTGTTAAAGAATCAATTGGACTTTGTCAAGGCCCAGCTGTCAGCAA
>NW_006207268.1:528730-554969 GCF_000334495.1 Tupaia belangeri chinensis
CTAAAATTTTAGTTTAAAAAAAAAAAAAAACCCCCCCCCTTTTTTTTTTTTTTTTTTTTTTGCAGAGCATGTGGTTTACTTATCTATCAGACTTCCACCACCTGGATTTCTTACCCACAATTCTTAGATTTGGGAAGGAAAGAATTTGATCTCTTTGTACGGTTTCCCTTCCCTAACTTGCCTTCTTCAGTGTGCCTAGAAGGAGGCCCAAGTCACAGAGTAAAGTCTGTGTACAGGTAGGGACTGGAGAGGGGAGAAAGTCGGAAGCTCAAATACACTTGGCTTCTATGTGTGTGTGTGTGTCCGCGCACGTTCCTGCCCTTTGATTTTTTTTTCCTTTCCTTAAAATTTGCCAGAGGGCATGTATGCTAGGGAGAGACAGAGAGAGAAAGTGAGGAAGCACCTCCTGTGGGGGATGGTCACACTGCTATCCCTTCCCTCTTTCTCCTTTCTTTTGAGATTTTGGGCATGCACACGGGTGTACCAGGAATGATTCTGAAGCTGCAGGGTCTAGGACTCAATCTCTCCACTGGCCATGTTGGATCCAGCAGCCTGAACTATCATGTCACTGGCTGGCTCTTTGCCCTTTGGTTTCTTTCTGTCTTGATTTTCTCAGAAAGAAAAGGAATACATTTCAGAAGAAAAAATAAACGTATGAAATTCTTCCTTTTCTTACAATTCTCCCACCAACCTATTGTTTTTAATGTTAAAAATTCCTGACAGGGACCAGCAGTTGGTATAATGGCTATGTTGCTGAACTCCCCTGTAGTCAACCGTGGTTCGAGTCCCGGACCCAGTGGCGTAGACTCATGCTGGGAGCATGTCTGTGCATGCCCAAGATCCCGAGAGGAGAATGGAGGAGAAGGGATTGTGGTGTGGCCGTCCCCCTGCGGGGGAGATTTCTCACTTTCTGTCTCTCTGTCTCTCTCTGTCTTTCTGGCAAGCACACTCCCCCTATAGAAAAAAGCTCTCCAAAAAAAAAAAAAAAAATACTTACAAATATTAAGCACTCAATAAATTTATAATAAAAATTTATTTTTTAAGAGTTTTGTTTTGTTTTGTTTTTCCTATAGGGCACATGTGCTTGCCAGAGAGAGACAGGAAGTGAGAAATCACCACCTTCATCAGAGGGGATAACCATGCTGCAATACCACAACACCTTCTTCTCATTCTTCTCTCAGGATTTTGGGCATTCATGCACACATGCCCGGCACAAGTTTTAAGCAGCCGGGTCAGGGATTCGAACTGTGGTCGACTACATGAGAGTCCAGCAATGTAACCATTACACCATCTGCTGATCCTCTCATAAAAATTTATTTTTTTTAAGTTGAGAAGCAAGGCAGATGGAATAAAAAGAATCTAATTAACAAAGGTTCTTAGAACTTTGGCATTTAAAACAATTTTATTTCTTCCATGAGAGAGGGAGACAAAGAGATAGGTGGGGATAAAAAACAAAGTCTTCATACCACTTTCACTGTAGTCTCTGCTTGCCTAGCTCACAGGTTTGTACTACGTATGGAAAGACTTCAGGATCTGAACCTGGAACCTTCCCATATGGCCTCAGAAGAATAGTGATGCATTACCACTGTGCTGCCATGGCTGACCAACTTTAGCATTTTTTTTTTTTTTTGAGAGTTAGGATTATGAATTTTATTCTACTCTCCACCCCCATTAGTGGATGATGGCTTTAAACATTGTATAAAAATAAAAAGCATCTTTATCTTGATTTCTTTGTGGCTCCAGAAAGAGTGATATAAAAGAATGAACTACAATTGATTAGAAAATAACAACAGCAACCTGAAATATGCTTACGGTAACTCCCATAAGATACTGTGAGAAGTCATGGGGACTAGTGGAGAGAGGGAAAATGATATGTGGACATGAAGCTGGAAGGAAAGCGGAGGAGATGAAGAAGAGAGAAAAGTCAGAGGGTCTAGGGAGAGAAAGAAACAGGAGAAATGGACACTGGGTGGGAGAAAGAAGGAAAAGAGAAGTGAGGGGAAGTGAAGTGATCATGAAAAGGGGAGCGAGCACATGGAGTGTGAAGCGTAGGAGACCATTTGTTTTATACTTAGGGATTCATTTCTGTAGTGGGTTTTGCAGTGTTGTCACCTCATCATATTTCCTCAAAATTCTCATTAACCACTGTTTATAGCTGTTTAACTGCTGCTTACCTTTGGATTTTGAAGGGCTTGACTCATAATGGGATAGATAATCGTAGTAGCCCATCATGAGGAAATAATTATTCTCTTGGCATATCATCTCTGGCAAAGATCTGGGCCCTGAGCAAGGGGTTTCCATGTTCCTGCTTAAGGAGTTGGAGGTTTACTGTGATTGCCTTCCTTCAAGAGCAGGATTTGATTTTTTTTTTCCCACTTAAGAAGCTATCACATCTTATAATTAGGTAAGCATCACATTTTCTCTTACTTGTTTGCGTTTTTGAAGAGTCATCTTGCTTGGTGTGGTATTTATTATCTTCTAGAGAGAACTGTTCTTAAGTCATGGGAAAGCAGTCCTGGACACCTGCTTTAGAAAACTCCACATGCAAGAGCCCAGTGCGGGGATGAGGAGAGGTGCTCTCTTTTGAGATGTTTTTGCCTCAGGGTAAATGTGCTCACCGGAGAAAGACAGACAGACACAGAGAGAGGGAAAGTGAGAAATCCCCCCCAGGGGGAATGACTAGCAGCAATCCCTTCTCTGTTCTCCTGAGATCTTGGGCATACACATACATGTGCCTGAAGTGACTTTGAAGCCACCAGGTCCAGGACTTGAACCCTGGGGGACCATGAGGGAGTCCAACAATGAAACTGCTGTGTCATCTGTTGGTCCCAGCTTTTTTTTTTGTTTTTTTTTTTTTTTTTTTTTTTTTTTAGAGATTTTTGCTGTAGGGCACCTGTGCTTGCCAGAGAGTCAGACAGAGAGAAAGTGAGAAATTACACCCCAGGGGCGATGGCCAAGCCTCAGTCCCGTCTCCTCTCTTCTCCTCTTGGGAATCTGGGCATGCACGCACATGCGCCTGGCATGAGCTCCAAACTGCTGCGTCTGAACCCACCCTCCACCACGTGGGAGTCCAGCGAAGTAACCATGATACCGTCTGCTGGTGCCTGTTTTTTAATTGTCAAAGGGCAATTGGACTCACTAGAGAGAGAGAGAAAGCGCCCGCGGTGGGGCGTGGTGCAGCACAGACCCCGGTCCTCCATTTAGCATCCCGGCAGCCCTTGCACACACGCGCGCACGTGCCCGCCCCGCCGGCGTGGTTCTCAAGCGGAGGGCCCGGACCAAACCCCAGGTGCGAACCCCGGGCGCGGTCGGCCCCTGCTCGGAGCGCTCGGCCCATGACCACCACGCTACGGAGGCCCAAGAAAGGTATTCGTGAGAATTTTCATTTAGTTTTTAAAAACATTATTCTCTTAAGAAAACTGAGGTAGAATTGAGGAAAGACATATTCCTGAAAATGTGAAAGTGTGCACTTTGTAGAGTTTTAGGCATTTTTAGGAAATGACGAAAACTTCAGCGTTAGTGCCGCTTTGAAATGAAGGATTAAAACATGGAGATTTTTCTGTTTGTTCTTCCGCTTGTTTCCATTTCCATGAATAGCTTTCTGCTTTGGGGACTTTCTCCCTCTACAGCTTGCTGTGCTGTTACTTGGCTTTTGAATATCGATAACCAAAGATGTTTACTGTCTTTTAGTGGGGAAAAAAAAATCTTGTGTTTATTTCTTAGGTGGTAGGGGATGGTTGCCAACGGACGGTGTTGGAGTCTGTATTTCAAAAAAAGTCACCCTTCTTATTTAGCGTTGTCCTTCATAATACAAATTGCAAATAAGGCAGTGTGCCAGTGCTGAAAAGTAATTTCAATTAAAATTCCCAGGGCTTTTCAGGGGCAACACAGGAGTCAGCCTTAACACAGTGTCCTTGAGTCTGGGCATAGCTTACCTGGAAAGCTTCAAAGAGGGACAAGTAATTTTAGTGTCACCTCCCTTGTTCCCTCTCTTACCCCTCCCTCCACCCCACCAAACCATAAACAAAGCAACAGCTGCCCTCTCTACAAAAAGGAGGTTCCGTGGCCGCTTGTCTGGAAAAGCTGGTAATGGACTATTAAATAGTTGTTTGTGAAATCACTGCACAGTAGTGTTTACTTGTTTCTGCGTTTCTGTGTATCCAGTTCTGGATAAAAAGCAGATCATTTGACAAGGTCCTAGAGTAAACAGTATCTTGATATTCCTCTCTGTCTTCTGGTTCAGGCCTCCGCATTTTCTATTGTTATGCAAATGAGGAAGGGCTGGTTTGGGTGCTGGGGCCAGGTGCTGGTGCGGTGGTGTAGCAAATGGATCCACCTGAGACAGGTTCTAGATTGGTGTCCTCAGGCCTCCCTATGCACACTGGGTACACACACACACACACACACTTAATTCAGGCTGGCTGATACTGGGGATAAATGGTGGCATGAAGACCGCATTGGGGTACCTGTCTGTTCTCATGAAATAAATGAATAAATAAAGAATAATAATAATCCTGCACTGAAGGTTGGAATAGCCTGTCCCAAAGGGACACTGTGCCCCTGTCCTATAGTATCTCCCTTATCACCTTGTTATGGCTTTTGTAAATCATATAACTGGAACCAGCAGATAGCATAATGGTCACATCGCTGGACACTCACATAGTTGACTGTGGTTTGAGTCCTGGACCTAGTGGCTTAAAACTCATGCTTGGCATGAATGTGCATGCCCAAAATCCTGAGAGAATGGAGGAAAAAGAATTGCAATGTGGCCAATTCCTCCCTGTGGGGAGGACAGTTTATTGCTTTCTGTTTCTGTCTCTCTGGTGTGTGGGGGCAAAAGAGATAGCAAAATTCTCTCTTAAAAATTAAATTACACAATTAAGCATCATTCAAATTAAGGCTACTGGTAAAAATCAAGAGTTGCTGTGGAGGCCTGCACGTGGTGTGGTGGCTAAGGTGCTGGACTCTCACATGGCCAACCCTGGCTTAAGTCCTGGTTGTGGCGACTTGAAAATTGTATCAGGTCTGTGAGCATGTGTGGCCGAAATCCCAGGAAGAAAATAGAGGAGAAGGGATTGCAGTGTGGCCATCTCCCTGAGGGGGAGGGGGGTGATTTCTCACTTTCCCTCTCACTGTCTCTCTCTCCAGTGAACACACACCATGCCCTTTGGCAATAACCTACCTAAAAAAAAAGTTGTTTTGGAGGGCAATGGTAAATTGATATCCATCATTAACATTGGAGCTCAATCATCTCTCACACTTATTGAGTGGTTGCTTATGTGCCAGGCACTGTACTAGAGGCTTTATCCTTATCATCTCATTTGCCTTCACAAGAGTGCTGTGAGGCCACTACTGTTATTACATATAGTACACGGGACTTCAGCTATTTGGCAAGTTTTATAGTTGACAGGAAGAGGAGCTATGATTCGAACTGAGATTTTTTCCACCCCTCAGCCTGTGTATTCATCAGACTTGAGTCAATAGAGAAATGGGGTCAAGAGAAAAGAGGGTCCAGGACAATTCAACTTGGATGTGCTGAGTTGGAGTGTGTTGTCTCACCAATGAGCCTGGCTGGAAGAGTGTGGACGAGGGGAGAACTGAGTAGAGGGAAGGTGGACGTCATGAGCTCCTGACCACCCCTGGGGCTTGGAAAGGAAGGACTAGTGGAAATGATCATAAATTGGAAGAGGAGCTGTGGAGGAAGAAGGTTAATTTCACACATTTACCTGTCCCTAAGCTGATGGAATAATTTTCTCTGATGTCCCGTTGATTCTGCAGGACCTGTGTCCTTCTCTAATGGCTGTCGATTATGTCTGGCCATCACGTAGTTTGCAATAATTATATATCCATGAGGTATTGTTATCTTCATAGGTGTTTTTCTTTTTCTTTTTTAAAAAAATTTATCAGAGTGCATATGTGCTTACTAGAGAGAAAGAGAAAGAGAAAGGGAGGGAGAAAGCACCCCCTCCTATGGGGCATGGTCATGCCACAATCCCTTCTCTATTTCTTCCTCCTTTTGGGATTTTGGGCATATATGCCACTGGATCTTGGACTTGAACCTGCAGCTGGCCACATGAGATCTGGCTCCCTTAACTACTCGGCCATGAAGCTGGCCCCCTCAAAGCCACTTTAATTCACTTTTACAGCAGAGGAAACAAGAGGCAGTGGATTGGCCAATCTAAGACTATAATTTACATTGTTTGCTCTGAGCACAGCACCCTTTCCAGCACACACTCTGCAGCTTCCCATTGGTTGCCTTAGAATGCCTTCTAGGCCACTCTCTTTCCTCTCACATGTATGCCCTTCATTTTGGTCTGCTCTTGCTTTAGCCTGTTTCACTTCTAGGAGATGGTACGAGTTATACATGCACTATTCCAATCTCTGTCTGATATTGGGTTCTGTTAATTCATTGTTATGTGGAGAATGCCTTCGTGAAACACAACAAGCTGCAGAAAATATAATTCTCCCTTAATGTATATTTACTAAGTGTATTTATTATTCATCAGGATGTGCATTTTAAAATGTGAGTCTAGATTCCCTCACTTTTAATCCCAAACAAATGTTAAAAGATTTATTTTTATAATAATCCTGGAATGAGAGCAAAGTAAGCCTCCCTAAACACAGCTTGCCAAGTGGTGGATGTTAGCTCTATATATCCACACTAGATGCTCAATCTGTGGTTGCTTGTCATCTCTTACTGTTTCTGGGGGTGATGTACAGAGTGTACGAGCACACCAGGGCCCGTCAATGGTTGCAATTTGTTGGCACTGACTCCAAGGAAGGAGTACTGCAAGGGAAAAATGTTACAGTCCCCTTTCTTTGCAAGATATAGACAGATATAGTGGGAGAAATAAAGGCAGATGGGTGAAGAAAAGGGAATATGTGGGCCAGGAGACAAGAAAATGTACAAAAATAAACTTCAAAGGCCTCAAGGTGCCATCAACATGAAAGTGTCTGAGTAGTAGATGAAGAATTAAACATGAATGCACTAAGCATCCCAGAATGAATAATTCCTACTTTTCTGTTTTGCAAAAGAGAAGGCTTTAGAGAGCAGGTGTCAGCATGAGGTTGGTACAGTGGAAAATTCTTACTAGTAGTGAGAGTCCAGTTTACATAATAGTACAGTGGTATCTCTTCAGCTGACGTTGATGGGAGTCTTTGCTATTAGTGACTTTTGTTCCAGTTCCAAGTGGCATCCATTTCACACATTCCTCAAGATCCAGAATGTAAAAGTTCCCAGGTTATCAGTTTAAGACATTTTCTCATTTGTGAGGATTAGTGAAGGGCTTCATTCCTGCCCAAATAGTATACATATATTTTAAACCCATAATACCTATAATATGTTAATAATCAACATGAGTTAAAATAATTCAATTAAAAAAATAGTCCAGTTTAAAATGCCATTCAATACAAATCTAGGGATATTTTCTTTCTTCAAGACTGAGTACCACTACATCTAAAACACCAGTATGGCAGGTGTTAGTTAGAATTATAAACCCAGTAAGAATAGAAGTTAATGGGGCTGGCAAGTAGTGTGGTGGTTAAGGACGCTGGACTCCCACATGGGTGATCACGGTTTGAGTCCCAGACCTGGTGGCTTGCTTTTTCACTTTCTCCCTCTCTGTCCCTCTCTGGTCAAATTTAAATAAATAAAGAAAGAAAGAAAGCAAGCAAGCAAGCAAGCAAGCTAAATAAAATCTTAAAAAAAAAAAAAAGAATAGAAGTTAATAAGAGAGTGATGCTACAGCTTTATTTAGCAATTATGGATTTTTGAACACATTGAGATAGAGTCAATAAAACCACAGCAGAAATTGATCTCTGTGGTTTTGAACCTACTCTCAAATAAGTGTAGACAAAGGTTGAGAAAAAGGAACCCAATTGTCTAGTAGACAGATGCAGAATCCCACATTCTGTTATGATGAATTATTCAAATATAGTTTCAATGTAGAGAAATATTTGGCGAAATACTTGTATCACATTAAAACTTTCTGGTGTTCAGAGGAAATGGTTGTAACCTACATTTCAAAACTAATTCCATCCTGTTTATAGTGGTAAACCAGTTAGATAATGATTAAGATTGAAGAGTCATATTTAACCAAGAATCAGTTTACCCATGTAGTATAACAATTTTAAAAATAAATAAAATAATCTTAATGATATCATGGAAAATAGCCATTTTCTAAAATTAAAAGAAAAAAAATGATAGCAAATTAAATAAACTATTTGTATTAAATAAACTATTTGTATTACGGTTACTCTTTGGCCTTTGTCTTGAACCTCTCTGTTCAATGCCACTGTTCTTTCTTTTCTGGAAGAGTTCCCATTGGCCATTGCCTTACAAGTTAGCTCAACTGATGGGGAACAAAATCATTCTCCTCACTGTGAGATACTAAGTGAAGTGACCTCTAAATTCTTGCCATAGTCCTTAGCATTTGATAAATGAATTAAATAGAAACAATTGGGTATCTTCTGCTGAACTTGATGCCTGTAATAAATGTCACTGGTGTCATACAAAACAATTTATAAAGTAGTTTGAAAATAATTGTTTCAACTACAGAGCAGGCAGTGAGAGACAAATGGGAAGGATTTGTGAGAGGGCATTTCTATAATGACATCATAAGAGCCAAGAGGCTTTCAGTGACAATTCTATTCATGCCAAGCAAGAGCAGGACAAAACAAGGTAGCCAGCGTGTTATTTTTATCTTTGTTTGTTATTTTTACCCTTTCTTAAGTGATTGGAGAAATAAGAGTGGTGGTGGGGAGACTTCAAATCAGCTTAAGCATTAGTTTACTTGTGTGAATTTGCATTACCTCCTACTAAGTTTCATGAAATCCCTTTGCTGGCCATAAGAACAGACAGGTACAAGATTACCCGGATTTTATAGTCCTGTGTCTCAAAATATTGGGGATGTGAAAATAACAATGGTTAGCATTGCATGCTGTACAGAACAGGCTTTACATTTTTAGTAAAATTTCCAAATGAGCCTTGTATCCCTGAAATGTTGTCAAAGGTTATGTTTAGTTCATGAGGCAGGCGCAAAACAATGAAGTTTTCTCTCATACAAATTCCTAAGATGAGAAAAAATTAAAAAAGCAAATTAAGTGGAGAGAAGTAAATGAGACATTATTTCTCCAAAGTTGTTTTATTGCCTGCCAGGAAAATATCTTCAGGAGATGGACTGAAAAGGTAAAGACTTCTGTAGTGAGCATCTGAGCCACAGCAGATTTGTGGGTATTATTGGCTTTTTCAGACATCAAAAGCAAACTGTGTGAAAGATGATGGAGGTGCTCAAACAGGAATGGGGAATGAAAATGAGCAAATAGAAGATCATGCTCAATAAAAACACAAAATGATCATCAGAATAAATGAGACTATCAGTGCACAAGTAGAAGAAAATCAACTAGGAACATCTGTTCAGGTGAGGCTGAAATTAAGAGAATAATCAGGCTCTGGTCGTGTGCATTTGGAAAAAGTCTATGAACGGTATGATGAGTAGCATGTCTTCCTTCGCCCTTGTGGGATGCTCGTATACTAACTTTGTACTTCCGTTAAAATTGAGTTGAGTGGCTGTGGATGTCATACCTTTCAAGAAGCAGAGGTTTGTAGCAAAGATGCAGTCAAACGTGCACTGCAGATTAAAGAAATTTTAATGGCGAAATAAAAATTTCTCAGAGAAATATGCAAAGATACATTAGTTCTGAAAAAAAAATCTAAGTAAGTCTTTGTATGAATGAAATTACAGTTATATCAGGACACAGAAATGGAAACTATGTATAACACAGAGATTATACAAATCCATATGGATCCCTGGTTCTGGAAAAGATAGGATACACACATTTCTTCCTATTCCTCCTGCTAAATTCTGGACGTTACACATAGAATATTGGGTCATCAGAAGAGTTGCGTCGTATTTTTTTCTGTTTTTCTGTGAAAACATGTATCATAACTTTGCTGACAACACAATGAACACAAGAAAACTGTGAAGATGCAGAGAGGAATGCAGACAAGTTAGAGACTTTGGGACCCAAAGAACATATCAGTGAGTTTCCCGGGTTTCCTTTTTGCCACATGTGTCCCAGAAGCCAACAACCTGAAAATGTCACAAGTGCAGAAAACAAGCCAACTAATAAAAAGCTCTGTTAAACCCTTTTGGTTAAAGAAACCAAAGGCCCAGAAAGGGGTCATCATAGTAAAATAGAAGACTTTTAGAATTTTTTGGAAAATTAGCCCTCTATCTAAACACCATAGAAAATAATAAGTAGTGAGGAGCCTGGTCTTCTGCCTTTTTTTTTTTTTTTTTTTTTTTTTTTTTTTTTTTTTTTTTTCACCAGCGAGAGACACAGAGGGTGTGAGAAAGCAAGCCACCAGGTCTGGGACTCAAACTGTGGTCAACCTTTTGGGAGTCCAGTGCATTAACCATCACACCCCCTGCCAGCCCTGGTCTTCCACTCTTAACTGGGAATAATGGGGTGCTTTTCCCACTCCTTGCTGGGGTTGTGTCAGAAAAGGCAAGGGGGAAATTAGGACTTCAACTTCCTCCCACAGGTCATAAGCCACTTTCTTCCCACTGGAGGGGTGAATGGAGGCCTAGTAGAGCCTGAGTTTCTACCTCTACTTAGCAAAAATGAGACAGCACGTTTTTTTCCTGTAGTATTGTGCTAGAGAAAACTTACTGAAATAGGAGATCTAAATATGATCCAAAGTTTAGTAAGATAAAATCTATAATGTTCAGAATATAATTAAAGCACTTTCATACCAAGAACCAGGCAAAGCTCAATTTGAGTAACAGGCAATGAACAAAAGACAATACCAAGATGGCATAGATGTTGGAATTATTTGAGAGGGATTTTCATGCAACCATCATAAAATATGTTAGACCTAACCTCAATGACTTAGTCAGTAGCATACTAAACTGAAATGCAGGAAGTCATATGGCCAACCGTGGGTTCAGATCCCTATACCCTGAAACACATCCAGGGCAAATGTGTCTGTCCAAAATCCTCACAAGCTGGAAGGCTAGTTGGAAAGGGCGTCATAGCATGATCAGAAACTGCTGAGGTGTCTCTCTCTCTCTCTCTGTCTCATGCACGTGCATGCAGTCTCTATCATGAATAAAATAAAAATGCTTCAGTGAACAATTATGAACACACAGAAAACAAATTATAAAATAAAAAGTATTGGCAAATAAATAGAAGATATAAAAAGGAACCAAATGTAAATGTTAGAGCTGGAAAATACAGTAAATAAAATGTAAAAGACATCGGATAGGCTCAGTAATGGAATGGAGGGGGCTGAGGGAAGAATTGGTGAACTTGAAAACAGTACATTCGAGATTATCCAATTTACATAACAGAGAGAAAACATGACAGGGCTTCAAAAAGTTCACAGGAAAGTGGACTTAAAAGTGCAAATTTATTTTGGTGCAAAATATTTTTGAAATCTATGCCTAAATTTTTTGGTAATATGCATTTTCCTTGAACTTTTGGAAGGCCCCCTCATAGATTAAAAAATTACACACAGAGCCTAAGGGGCTATGGAACTATAACAAAAGATGAAATAATCATATTAATCAAGTACCAGCAGGAGGGGAAGAAAAGGAGTGGGACCCTAAAATTGCTCAAAGAAATATAGTTGAAAATTTCTTAAGTTTGGAAAAAGACAAACCTACAAAAATCTGTAAAAGGCAGTTTAAAGGAGCTGAGCTAGGACTAGCCTTGTAGCCTCATGTTAAGGGAGCTGAATGGCTGATTATGATTTGAATCCCAGTCCTAGGGCCATGGCATATGCCAGGCACATATGTGTGTGTATGATTGCATGTGTATGCTCCAAATCCCAACAGGATAGAGAAACAGAGGAGAAGGGGTTGTGGTGTGACCATGTACCATTGAGGGGATGCTTTCTCCTTCTTTCTCTGGTGAGCACGTGTGTCCACTGTTCATTTTTTTTTTTAAAGCTAAACTAATCAGAAGTAGGAAAAAATCTAAAGATATCTATATCAATACATATCAGAGGAGACAATCTCAATGAGCCGACCACTTTAACGCTCATGAAATTGCGGGAGCACATGCAGAATATCTATCAGGGCCTTAAGAAGCTGGAAATACTAACTGCTTTAACAGGCAAGTTTCTGCATTGCATTATCTTTTTTTTCTTCCCAGTTGTTAATCCTGTGAAATGGCACATAATCCATGTTGATCACATTTACACAAATCAATGTATTTTAATGACTTTTTAAATAAAAAGGGCCTAAGTTAAAAAAAAAGGCAAAAAAGTCAAATAAATCATATTAAATTACTATCTGTTTCCTACTACATGAGAGCCATTGTGATTGTTCTCACTCAGATGTTCAGTCTGTCATTTTGGGGAGAATATGTGTGTTACTAGGTTAGAAAGTGACTATTGGATGCACTTTGTCCAAGAAACTTCAATGATGTGAAGAAGGAAGTTAGAAAGAAAAGAGAAACTAAAATTTCAATTTGATCCAGCTGGGTAGTTGTACATTTTTACTAATGAATATAATTAATTGCTGTTGGGAAAGCCATTTTTAGTTTAAAAAAAATTGCCAGAGGGCATGAGGACTTACAGAGAGAGAGGGAAATAGAGAGAAAGAGAAAGGAAAAGCCAGAAAGTGCCTCCCCATAGAGGACAGTCACATTGTAATTCCTTCTCCTCCATCTCTCCTTTCAGGATGTTGTGCTCTGTATGCACACCTGTGTTTTTCAGGATGCCAGGTCCACGACTCAGACTGTGTAGTTGGCCATGTGGGATCCAGCCACCTTAACCATGTGTCACTAGCTGGCCCAGATAGCTTTTTTCTTCTCTTCTCTTCTCTTCTCTTCTCTTCTCTTCTCTTCTCTTCTCTTCTCTTCTCTTCTCTTCTCTTCTCTTCTCTTCCTTCCTTTTCCTTTTCCTTTTCCTCTTTCTTTCTCTTTCTTTCTTTCTTTCTTTCTTTCTTTCTTTCTTTCTTTCTTTCTTTCTTTCTTTCTTTCTTTCTTTCTTTCTTTCTTTCTTCTTCTTCTTCTTCTTCTTCTTCTTCTTCTTCTTCTTCTTCTTCTTCTTCTCTCTCTCTCTCTCTCTCTCTCTCTCTCTTTCTCTCTCTCTCTCTGTTAATTGCCAGAGGACACTTATACTCATTAGAGAGAGACAGAGATAGAGAAAAAGCACTACCTGTCCTGCAGATCACAGTCTCTTGGTAATCACTTGTTCTTTTCCATTCCTTCGGGATTTGGAGCATGGCACACATGTGTACCCTAGCATATTTTTCAAGCTGCTGGGACCAGGATTTGAACTGCATAATCTGCCATGTGGGATCCAATCCCCTTAACCACTAGGCTATGAGCCAGTTCTGGAAAATCTTTATGAAAAGAAGGAACATGCATCTCTGAAAAAAAAACCACTTTTAAAGCTATTACATCACAGGCATGCCATCAATATTTGGCAAATGAATGCATGAAGTACAGGATGAAATACTTTGATGTAAGAATTTCTTTTTTTTTTTTTGGTGGCAATTTTGACAATTGTGAAGAGCAGACTTCTCAACTGTATGAGTAATTTTAAATTTTGTGCCCTGTGTTTAAATGTGTCTTTTAAAGAAAACTTTTCTTACCTCAAGGTCATAGGCATACTTGTCTATATTTTCTTTTAGTTGAATGTTTTGATAACATAAATACCCAGTTTCAGAATGAATCTTAACTATCAGCCTTGGAAGACCTTCATAGGCCTTTCAGACTCTCACACTGAGGTCATGTCTTTGAGTGAGCACGTCCTCAGTATCAGTGTGGTTTTCTCAAGCCACAAGTGCAGCGAATAATTGCACTGATGCTGACTTACACTGTGGAGTGTGGAGTTTTCTATGGCTTTCTGAAGAGCACTAAATTTGTGGTCCATCAGTAGATATTGCTCAAAACAACATATGAAATAAAGGGATTTTAAAAATTAAGCCCACATATTAATGTAGAAATGATCACCTTTAATACTAACGGCATGACCATATATTAGAGGCCCTTAGATACTTAAAAAACAAAAACCTCACATATTTATTTTTCTCACCATAGCAGTATATCCTCACTTCAAGAGTGAGTCCAGATATGGTTGGAGGATGGGAGTGAGGAGTGGAATCACATTTTCACTTTGTAAAATCCCCAGGTGATTTGGAGTTATTTCTGTTTTCTCCCCACCAACTTCCTCTCCAATCTTGAGAATCACAGGTTTAGTGTGCCAATGCGCATGTGATTCTCTGACTTAGAAGCAGATTCCCAAGCTCTTGTGAGTACTAGACTCTGATTTCATGTGGTGCTGGGCCCAGGATTCTAAAAACATGCTTTTACCATTGACAAAGTGCTTGCTTATATCTGAGTTTATTTGATCCTCTTGCTGTCCCTGTGATTGGAGCCTTTTTATCCCCATATGAAAAACAAGGAAACTAAGTTAGAAGTGATGAGTTTAGAAGTCAACTGTAAATCTTCAAACTCTATTTCTGGATCTTTCTCAGTGGTCAAAAGCCCAAATGGAGGTAGGCTATTAGGAGAACAATTGTTATAGGAGAATCAATAGTGATAAAGAGACTTTAAACCCACCTCTTTGAGGTTCCCATAGAGTTAAAAATTTGTGTATACTATGGAGAAAAACAACATAAAAGATATACCATAAAGGTTTCATTTAAGTATGACAAAGCCCTATGTCAACACGAACTCTATAAAAATTCATGGTTCTCTTCTCAATAATTTAAATCTGTTTTTGAAAGTGCATATTTATATAAAAAGAAGAGAGGAACATTAAAGCTGGCATAATACTGTCAGCTGTTGGCCATATGGAAAAATTTAAATTGTCATAAAAGCTGCCCAGTTATAAAATGTTTTAGATAGATTTTTAAAAAAAATCACATTTTAAGCATTTGAGCAATATGCTCAAAAATGCATTGGTGAACTGCATTAGTAATTGCTTTGATTGTAATTTTACATTGTTCTTCCAAAGAAAATTAATCATTTTTTGAACTGACCTGAGTAATAGGCAATGAAATAAGTTTTTAGTGTGACAAAGGTGTTAATAAGCACATTTTTCCAAAAATGCATTTTTAATCTTCATCTGTTAATACTCTATGTAGTATTTATGGATATAGTTAATATTAAATATTGTTTATTATTTACCTACTAGGTACAAAGTGCTGTATACTAAGCCCTTCAATGTAACTGGTATTATATACATGAAGACATAGGATAAGAGAGTTGAAGAATTGTTCCTGACCTAATTTCTTTTTTTTGGGAGAGGTTTTTGCTATTGGGCGTGTGCGCTTGCCAGACAGACAGATAGAAAGAAAGTGAGAAATCACCCCCCAGGGGGGATGGCCACACCACAACCCCTTCTCTTCCATTCTCTTCTAGGGATCTTGGGCAAGCATGTACATGCGCCCGGCGTGAGTTTAAGCCACTGGGTCCAGGACTTGAACCGTGGTTGACTACATGGGAGTCGAGCGACGTAGCCATTACACTAACTGCTGGTCCCCTGACCTAATTTCAAACGTGAATCTGTCTGGTTTCAAAACTTTAAAAAATATATTTTAAAAATTGATAACATTTAAATCACTTGATATTAAAATTGTAAAAAACTTGGAAAATATTAAAAAAAAATAAAAAACCAACAATATGTATCACCCACAATTCCACCAGCAAGAACAAATTATTGTTAGCTTTTTGATGTGTTTTAACATTTTCATGTGCTTAACTTACACTATGAAGTGTGGTGTTTTCTATGAATGCGTTAGTTTTGTGACTCTCCTTTTAATTAATAGTATTTTTAGAACAGCTTTTTCATTTCATTGAATACCCTGTTTTTAATACCTGCATAGTATTCCATTCTGAAGGCATTTTATAATTTAGCTAACTATTCTATTACTTTTGAATATATAGATCATTTCAACTTTATTAGCAATTCTGTATCTTTTTGTTTTTAATAGAGAGAGATTTTTGCTATAGGGCACATGTGCTCACTGGAGCAACAGAGACAGAGAGACAGAAAGTGAGAATTCACCCCCTGCTCCCTTCAGGGGGATGGCCACGCCACAATCCCTTCTCTTCTATTCTTCTCTCAAGATTTTAGGCACATATGCATACACGCCTGGCATGAGTTTAAGCTTCTGAGTCTGGAACTCGAACTATGGTCTACTGTGTGCGAGTCCAGTGATATAGCCATTACACCATCTGCTGGTCCCAATAATTCTATATCTTTGTCAATAAATATTTTTGCCCATCTCTAGTAATTTTCTTTTTTTTAGATTTATTTATTTATTTAATTCCATTTATTATTATTTTTTAATTTTGGTGGGGGAAGAGAGAGAGAGAGAGAGAGAGAGATCCCCGGGGAGGAGAGAGAGAGAGAGAGAGAGAGAAAGAGAGAAAACAAGTTGTCAGATCTGGGACTTGAACCACAACTGGCCATGTAGGAGTTCAGCACCTTATGCCAGTATGCCACCTGTCAGCAATTTTTCTTAAGCAAAGTTTGTAGAGTCTTTGGATATAAAGCTTATAATGTGTTGTATAATGTATCCCCTAGAAATGTAGTGATTTAAGTTTGCACCAGCAGTAGATTATACCTCTTCTTTCATTTTTCTAAGTTTTAACCAGTGCTCGGTATAAATTTTTTTTTTTTTAACTTATAGCCATTCTGTGTTGTTTCTCTATGCATTTAAATATCAAGTAATTACATGAGGCACTGTCAGTACAGTTATAAATCATCTTTAATTACATTTACTTATTCATTTACTGGTAAACCACTTACTTATTTAGTGCAGGGAGTATGACCTCGTGGCATTCGCCAGATTCTGTCATAGGTGCCGGGGTAGAGTGGTGAATGAGGTCCCGCCTCATGAAAGTGCATTCTAGTAGGCTTGGCTGACTTTGGTGAAGAACCGTTCCTGGTAATGTAAAACTGAGCATTTATAGTTTTCACATCCCTTATCACATACAATATCCCTTTTACTTTGATCAATGTCTTGCTAAGCAGAAAGATTCATAGCCAAACTTGAGGCTATATGAAAGTGTAAAACTAGTGTGATAATTAGATTATGCTTTGAGTCTAATTATTTGATTATGAAATGACAACACGTATTAGAAGCAGGTTTCGTACATGCTTAGTGGGTTTGTAACTTGCTGTTCAGTGTTACAAGTTACTTGGTACACAAAGTATACAAGTTTAATTTAAACTACACATGATTAACAAAGGAAATTGTAGACTATTGCAAAAAGGTGACTCTTGGAACCAAAAGACAATAAACACAAAGTGTCAGAAAAGAAGGGGGTAAGGATTAATGAACTTTACAAGCTCATAGTGCTGCCCACCAGAATGTATGTAACTAGTCAAACAATTTCTGACAAATAGTGGCCCACCAGAGAAGAAATCAGGATACAACATGCCATGGTCTAGGCTCCTTGTAAGGCTTAATGAAATGTTTCAATTCCACATTGTTAATATCTATGTCACTGAAGTCACTAAGTCAAAAGGGGTGGTGAAGGTATAAATATGTTCCACTGTTTTCCATTCAGGAAAAAGGAAATAATCACAGACAGACCTCTCTCATCATTTGCTTTCTTGTCATTTTCAGGAGATTTCCAGTTTTTGCTTTTTAGAATAGAAGTTTATTTATTTTTATTTTTTCTTAAGGTTTTTGCCACAGGGCATGTGCACTTGTCAGAGAGAGACAGTGAGAGGGAAAGTGAGAAATCTCCCTGCAGTGGAGGGGATGGCCAGCTACACCATAATCCCTTTTCCTCCGTTTTCCTCCTGGGAGTTTTGGGCATACATGCACACACATGTGACGGCTTTGATTTTCGGGTTGCTGGGTCTGGGACTCGAACCATGTTCAACCATGTGGGAGTCCAGCTTCTTAACCCCCATGCCACCTTCAAGTCCTGAAATTTATTTTAGAGAAGGATAGCTAACTTTAAGAAAATGTTCCAATGTACTTGCTACCTTAAAATGTAAAACAACCTAGCTCTGTTTCCTGTTCTTTTCTATGTATTTGATAAATGCTAGATAGTAAAGTGATGTATTAGCTTGGGACTGTATTTTCTATCCCAATGATTTGGCTTCACTCACCAAACATACTGTACACCAGATTTTACAAACCACAGGAAAACTGGCGCAAATTTTGAGTATTTTGCTTTATAAAATGAGACACTGTATTTACTAAAGTTTAAAAAATGTTTTTTGATATTGTTTCAATAAATCTCTGGCCTTGAAACAAATGCAAATAAAATGTTTAAGCTTCAAGCATTTGCTATAAGTAAAATTTGGTATGCTTTTCAACTAATCAGAGAGAATGCAGAGATGGAATTCAATTAAAGCCTAGTTTTTTTTGTTAACATCTCCAATGCAAAAACTAGTTTTGTTTGAATTTAGAAAATATTATTGAAGTGTTTGGTTGACAGATAGCAGTCATGAAGAGGGAAGATAAAATTTAGTTTTACATTTATATTTTGAAGACTTGTCTAATCTGTAGTGGCATGAGAAATGCAGTAGAGGTACATGCGACTGAAAATTACTGAAGCATCATAGTTAAACACTTAGAATTCAGGGCAGTTAATATAATTTATATATACATAACCTAAATTATATCTATACTAGGGACTTTGGGGATAGAAGCCCTTTTACCCCATGTTTTAATGGAGTGTGCTATCATATCTGTTCCGTGCGATGTATGCAGCACACAAATTTGCTGATTGGTGTTTCACTTAATGGATCTAATATGTATAATGTTCTATTAACGTCTATTAGAAATAAGTGTAATAGCAAGAAGCCACTTTAATCAGAAATAGTTGCTATTTCTTGAAATCAGAAAGATCAGAATAATGATGAGGTAGTTTGTTCAATTTTTTAAAGTGACTGTTTTCTTGTCTCTGAATTGAAATAGTAACATACTTATATTCTTATTTTGCATAAATTTGCATGACAAATTCCCAAAGCTGTAGTTTGAAGTTAAATAAAATAAAAAGATGGAACCTCTTATAACTGTATGCGTGCCCTGATGTTTAGAGACCACACACATAATAGACTTTTTAAAGAATTAACTTGATTACCTTTTAGGTCAAAGGACAAGGGAATAAAAATAGAAAATGAATGAGTGAAACCCAGAGAGAAAGAGAGAGAGAGAGGGAGAGAGAGAGAGAGAAGAAATGCTCATTCTAATTTCTGCGGGTATGTAGGAACAGCTTTATTGAGATATAATTCATATACCATAAAATTTACCCTTTTAAAATGTACAGTTCAATGCCTTTTGGTATGTTTATAGAGTTATGCAAACATCACCACTATCCAGGTTTAGAGTATTTTTATCACATACCTATTAGCAGTCACTCTCTGGTGCCCCTCCCAGATCCTGCAACCACTAGTTTACTTTCTGTCTTTATTAATTATAATCTATTGTCAGGGCAATATCCAATTAGTCAAAATTGTGTTGGGCCAGCAGGTGGTGTGGTAGTTAAGGCAGTTGAATCCCACATGACCCAGTGAGTTGTTCGAGTCTCAGACCCAGGCTCTAAAGACATGCCTGGTATATGTATGTACATGCCCAAAATCCCGAGACGAGAATGGATGAGATGATATTGTAGCATGGCCATCCTCCCTCCACCCACCTGGAGGTATGTTCTTATTCCTTCCTTTTCCACTCCCCCACCTCTGGTAAGTGAGTGCACATGCCCTATAGCACAATTAAAATATAAAATAGTGAGAATAGTGAGTAGCATGTTGGTTGGGGTGCTAGATTCCCACAAGGCCAGCTATGGTTCAAGTCCTGGACTAGAAGCTTGAAAAATCAGTGCTGAGTGTGCATGCTTGTATGCACAAAATTCGAAGAGGAGAAGGGAGGACAAAGGATGGTGGTATGGGCATGCCCCCTAAGGATGATTTCTCATTTTCCCTCTTTCTTTCTGTCCAGTAAGCACATGCATTCTATGGCAAAAACCTTAAAAAAGAAAGAAAAGAAAGTAGTTAATTGTATGTGCATGTGTTTAGTGATTAATTATATAGATCATGTTTATATTTTGGAAATTTAGTTTTGAGTAGAATCGTAATTACTAATAATTATGTTGAAAGAGCCAAATATGCTATTTATTTATTTAATTAAGTAATATGAGGTTCAGCTTAAATAGCTAATTTGTTAATTTGACCCCTGGTCTCAGCTAATTTCTTCTGGTGTAGTTTCAAATGTTAAAGTAAATTTGTAAAAAAAAAAAAAAACAAAAACAAAAAACCATCAACTTAAATTTGTACTTGTTTGGGACTTTGCCAGTCAATCACAAGTTATTATCTTTCTGCCCCATTATCATGTTAAGAGTTATGAGGGACAAGATGTTTAGGATCTCAAGGATCTTATGGTCTAAGTGAAT
The DNA here is from genome assembly GCF_000334495.1 of Tupaia belangeri chinensis. NCBI lineage: Eukaryota > Metazoa > Chordata > Mammalia > Scandentia > Tupaiidae > Tupaia > Tupaia belangeri. The sequence goes on from NW_006207268.1 coordinate 549,110, forward strand.
CTGATCTTTGATTTTTAAACATATTTTTCTAAGGATTTAAAAAAATCTTTAATTATTTTATTCTGAATCTTCTCAGCACCAATTTCTTTCTATAACCATCATCTATCCTTCATTCATATGAGCATACATACATTTACCTATCTTTCATCAGCTGGTTTTTTAGGATCAAAGAAAAGATCTACAGGTGTTTCTGTATCCACTCCTATGTTATCACATTGCTTGCACTGAACATTATTTTTAGAAATTACAAAATAAACTTTCCCATCCAGAATACACTGTATATTGCCTTAATCAATAATATTACTATAACATGTTACCATCAACAAATAATTTTTCCTTTCTTGTTTCTTATGTATTTTGCATTTTCCCTCCTTGATTCCCTACTTCTTATCCTCTACTATTTATCACCCTCCTCCAACACTGTCTCTGTTTCTGGTATATACAGTTGCTTCCTATGCCTCTTTTTTTTTTCCTCCGCATTTTATTGATGTACAAAAATATCTTATTTAAGTACTTTCAATAGCAAGTTCAGCTGATATATACATATCTGTGACCACATGTCTGAATTTAGGCATAAAACTCTGTGAGTAGAATGACCATACTATAAAGTAGCACCTGGCTGAGGCTATATAGCATACTGTGGTCATTAAACAGGTATTTTTCATGAATTTTTTATTTCAAGAAAAGCAGTTTTAGCTTTAATAAATTAAAATCACAAAATGCTAGGAGAAATTTTCTTAAGACTTAAAGCCAAGAGAAAAGTTAAGATTCTATTCAAATATTAAGTAGATGAACTTATCAACAGCTCAAGAGAAGACCCAAAAACCCTTAAATCTGGAAAACACAGCATAGGAAAAAATCAGTTATGTTTTATTCTAAAGTCATAAATTCTATTTAACCAGTTTGGTGTCATGTAATTTTTTTTTTTTTGAGAGGTTTTTGCTATAGGGCGCGTGCACTCACCAGACAGAGAGAGACAGAGAGACAGAAAGCGAGAAATCACCCCCCTCCCAAAGGGGGATGGCCACATTCTCCTCTTGGGATCTTAGGCACACACGCACACATGCCCGGCATGAGTTTTAAGCCACCGGGTCCGGGACGTGAACCGCGTTGACTACGTGGGAGTCCTACGTGGGAGTTCAGCAACATAGCCATTGCGCTAACAGCTGGTCCAAGTGTCATGTAATTAATCTCTCTTCTGTTGTGGCCCAATCTTTCTATTTAAATTCTGGAAGTTAACATTCAGTTCTGGACTTGTCCCTACTTTTAAGTTGTCCATTTTCTTGGTTGTTTTTTGGACTCTTATTTCGGTGTGTCTGTCTTTAGTTTTCCTGGTATAGCACTCCCTTCAGAATTTCTTGGAGAGCAGGTCTGGGGCCAGTACATTCTTTCAGGTTTTGTTTATCTGAGAATGTTTTGTCTTTTCTTCCCATATGAAGGATAATCTTGCTGGGTATAGAATTCTTGGTTGAAATTGTTTTCCACTCAACACTTTGAATATATTTTTCCATTCTTTTTTTGTTCACATCGTTTCCGCTGAGATGTCTGCTGTTAGCCTGCTGGGATATCCTTTGTAAGTAACTTGACATTCTTCTCTTGCCAATTTTAGAATTTTGTCTTTGTGGTTTTGGTCAATCTGGCTATGATATTCCTTGGAGAAGATCTTCTTGGGTTGATTCTAGGTGGCATCCTTTGTATTTATTGGGTCTGGGTATTTACATGTCTCTCTAGGTTTGGAAAGTTTTCTCCCAGGATTTCATGGAGTAGATTATCAATGCCCTTATTGGTTTCTTCACCTTCTGGGATATGATTACCTAGATGTCTAGATATTTAATTTTATCTAATACTTCTCATGTATTATTTTCATTTTGTTGGATTATTTTCTGTCTTTTAGTGAATTTTTTTAGAACAGAAGTTATGTCCTCTACATCTGAGATTTGATCTTCTGCCTGATCTAATCTTCTTTTAATATTTTCAAGGGAGGTTTTGATCCCCTGTATTATAACCTTCACCTCTAACAATTCTGTTTGATTGTTTTATATGGTGTGTATTTCCTCTTTAAACTCATGCAAGAACTTCCACACCTCCTGGAACTCGTTGACTCTTTTCTCCTGCATCTTCTGGAGTTCATTGTCTCTCTTCTTTTGCATCTCTGTTAGCTTTGTCACTCCAAATAGTCTAAATTCTTAATCAAACATTTTCACAAATTCCATTGTACTGTCTGTGCATGAGGAGTTGTTCTTTTCCCTTGGGGGAGAGATATTTTCTTGGTTTCTTGTATTACTTGTGCCTCTGCAGTGGTTTCTGGTCATCTCATGAATTATACATTTCTTCCTAATTTCTTCACGTTTAATCTGTGTTCAGCAGCACTCAGGAAGAGGAGATCTACAGTCTCTGCAGTTCCATTTTTTTCCCTTTGTGCAGCAGATTCAGTGGGTATTGAGGGATATTCTGACCCTAATAGTAATCAGATGTTTGGCTACTGTGCACCTAGATCTGTCTAGACAATCAGTGTGTGGAGCCTGAGCAGCAAAGTTATAAAGGTAAAAGGAAAAGGAAAAGAAAACAAAGAAAGATAAAGATAGGGGGAAGAAGAAAAAATAGAGAGGAAAAAAAAGCAGAAAATGAAAACCGTGTGGTACAGGTAAAGGGATTGCTCACAGTTCAAACTCACAGATGACTTTTCAAAAGGCCTGCACTTTACCTCTCCTATCAAGGAGGGTGGAAAGCTGAGAATTAGCAAGATAAAGCAGAATGAGACAGCCAAGCAGTGCTATATATTAAAAATAAAAAGTAATAAAAAAATTAGAGCGAGAGAGAGACATGTCCTTACAGTCACTATTTTTATTTTAACTTTTAGCATCTGCAGTTCTACAAATATAACTTAAATGTTATGTCTTGGCCTCCATCCATGGGAACTGAGGTTGACTTAATAGAACTGTCTTCTTTGAGAATAACACTGTGGACCCATTTCTGCTGGCCTTGTCTTGGTTCTGCTTCTTGCTGCTTTGCTTGGATTTGCCCTTTTTACTTTGCTAATCTTTGCTAGGTTTTTCATTTTTTGTGTCCCAGCCCCTCTTCTTCACTGTCTGGCTTTTCTTATTGTTTGCAAACCTACCATTTAATCACATTTTTTTCCTCTTGTTTTCATTCCTTATTGGCCATTTGTATGTTTTTTTAGCTGTTTCATTGACTCAGCAATTTTTCCCAATTTTTTTTGCATTAAAAAAATTATTATTACTTATACATGCAATTGCTATACATCATTTAGATTGTAAAGAGACTTTACGCAGCATGATACACACTTGAGTCCAGCCCAGTTGAGGATACTATACACATCCTTATCAACAAATAATAAACCATATCTGTGTCTCACAAATGTCTTACCTCTCTATTTTTTTCTTAAAATTTCTTTCCTTCACTCTTCCCCTTCTACACTCCTTCCACTTTGTCTCTAGTGTCCATAACAATTTTCAATGCTTTTATTTCCTCCAGTCTTTCAGTCTCTACCATAGAGTGCAGACAGTTGGTGTATGTTAGGTGGAGACATACAATGTCTCTCTTTCATAGCCTGACTTGGTTCACTCAGCAACAAATTTTCCATATTCATCCACTTTCTATCAAATTCCAGGACCTTGTTGGTTTTTATGGCTGAATAGTATTCTATGGAGTATATGTGCCACACTTTTTTCAATCCGTTCATCTGTTTGTGGACATTTGGGTTGGTTCCATGTCTTAGCAATTGTGAATAATGCTGCAATAAATATAGTTGCACAAGCACTTTTCTGACTGAGCATTCTCCTTTCCTTTGGGTAGGTACCCAGGAATGGGATTGCTGGATCATATGGTAATTCTATTTGAAGGTCTTTGAGGAACCTCCATACTGTTCTCCACAGTGGCTGGACCAATTTACATTCCCATCAACAATGTAGGAGTGTTCCCCTTTCACCACATCCTCTCCAGCACTTACCTTTTTTTTTTTTCTTTGCCATTCTGACTGGGGTTAGGTGGCATCTCATTGTGGTTTCAATCTGCATCTTCCTTATGGTCATACCCATTTCCCTCTCACCCTCACTCTCTTCTTAATTCCAGCAATCACTAATCTTTGGTATATTTTTCTAATTTTTGTCATTTTTATATTGTTATGTAAGTGGAATCATGCAGCTAGATGGTGGCTCAGTGGTGAAAAAGGATGCTTGCAAAGTTGACCCACCTGGGAAAATTCTGGGTTCAGGTCTGGAGACCTCTCTAAATATACTGGTGTATGCATGACTATCATCAGGGATGGCTGAAGCTGGGAGTGGAATTGTGATGTCAGATTCCTTTTGTGGGTGCTGTCTCTTTCTGTCACTCTCTTTCAGGGAAGAAACGAATTAGTGAACTTTAAAAAATATGATATGATAGACCACTTTTTGGCACTTTTAAAAAATTATTTATTTATCATCATCATAATCTTTATATTCCATTGAATTGCATATAACTTTACAGTGTATTACATTACTTTTTTGAAAGGGAATGCCATGCATGTCAGTCAATACAGAGACATTAAAACCCCCCCTTCATCATTCAATATCTTTTCATTGTTTTCCTGATCATTATTATTATTCCAATTTTTTTAACCAGTCAATTACTATTTCTCATTTTGCTTGTAAAAAGATTTTACTCATCATGAAATACTTCTCAGACCAATCCAGTTGAGAATACTATACACATCATCACCAACAGGTAATAAGCCATATCTTTGCCCCACTAATGTCATACCTCTCTATTTGTTCTCTTGCTGTCTTTCTCTATCCTCTTCTATTCACTCCCCCATTCCACACTGTCTTATTCTTGTTAAGTATTTTCACTGCTTTTATATCCTTTAGTATTTCACTCTTTACCATAGAGTGCGGATAATTTGGTATATTTTAAGTGGAAGCATTCAATATCTTTCTTTCATAGCCTGGCTTACTTCTCTCAGCAATAGATCCTCCATATCTGACTACTTTCTATCAAATACCAGGGTCTTGTTTTTTTATGGCTGAGTAGTATCCCATAGAGTATATATGCCACACTTTTCAAATTCATTCATCAGTTTGTGGACATTTAGGTTGGTTCCATGTCATGGCAATCATGAATAATGCTGCAATAAACATTGATGTGCGAGCACTTTTCTGACTGAGCGTTCTCCTGTCCTTTAGGTAGATATCCAGAAGTAGGATTGCTGGATCAAATGGTAATTCTATTTGTAGATCTTTGAGGAACCTCCATATTGTTCTCCACAGTGGCTGAACCAGTTTACATTCTCACCAACAGTGTAGGAGAGTTCCCTTTTTACCACATCCCTACCAACACTTACCACTTTTTATATTTTTAATGTTTGCCATTCTGACAGGGGTTAGGTGGTATCTCATTGTGGTTTTTATCTGCATCTCCCTTATGATAGGGGATGTTGAGCATTTCCTCATATGCTTTTTGGCTGTTCGTATGTCTTCCTTAGAGAGATTTTTGTTCAGCTTATTTTCCCATATTTTAATTGAGTTAATCACTTTTTTTCTCATAAAATTGAGTTTATTTTCTCATAAAATTGAGTGTATTCTGGTTATCAGTCCCTTGTCTGAGGCATATTTAACAAAAATATTTTCCCATTTTGAGGGTTGTCGGTTCACACTTGTTACTGTGTCCTTTGCTGTGCAGAAATTTCTTAATATGATATAGTCACACTTGTCTATTTTAGGGATTATTGCCTGTGCTTTGGGAGCTTTATTTAAGAAGTCTTTGCCTACTCCAATGTCTCCCAGAGTTTCCCCAGCATTTTCCACCAGTAGTTTTATTGTTTGAGGTCTTAGGTTCAGATCTTTGATCCATTTTGAGTTGA
>NW_006207268.1:557412-558767 GCF_000334495.1 Tupaia belangeri chinensis
TTTTTTTTTTTTTTAATCCATTCGGCCAGTCTATGTCTCTTAATTGGAGAATTTAATCCATTGACATTCAATGTAATTATCGATATTTCCGTACCTGTTCCTATCGTTAAGTGAGTCATTTTCTTGGTTGGTTTTTGTTCTCATATAACTGTATGTCTGACTTTTTAGTTTTCCTGGTATAGTACTTCCCTTCAGAACCTCTTGAAGAGCTGGTCTGGAGTTGGTAAATTCCTTCAAATTTTGTTTATCTGAGAATGTTTTTATCTTTTTTTCCCATATGAAAGATAATCTTGCCAGGTATAGTATTTTTGGTTGAAATTGTTTTTCATTCAACATTTTGAGTATGTTTCCCCATTCTTTCCTTGCCTGCATTGTTTCTGCCAAGAAATTCGATGTTAGCCTGATGGGGTGACCTTTGTAAGTAACTTGACATTTCCCTCTTGCCAACTTTAGTATCTTGTCTTTGTCTATTTTTTTTTTTTCCAGTCTGGCTATGATGTGCCTCCAGTCTGGCTATGACATGTCCACGATGTCCATTGTATTGATTTTGAGTGATGTAGACTTGATGATTTCCCTTGGGGGAGAGGCATTTTGTTGGTTGTTTATACTTCTTGAGCTTCTGCGATTGTTCTTAGTCATCACGTAATCTTTTTGTTGCTTCCTAACTTATTTAAGGTATCTCTGAGTGCTAAAATGTGTACAGGATTAAAAAATTGATGATTTCTCTTATGATTAGCATACCTGTTGCTCACCAGTATTATGTACTATTGTCACTGGTCCTAGGTGACCCAAAGTCTTCCCTGGTTCTAAGAAGTGGTGAGTCTTCAACTGACCTAATAAGCAACACCTCAAGTGCAAAGAAAAACCAAACCAAAAAAAAAAAAAAAAAATCGCGCTGCACTCAATGTGCACTGCACACTATTCAAACCACTAAAATTCAGAGAATTCAAAGGCAAGTGGGGAAGGGCCAGAGGAGGAGTGACAGTCCTGGGCAAAAGGGCCTGTAGGTGCAGGCCGCCTGGTGTCTGGAACTGCTGGCAGCTGGATCCGGTTTGCAGATGTGGGGGTTGGGTTGGTGGGAGTTCATCTTAAAGTCCCACGGAACAAACCTGAAGTCCAGAGATGAGTAAGGGTGGGGATACGCTAAGGTCCCAGGTGAAGGGCCTGCAGCCGCAGGCCACCTGGTGTCCGGAACTGCTGGCCAGCTCTATCTGGTTTGCGGGTGGGGGTGCCAGTTCGTCTTAAAGTCCCACGGAACAAATCTGAAGTCCAGAGATGAGTAGGGGTGGGGATGCGCTGGCACTTTTTTTTTTTTTTAGTTCTCTGAAGATTCATTCAAGTTGTTGTGTATATTA
>NW_006207268.1:558780-564048 GCF_000334495.1 Tupaia belangeri chinensis
TGGTATTCCATGATATGGATGTATGACAGTTTAACCACTTACCTATTTAAGGACATCTGGATTGTTCCAAGCTTTTTGGCCATTATGAATAAAGCTTATTTAAATATTTGTATATAAATCTCTGTTGAAACAAAAGTTTTTATTTTTTGGAGATAAATGTTCAGGTCTGTAATTTTTGGGGTTATATGCTATTTGTGTATTTATTTCTTTAAAAATCTGTCAAAATATTTTCCAAAGTGGTTAGAAATTTTATTTTCCATTCAATATACAGTGATCCATTTTCTCCACATCTTTGCCAATATTTAAAGTTGTCACTATTTAAAAATGTATTCATTATGGTAAGTCCAATTTACCAATGCTTCCTTTATTTTAAAAAGTTAAAAATTTTTATTTATTTCTTCCATTAGCAAGACAGACAAACATGCAGAGAGAGAAACAAAAAAAGGACAAGCATCCCCAACAGGGTCTTGACATCGGGATCCACCCCCCAGCACTAACCAGTCCCAGAATACGGGCATGTGCATACCCAGCATACTGAATAACGTCTCTGGACATGAACCTGAAACCTTCCCATATGGATCAATTTTGAAGAGCATTGTGTTTTACCACTGTGCTACTGTCCAGTTCCCAAATTAATTTTTTTTTTTTTTTAAGGATCATGCTTTTGGTATCAAAGATCTAAATGCTGAAGATTTTTTCTGATGTTTTCATCTAGACATATTATAGTTCAGTGTTTTACAATGAAGTGTGTGATCCATTTTGAATTAATTTTCATATAGGATTTGAGGATTAGGTTGAGGTTCTCTTTTTGCCTATGGATGTCCAATGGCTTCAGTGCCATTTATTGAAAGGCTATCTTTCATCCATTGAATTGCTTTTCCACCTTTGTCAAAAATCAGTTAGACTCAATTGTATGGGTCTATTTCTGGGCTCTCTATTCTGTTCCATTGATCTATTTTTCCATTCTCTGCCAATACCACATAGTCTTGATTACTGTAGCTATATAATAAGTCCTGAAATTGCTTATATTGATTCTTCCCACTTAATTTTCTTTTTAGTTATCATTTTAGTTCCTTTGCCTCTCCATATAAACTTTAGAAACATCTTGTCTCTATCTACAAAAGATGGTGTATTTGTGGTATTTTGTTAAGAATTGTATTCAATTGAGGGGACAAGCAGTTAGCATAATGGCTATGTCGCTGGATTCCCATGTAGTCGACCGCGGTTCGTGTCCTGGACCCGGTGGCTTAAAACTCATGCCAGATGCGTGTGTGTGCGTGCCCAAGATCCCAAGAGGAGAATGGAGGAGAAGGGATTGCGGTGTGGCTATCCCCCCCTGGGGAGTGGTTTCTCACTTTCTGTCTCTCTGTCTCTCTCTGTCTATCTGGCGAGCGCACTCGCCCTATAGCAAAAACCTCTTAAAAAAAGAAAAAGAAAAAGAAGAATTGTATTCAATTGATATATCGACTTGGAGAGAATAAACAGTTTTATCATGTTTTCCTATTCATAAACAGGGTATATTTCTACATTTATTAAGATCCATGTGTTTTTTACTAGCATTTTATAGTTTTGAATGTATAGTACACATTTTCTTAGATTTATACCTAAATATTTCATTTTTAGAACAATTAAAGGATATCGCATTTAAATTTTAGTGTTCCCATGTTTATTACTATTTATTATAGATATACAAAAGAGGTTTTTTGGTTTATCTCTCTTGTATTTCATGAGCTTCCTGAGCTCATTTATTGATTGTAGGAAGTTTTATAATTACTTTGGGATTTTCTCTGCAGACAGTCATGCCATCTTTTTTTTTTTAATTTTTATTATCATCATAATCTTCTTTATATAACATTGGATTACATATAACTTTACAGTGTATTACATTGCTTTTTCAAAAGGGAATGCCATGCATGTCAGTCAGTACAGAGACATTAATCTTCCTGCTTCATCATTCAATATCTTTTCTATGTTTTTCCAAATCATTATTATTATTATCCTAATTATTTTTTAAAACAGTCAATCACTATTTCTCATTTTGCTTGTAAAAAGACTTTACCCATCATGAAATACTTCTCAGACCCATCCAGTTGAGAATACTATACATGTCATCATCAACAGGTAATAAGCCATATCTATTTCTCACTAACGTCCTGCCTCTCTATTGTTCTCTTGCTATCTTTCTCTATCCTCTTCTCTTCACTGCCCCCATTCCACAGTGAAGGTACTTAATGAGAATAAGTCATGCCATCTTTAAATATGTATATTTTTGTTTCACCTCTTGTGATCTAATATGCATTTTATTTCATTTTCTTACCTTATTGCACTGACTAGAACTTTCAGTACTATGTTGCATCAGAGAAGTAGGAACAAAATCTTTGCCTTTTTTTTAGGGGGAAAGCACTTAGGTTTTTCACCATTAATTACAGTATTGATTATAGGTCTTTTGTAAGTGTTTTTTATGGATAAAGTTGAGGAAATTTTCCTGTATTCTTATTATGAGTGGATGTTGAATTTTGTTTAGTGCATTTTCTACATTGATTAGTGTGATCATGTGAATTTTTTTCTTTACCTTGTTTATGTAGGTTACATTGATTAATTTTTGAATATTCAACCAGCCTTGCATCCCTTGGAATAAACCTCACTTGGTTATGGTACATAATTATTTTAAAAAGTCGTTGAATTCTATTTGATAGTAATTTGTTAAGAATTTCTGCATCTATACTTATGAAAATTTTGGTCATCTTTCTTTGTTTGCTTTGTTTTTTCACTGTCTGATTTTTTGGTTTCAGAGTAGTACTAACTTTATAAAATGAAGTTGGAAGCATTTCTTGTACATTATAAAGGGGATTGTATAGAATTGATGTTAATTCTTTTTTGAATGTTTTATAGAATCCATCCACCAGAGAAACAATTTAGACCTGGAGACTTCTTTTTGGGAGTTTGTAAATCACAGTGCAATCTCCTTAATAGTTATAGGGCCATTCAAACTGTCTATTTTATATTGGGTGATTTGTGGTAGTTGGTGGTTTTTAAAGAATTGAACCATTTATCTGAATTGCCAAATTTATGTGTAGGGTTGTTCATAGTATTCCCTTATTGGCCTTTTGCTACCTGAAAGGTTTGTAAGTCTTCCTTTTTAGTCTTTCTAACAGTGTGTCAATGGTTTGGATCTTTTCAAAGAACCAGTTCTTTGTTTTGTTGATGCCTATCTCTCTCTCTTTTAGTTTAATTGATTTTCATCCTTTTCTTTATAATTTCCTTCTGCTTGCCTTTTGTTGTTGTTCTTTTTCTAGATTCTGCTGCATGGTATGTGAAGATATTTCAGACCAATCCTGTACATCTAGAGGAACTATACCTATTTTTTCCTTTGCAAGAGAGTTTTCCTTCTCCTGCTAGGCAAAATAACCATATATTTTGGTAAAAATGTCACCTTCTACATATGGAATTATTCTCCACAAATATCTAATGATTACATGATCAGTGCAAAATATTAAACAGAATTATGTGCAACAAAGTCTGAGGCATTTATTCTGGAATAATGTTATGGAATCAATCCAAGAGGACTTTTTCCTTTGGTAAATTTTTACTGATTTCTGACCAGAGGTAATATCTATGAAGACTTCTGCCTAATCAATTCAGGGAGTAAAAATGTTTTCCTCTATTTTTCTGTTTTCTTTATTCGTAGAAAAAGCAATAATATTTTAAAAACTTTGATTGTAAAATAAGATACAAGAAAGCACACCAGAACATCTAGCTAGTAAATTACCATGAGATGAAAACCATTGTTACCTCCATTTGGGACTAAAAAATTGAATTTGTCCAGATGCCTCATGTTTTGTCCTAATCAGTCTCTTTCTCCTTCCAAAAGTAACTGTTATTCTAACTTCTGTAGTCATTGCTTCTTTGGGACATCATTAGGGTTAATCATCCATGTGTGTTTCCCTGAGCACTGTAGTTTAATCCTGACCATTAAGAAATTGATATATCTTTTAAGCCTCTTTTAATCTACATTATAATTTATCTTTCTTTTATTTATAATTTATCTATGAAAAAAATCTAGATATTTGACTTGTAGTGTCCCACAGCTTGGTGTTTTCTAATTACATATCATGAAGTATGTCTACATGTTACCCTATCTTCTGTATTTCTTGCAAATTGGCATTTGGATCCAGAGGTGGGGTAAGATTTAGTTTTCATCCTTTTATTATTAGTTTTTACTCTTTTTATTATCAGTATTTTAGGTGGCATTTTGTTCTTTTATCAGGAGATGTAATTTTTGCTTTTTTGTTTGTTTGTTTTTGTTGTTGTTAACTGCCACTGATGCTCAATAGTTAGAGTTTTGAAAAAAAAAGTTTATATCATCGGGTGGGGGGGGTCACTCAGAACAGGATTCTAACCCCACAATCCATCCCCAATCTCAGCTGGCCTAAATAATATGTGCCCAGGACTCAAACCCAGGATGTTTTCCATGTGGGTTCATTACCTCTACACCACTGCCTGTCCCCATGGATCTATTAATTCATTTTAAAATGGCAATACTGTAATTCTATCAAATTGTTTTTATTTATTAGCTTTAGTAGCTTTAAAAGGAGATACTTTCTCTCATCTTTTGGGTTGTTGGGAAAGTCATGATGCATTTCTGCATAGAAAAACAGAAAAACGTGAGAACAACCCTTCTTCAAGAGACAGACAGCTCCATGGCTCTTGCGATCTAGCCATTTTGGGAGAAAGGAAGATGTCCCACTGATAACTGGGCCTCCAGCATACAAAACTCACGTAATTGAACTTCCAAGTTTGGGAAGAAACCGACCATCCACCAGATGACTAGAAATCACTGCAGGACCACAAGAAATATGGGGAAGCAGGAAAATCCCTCTCCCACAAGGGAAACTGATAGCTCCTCTTCATCCACACACAGTTCAATGGAAATCATGGAAATGTCTGATAAAGAATTCAGAACATTCATAATGGCAAAGCTAACAGAGATGGAAAAGAAGAGAGACAAGGAACTGCTGAAGAGGAAGGAGAAAGGAGTTGAAGAGTTCCAGGAGGTGAGGAAATTCATGCAAGATCTAAAAGAGGAGTTTCACACTTTACAAAAGAATCAGATGGAACCGTTAGAGATGAAGGCTATAATACAAGAAGTCAAAATCTCCCTTGAAAGTATTAAAAGCAGACTAGATCATACAGAAAATAGAATCTTTAATGTAGAAGAGAAAATGGCTGTCCTAGAAAAATCCTCCATGAAGACTGAGAAAATGGCCC
>NW_006207268.1:565194-618719 GCF_000334495.1 Tupaia belangeri chinensis
AAAAGGAATTGAAGACAACTGTAGACAGCAGAAATAGTGTAACAAGAGAGTGGAATAGGGCAGAGGGTCAGACATGGGGTAAAAAACATATATATATGGAAGTAGTAATGGAATTTTATGGATGATAACATGCATGATTAAGTCACTATGCAGTTTACTCTAGAGGGGAAACCACATTTAGTATGTTGTGATGATGCTCAGGGAATGAATGTAAATTTAAAAAAAATTCAGAGAAAAAAATACTAAAACTGTTACCAAAATTTAAAGAAAAAACTGTGTATTTGATGACCACAGTAAGCTATATAGCCCCAGCTAGGTACTATTTTATAGTATGTTCATTCTACTCACTAAGGTTTATGTCTAAAGTCAGACATGGGTTCTTGTGTATGTATATGTCAGCTGTGCTTGCTATTGCAAATATTTAGACAAATTAAATTCATTAGCAAATCAATTAAATGGGGGGGGGTAGGCATAAAAGCAATCATGAATACCAGAGACAATGGGAGGAGTGTTGGACAGGGCAGAGGGGTAGGGATAGGGAATCAAGGATGGCAAAACAAACAAACAAACAAACAAACAAAAAAACAAAATGCAAAATATACAAGACATAAATGAAAAATTGTTGATGAAAAATAAATAAAATAAAAAAAAAGAGATTAGAGCAATAAAAAAAAAAAAAAAGAAAAACAGAAAAACGTGACTTTCCAATGACCTAATACTGGTTTGGTTTCCCACTGATACAGTGCACATAGAGATGATAAATTTTTGGTATTTTCCCTTTATTTGTTCAGTTTTTCAAGATAATGAATTGGTTTCTTATCATTCTCAGAAGATAAGGTATTTGTTTTTTATTCATATATATTATTATAAATTTACAAAAGGATCCAGCTGTAGCATGATGGATTAAGGTGGCTGGATCCCACCTGGCTGACTATGTGGTTCAAGTCTGAGAAACTTGGTAGGCCTGTATGCGTGTGTGCTCAGAATCCCAAAAAGAGGGAGAAATGGAGGAGAAGGGATTATTGCAATTTGATCATTTCCCATGGGGAAGCTTTCTCTTTCTCCCTACCCCCATATTTCTCTAGTGAGTTCATGTGGTCTCTGACATCTGTAGATGCACAGTGTACTCTTTTCAATGTATAGTTTCAATGATTTTTTTAGAAAAGTTTTTTTTTTGAGTACAGTTTTTAGTATTTGTTCTACTTGCATTAGTTTTCTTCTTTAGGGACTTATATGTACATTGGATCTCCTTTTACTGTCTTAAATATTGGATAATTGAAAAGTCATGACACATTTTTGCAAAATTTTTGAAAATTTTTGACACATTTTTGAAAAATTCATCATGACTTTTCTGACAACCTAAGATTTTTCAGTCATTCTGGCATCCTTTTTGTAGTTATAAATTAAAGTGTTTCTTCTTTAAATGAATTAATTTTGAAAAAAAAAGGGAGGCCCATTTACATAATTTAGCCACAGAAAGCACCGTTTTGGGGCTGAATTGGGCATTACTTGGGCTGTAATCATTTTAGACAAAAATGACAAAAATCAATATAGAATCAGAATATTTTTCCACAATACAGTTTATTAATTCAACAAATGTTTACAGAGAATCTGCTATGTGGCAGGAAGTGTGCTAAGGCAATTACAGACAAGACAGACTGGAATTACACTCTTTATAAAGATGAAGAGATTGACCAAATAATTCATGTAATTACAGTTTCAAAAAGTTCACCCAAACTTGTTCTATAAGAATTTATAATAAAGGAATGTATTTTTTTGTTTTTTGGAGGTTTTTGCTATAGGGCGTGTGCACTTGCCAGAAAGACAGACAGAGACAAAGAGACAGAAAGTGAGAAATCACCCCCAGGCCAGCCCTGTGTGAGTTTAAGCACCAGGTCCAAGACTCGAACCGTGGTCGACTACATGGGAGTCCAACGACATAGCCATTATGCCATCTGCTGGTCCTGAGGAATGTATTAGTTTTTTAATTGCTGTTGTAATAGATTACCGTGAACTTCATTGCTTACATGAATACACATTTATTATTTTAAAGTCCTGGATATCAGAAATCTGAAGTATGTCTCACTGGACTAAAATCAAGGTATCTGGAGGCTCTAGAGGAGAATCTGTTTTCTTGTTTATTTCAGCTTTTAGAGACCACCTGCATTCATGGGTGCTGGCTGGCTCTCCGTACATCTTCAAAGTTACCAGTGGTGGGTTGAATCCTTTTGAATTTACAGTTGACTCTTGAACAATGTGGGGACTTGGGTGATGATCTCATGCACAGTCATAAATATGTATAACGTTTGACTCCTCCCAAACTCAAATAATAATTGCCTACTGTTGACTGGAAGCCTTACCAATAACATGTAAATATTCAATTATACATATTTTATATGTTATATGTGTTTTTTACTGTGATCTTACAATAAAGTAAGTCGGAGAAAAGAAAATTTTATTAAGAAAATCATAAGAAAAATACCCTTACTGTATTTATTAATAAATCTGCATGTAAATGGACTTGAGCAGTTCAAAACCATGTTGTTTATGGGTCAGCTGTATTTTGATTAAAATCTCCTCTATGCCTCCTCTTTCACAGTTAAAGAGTCTTGTGATTACGTTGGACTCACCAGAATTATCCAGGATATGCTATTTATTTTATGGTCAACTGCATAGGAACCTTCATTCTATTCTTAATTTTATTTGGTTGTCTGAAAAGTTATGACATATTTTCTGTGTTTCAATGCAAAAATGCATCATGACTATTCTGAGGACCCAATAATTCTCCTTTTCTCATGTAATATAACATGATCCCAGTTTCCAGAGATTAAGATATCTCTGGGAGAGGGGTGTTGTATCATTCTAACTACTATGTAGGTTATAATTTACCTAGGAGAAGAATAGTCAGGGAGTGTTTTGTTTGTTTGAAGAGCTTGACATTTTCATTGACTTTTTTTTCCCATTGAAAAATACACAAGAGTTAGTTAAATGAAGAGAAAATAGGAATACAGAGGAGAATGCAGGACACCATGTTATTGTGTTGTTAAAGTCCTCTATTTCTTTACTTCTGTCTTGTTCATTTTGAGAATGGGGTACTAAAGTCTCCAACTATTATTGTAAAACTATTAGTTCATTCAATTCTGTCAGGTTTTTTTGTTTTTTTTTTCTTTTAGAGAGAGATTTTTGTGACAGGTCGTGTGGACTCACAAGAGAGCCTGAAAGAGACAGAGAAACAGAAAGTGAGAAATCACCCCCCGGGAAAGATGGCCACACTGCAATCCCCTCTCCTCCATTCTCCTCTTGGGATCTTTGGAACATACATACTTGTGCCCAGTATGAGTTTTAAGCCACTGGGTCTGGGACTTGAACCACAGTTGACTACATGGGAGTACAACAACATAATCATTATGCCATCTGCTGGTCGTTTCTCAGGTTTTGTTTTATATATTTTGATGGTTTGTTATTAGGTATGCAAATGTATATAATTATGTCTTCTTATGGTATTATTTTATTAATATATAATATCCTCCTTTATCTCTTATAAAATTTTAAAATTAAAAGTCTATTTTGTCTAATGGTATTTTAATGATCTCTGCTGTATTCTAGTAACTGTCTGCATAGACTATGTTTTTATCCTTTCATTTTTGTTTGATTTGGATCTAAAGTAAGTCTCTTATAGACAGAATATAGTTGGATCATATTTTCTCAAATCCATTCTGCCAGTTCCTGTCTTTTACTGGAGAATTAATGTATATTTAAAGAAATTACTGGTAAGTGGGAACTTCTGGCATTTACGATTTATTTTCTATATGCCTTACAGATTTTTTTATCCCTCATTTCCTGCATAGTTTCTTTTGTGTTTAGTCTTTTTTAATACAGTGAATGTTTTAATTCCTTTCTCATTTTTTGAGTGTATATTCTATAGCTATTTTCTTTGTGGTTATCATGGGGATTACATTTAGCTTCTTAAATTTATAACATTCTGATCTAAATTTATACCAGCTTAACTCTAATAACATACATAAATTCTTCTCCTTTACAGTTCTGTCCCACCCCTTTTATTATAGTTGTTAATGTTAAAAAATTGCATCCTTATCCATGTGTGCCCCCAAACATAAACTAATAATTCTTTTAAATGCATTAGTCTCTTGAATTATGTAGGAAATACTTTGTGGAGTTGCAAACTAAAGTTACAATAATACTAGCTTTTAGACAAACAATTTAAAAAAATATATTAGTCTCTTAAATCATGTAGGGAAAAAAATATATTAGTCTCTTAAATCACGTAGGGAAAAGTAGAGTTGTGAACCATTATTACAATAATATTAGCTTTTATAATTCCCTATGTATTTACCTTTATTTAGATCTTTATTACTTCATATAGCTTCAAGTTACTGTCTCCTGTCCTTTCACTTCACCTTATCAGATGCCATTACACATTTCTTTCATTAACCTCTAGGGGCAATAAATTGTCAGCTTTTGTTTATCTCGGGGATCTCTTAATTTCTCCTTCAGTTTTGGAGGCCATTTTTCTGAATATAGGACTCTTTTTGACATTTTTTTCTCCCTTTCTTTTTTTGGTTGTTAGCACCTCAGGTGGTACAATTTTTTATTTTTTGGTTTTGAGGGTTTTTTTTTTTTTCCCTTTTAATATATTGGTCTACTGTCTTCTAGCCTTGACTGTTTCTGATGTCAAATTTGATGATAATCTTATTGAGGCTCTTCTGATATGAAAAATCACTTCCTCTTGATGCTTTCAAGATTTTTTTTGTCTTTAAAAATTTTGTTTAATGTGATTTAGTGTAATATAAATAAGATTATGATGGTAATAAATTTAAAAAAGAATGTAACTTAGTGAAAGTCTCTTTGAGCTCATCTTATTTGGAGTTTGTTGAGCTTCTTGGATGTTTATATTCATGTCTTTCATCAAATTCGCAAAGTTTTCAGTCATTATTTCTTCAGATATTCTCTCTCTCCTACCCTTTTAAGACTGCCATAATATGTATTAATCAGCTTGATGCTTTTCCACAGTTAGACTCTGTTCATGTTTCTTCAATCTTTTTTTCTTTCTCTTTCTCAGACTTGATCATTTCCATGCCATTTTTCAAGTTTGCCAGTTTTTCTTTTCACTTGCTCAAATCAGCCTTTGAATCCTTCTAGTAAATATTTTATTTTAGTTATAGAATGTTCAGTTCTAAAATTTACTTATTTTTTTAAGGTTTTCTTCATGTGTATTTATATTTTAATTTTATTCATACATCGATTTCTTTTTTCTTTCTTTCTTTTCTTTCTTTCTTTCTTTTTTTTTTTTTTAAGAGAGGTTTTTGCTATAGGGTGCGTGTGCTCGCCAGAAAGACAGAGAGAGATAGAGAGACAGAAAGCAAGAAATCACCTCCTGGGGAGATGACCATGCCACGATCCCTTCTCCTCCATTCTCCTCTCAGGATCTTAGGCATGCATGCACAGGCACTGGTGTGAGTTTAAGGTACTAGATCCGGGACTTGCCCATAGTCAACTACATGGGCGTCCAATGACGGACGTACCCATTACACCAATTGCTGGTCCCCATACATCGATTTCTTGACTTTCTTCACATCTTCCTTTATTTCTTTGAATATCTTTAAAATACTTGTTTTAAAGTCTTTGTCTAGTAGATATGTCAAGTCTTTCTCAGGGACAGTTTCTGTTTATTTTTCTTTGCATTAGCTATACTTTTCTGTTTCTTTGTATGCCTTGTAACTTTTTTAGTTGAAAACGGTACTTTGAATCTAGTAATGTGGCAACTCTGGAAATTCTCCATCTCAAGGTTTCTTGTTTTAGTGTTACTGATTTTATTTATTTATTTATTTTTTAATTTGCTATTATTTTTATTTTGTAGGCTCTATTTGTGCCAGAAATCAACCTGAGGTATAAACTTAATATCTTGTAAGTTTTTTTCTGACCTGATGCATTCCCCTGGGCATGCTCTATCATTTTCTAATATTCTCCATATCTGAAGTTGGCTTTCAATGTCTTAAAGTTTTAATTACTGACTGTCAAAAGGGGGGAAAAATAAAGGAGAAGGAAGAGTGCCAGTCTTTTAAACTTCCCAGGAGTCTCTTCAGTTGGTGAAAGAAGGGCTTGCAACA
This sequence comes from Tupaia belangeri chinensis, assembly GCF_000334495.1. Classification (NCBI taxonomy): domain Eukaryota; kingdom Metazoa; phylum Chordata; class Mammalia; order Scandentia; family Tupaiidae; genus Tupaia; species Tupaia belangeri. The sequence continues at coordinate 571,323 of NW_006207268.1, forward strand.
GTGGAGAGGAGGTTCAACAATAGACACCTGCCTTTTTGTCTACATCTTTGTGATCAGAAGCAACAATCAGTGACCAGATCACAACTTCCTGTTTTTGGAGGACAGGGTTGCTTTTTGCCCATCTTGGCTCCCAACAGCTATGTGCAGGCCACTTCTGGAATGTGTGCACAGCTACCTGCCATGGAGCAGATAGCTGCTACTGTGCTAAGAGCTAACATTAACTACAATTGATCATCCAAGTCTTCTTCTGGTAGTCATAAGTCTTTGATAAACTCTGAGTTTTGAAATAGATATATGAGATTGATTCTGCATTTGTAATTATTATCTAGGTGAGGAGAAAGATTTTTAGTGCTTCCCATTCCATGTTTCCAGAATTTTCTGCCTTATGCTTTCAACATTCAATTTTATATTTTTGTTTTCTAGGAACACCTGAAAGCATTGTTATCTTAGAGACTTTGAAAAGTAACCCTCAAAGAATAAAATATTTATGGTCTTCTTTAAAGGACTTATTACAGGCCATTCTGGATATGGATAAAGATAGGGATTTTTAAAAACTGAATTCCATTGAAGGTGTCCCTGGGAAATTCAGCTTAGCTTCTTTTAAAAAATTATATTTTATTTTCATTTAATTTCTTTCATACATTCAATCACTGTACATGACTTAGCTTGTAAAGTCCAGTTGAGGATACTATACACGCTATCATCAGCAGATAATAATTCATTTCTGTGTCCCCTAAATGTTTTGCCTTTCTATTTTTCTCCTTAATGTCTTTCCTCAGACTCTCCTTCTTCTCTTACCCTCTTACCATACTGTATCCAGTATGTATAACCATTTTCTGCAGCTTGGCTTCTGATGCCAAGGGGCTTAGAAATATTTGTCTCTTTAGGTCTATAGCTATACTTGTACATCTGGTAATTTTGGTTTTCTTTGGCCAACAAGAGATGAGCTTTATATGACCAATTTTTAAAGAACCAAATTACCAGCTTATCTGTCAGCTGATAACACCTTGAGTCTAGAATTATTTAAAAATAAACACCTAGACTTTTGACCAAAATAAGTTTTTCTTATCTGGTGATATTTTGATTGGGTCTTTTCTACTACTTTCCTTTCTCTCTTTCTAAATTTGCTATAGGGTGTATGCTCTCCTCAGAGAAAGACAGAGACTAGAGGAAAGAAATCATCCCCTAATGAACCAGAATCTCTTCTCCTCCATTTTTGGCCATGCACCCAGTGTGATTTTCAAGCTGCTGGGTCTGGAGCTTAAACCATGCAGTTGTCGTAGGATTTTTGGCCATGCACCCAGTGTGATTTTCAAGCTGCTGGGTCTGGAGCTTAAACCATGCAGTTGTCGTAGGATCCAGCCACTCTAACTTCCATGCCATCTGCTGGACCTCTATATGTTTTATTAGATCTAAGGACCTGAGTCATTACCATTCTCCTTTGTCTGGGCTTGTCTAATATATCAATATGTACTAATACATGTAATACATAGTTGGAGCCTGTGGTCCCAAGTATATTTTGTAGGAGTTAGTTTGTATGAAGGAAAAGCATATTTAGGGCACTTCTATTGGAATTGGAGTGGGGCAAGGAGAATAGGGGAATAGAGGAGGATTGAATACAGTTTCTCCTGATCAGTTGTCTGGAGAGACTCAAAGCTGTGAAGGCAGAGCAAGTGCCATTTTGTGGGTCTAGATGACCAAATCACAGAGGGGGACATTTTCTCCCCCTGTAGGTAAGCCTAACAAGGTGTCAGTATAGTGAAGGTTGAAGATAATACAGCTTCACTTTAACTTCAACTTTTGCAGTTGTCTTTTTGGGTACACTGGCACAGTATCCTAGTAGAATCCTTGTTTTTAGGAAGAGTATTGGAAGCCAAGCAGGTGAGAATTGCTCTTCAGTGAGTCCCTGAGCAGTAGATATACAGAAGCAGTGGAGAGAATGTGGTCACAGGGAAGACAGATGGTAAGTGTAAGACATGGCACTTGGGAGAACATGTGAAACAACTCTCAGGACTCCCAGAAGTAACTTGGGGAGACTGAGCAGAGGCTGAATTCCAGCATTATGCAAGTGTTACTATGAAATTTCTGTTGTATCTCTTCAGCTAACCTCATTTGAATTATCAATATAATTGCTACAGGCTTGTCTTTTTAAAATTCATAATAAGGACTAATATTCAATAGAATGGATCATGAATGGAGAGGATTTGGAGACTAATCTGAACTGTTAGTTTGATGCCTAGCTCAAGACTAAGATCTCCCTGACATTGGGGAAGTCATGTTTTTAAAACTGCAGATTATCAGCATATCCCACAACCTCGGTTATGATACTTTAATTATTTTGAAAAGTCAGAAAGTAATTTTGATCTTTTAAGGAATCTATTGATAGATGATATATGTTATCAAAATAGTAGTGCCATACGCCATTACATTTCAAAGTCGAATTGATTGTAGCTCTTAGGAGCTTTACACATATTGTTCCTTTAATTTGCACAATAGTTTTATTTAATTTTTAACTTTATTATTATTGTTATTATTTATGCATTCAATCACTATATATCATTTAGATTGTAAAGAGATTTTACCCAGCATGGTACACTTCTCAGTCCAGTTGAGAATACTATACACATCCTCATTAACAGATAGAATATGTCTGTGTCCCACAAATATCTTATCTCTCCATTCCCCCCCCCCAAATTTCTGTTCCTGCACTCTTCCCCTTCCACACTATCCTTCCACTTTTTCTCTAGTGTTCATAACAATTTTTAATGCTTTTATGTCCTCCAATCTTTCAGTCTCTTTTATAGAGTACAGACAGTCTGTATATGTTAAGTGGAGACATATAATGTCTCTCTTTCATAGCCTAACTTGCTTCACTCAGCAACAAGTCTCCCATATTCATCTACTTTCTATCTACCCAAATTCCAGGGTCTTGTTGAATTTTATGGCTGAATAATATTCCATAGAGTATACATGCCACTCTTCCTCAATCCATTCATCTGTTTGTAGAATTTGGGTTGGTTCCATGTCTTAGCAATTGTAAATAGTGCTGCAATAAATACAGTTGTGCAAACACTTCTCTAACTGAGCATTCTCCTTTCCTTTGGGTAGATACCCAGGAGTGGAATTGCTGGATCTTATGGTAGTTCTATTTGAAGGTCTTTGAGGAAACTCCATATTGTTATCCACAGTGGCTGGACCAATTTACGTTCCCACCAACAATGTAGGCGTGTTCTCCTTTCACCACATCCCCTCCAGCACTTATTGTTTTTAATTTTTTTAATCTTTGCCATTTTGACTGGAGTTAGGTGGTATGTCATTGTGGTTTTGATCTGTATCTCCCTTACAGTGAGGGATGTTGATTATTTTTTCATGCACTTTTTGGCTATTTGTATGTCTTCCTTAGAGAGTTGTTTATTCAGCTCATTTTCCCATCTTTTAGTTGGGTTAATCATCTTTCTTCCTTGAGTTCTCTGTGTACTCTGGTTATCAGTCCCTTATTTGAGGCGCAGTTAACAAAAATTCTGTCCTGTTCTGAGAGTTGTCAATTCACACTAATTACAGTGGCCTTTGCTGTGCAGAAACTTCTTAATCTTATGTAATCCCATCTGTCTATTTTGGGGATTATTGCCTGTGCATTGGGGGTCTTGCTTAAGAAGTCTTTGCCTACCCCAATGTCTCCCAGAGTTTCTGCAGTGTTTTCCACCAGTAGTTTTATACTTTGCGATCGTAGGTTTAGATCTTTGATCCACTGTGAGTTGATTTTTGTTAATGGTGACAGATAGGGATTCAGATTCATCTTTCTATAGGTGAATACCCAGTTTTTCCAGCACCATTTGCTAAAGAGGTTTTCCTTTTCCCACTGGATTGACTGGTACCCTTTGTCAAAGATGAGTTGGGGGACCAGAAGTTAGCATAATGGCTATGTCACTGGATTCCCATGTAGTTGACCACGGTTTGAGTCCCGGACCTGGTGGCTTAAACTCACGCCGGGCACTTGTACATGCGTGCCTAAGATCCCGAGAGGAGAATAGAGGAGAAGGGATTGCGGTGTGGCCATCCCCCCTGGGGGGTGATTTCTCGCTTTCTGTCTTTCTGTCTTTCTCTGTCTTTCTGGCAAGCACAAGTGCCCTATAGCAAAAACCTCTCCAAGAAAAAAAAAAAAAGACAAGTTGGCTGTATGTTTTAGGGTTTATTTTTGGGGTCTCTATTCTGTTCTATTGGTTCTCATGTCTGTTTTTGTGCCAATATCATGCTGTTTAAATAATCACAGCTTTGTAATATATTTTGGGGTCAGGAACTGAGATGCCACCCACTCCACTCTTCTTGTGCAGGATGACTTTGTCAATATTTTTTTTTTTTTTTTTAATGATTCCAGACAAATTCTAGGATGGCCTTTTCTAGATCTGTGAAGCATGTCTCTTGTAATTTTGTAAGGGTTGCATTAAACATGTAGATTAATTTGGGTAGGATTGCCATTTTGATTATATTAATTCTTACAATCCAGGAACATGGGATGTCCTTCCACTTTTTTGTGTCCTTTTAAAGGTTTTCATAGTTTTCCCTATAGAGGTCATTGACATCCTTGGTTAGTTTCATTCCTAGGTATCTTACTTCTTGTGGCTATAGTAAATGGGATTACTTTCTTCAGTTCTGTCTCTGTCTGCTTGTTGTTTGTATACAGAAATGTTATAGATTTTTGTAAGTTAATTTTGTATCCTGCCACTTTACTGTATGCATTTATTACTTTGAGAAGTTTTCTCGTGGATACTGTTGCATCTTCTATGTATATAATCATGTCATCTGCAAACAGAGATAATTTCAGCTCTTCTTTCTTTATTGGAATGCCTTTTATTTCCTTCTTTTGTCTGATTGCATTGGCTAAGACTTCCAGTACTATAATGAATAGAAGCAGGGACAGTGGGCAGCCTTGTCTTGTAACAGTTTTTAGTGAAAAAACTATCAACTTTTCCACATTCAGTATAATGTTTAACTATAGGTTTTTCATAGATGGCTTTTATTATGCTGAGAAATGATCCTTCTATGCCAATTTTCCTGAGAGTCTTAATCATAAAGAAACATTGTATTTTATCAAATGTTTTTTCTGCATCAATTGAGATGATAATGTGGTTTTTATCTTTCTTTCTGTTAATATGGTGTATTACAATTATGGTTTTACGTATGTTGAACCACTCTTGCACCCTGGAATAAAGCCTACCTGGTCTTGATGAATAACCTTTTTCATACGCATTTGAATATGGTTAGCAAGTATCTTTTTGAGAATTTTTGCATCTATGTTCATCAGGGATATAGGTCTGTAGTTTTCCTTTTTTTGTCATATCCTTATCCATTTTGAGGATGAGGGTTATGGAGGCTTCATAGAATGAATTTGGAAGGGTTCCTTCCTTTTGGATCTCTAGAAACAGTGTGAGTAGAATGGGGGTTACCTGTTCTTTAAAATTTTTGTAAAATTCAGCAGTGAAGCCATCGGGACCTGGACTTTTCATTGTTGGGAGGTTATTTATTACTGATTCAATCTCCTTGCCTGTTATAGGTCTATTCAGGCTTCTATGTCTTCCTCTGTCAATCTTGATAGATTATATGTGTCTAGGAATTTGTCCATCTCATCCAGGTTCTCTACTTTGTTGGCATATAGTTGCTCATAGTATCCTCTAATGATGTTTTGTATTTCTATTATGTCTGTTGTAATGTTGCCTGGTTCATTGCGAATTTGAGGTATCTGGTTCTTTTCTCTCCTCTTAATTAGTCTAGCTAATGGTGTGTCAATATTGTTTATCTTTTCAAAGAACCAGCTTTTGCTTTCATTTACTTTCTGTATAATTCACTTTCATGGAATGCTGGATGACAATAAGAAGTCTCTATAACTCAAACAATTGTACAGAAAATTTTGTCTTTTCTCTTTCTTTTTTTCTTTCTTTTTGGTCTTTTTCTGTTGTTGTCTTTCCAGCTCCCTGAGGCATGATGTTAGGTCGTCCTTTTGCCACTTTTCCATCTTTTTCTTGTGTGCACTAATTGCTACAAACTTCCCTCTTATGACTGTTTTTGCAGTGTCCCATAAATTATGGAAACTTGTGTACTCATTGTCATTCGTTTCCCTGAGTCTTTTGATTTCAGTCTTGATCTCTTCAGTAATCATGAAATCATTCAGAAGAAGGTTATTTAGTTACCGTGTATTTGTGTATTTTTGAGGTTTTTTCCTGAGATTAATATCAAGTTTAATTCCATCATGGTCGGAGAAGATGCTGGATATAGTTTCTATGCCTTTGAATTTGTAAAGGCTTGTTTTGTGCCCTATCATGCAGTCAGTCTTTGAGAAAGTACCATGTGGGGCTGAGAGAAATGTATATTTTGTGTTTTTTGGGTGGAAAGTTCTACAGATATCTATCAAGTCCATCTGATTTATGCTATCATTTAGGTCCAGAATCTCTTTGCTTATTTTTTGTCTCATTGTCTGTCTACAGGAGATAACGGGATGTTGAGATCTCCAACAATTGTAGTGTTACAGTCTATCTCTCCTTTTAGATCTAGCAGTCTTTTCCTTTACATATTTGGGTGATCCTGAGTTGGGTGCATAGATATTTATGAGCATTATATCTTCTTGGTGAATTAGTCCTTTTACTACTATATAATGCCCTTCTATGTCTCTTCTTACCATTTTTGTCTCAAAGCCTATTTTTTTTCAAAATCAGTTTAACAGCTCCTGCTCTTTTTTGGTTTCCATTTGCATGGAATACCTTTTACCAGCCCTTTATTTTTAGTCTCTGTATGTCTTTATCCATGAGATGGGTTTCTTGTAGGCAGCAGATGTAGGGTTTCTGATTTTAAAAAATTATTTTATTTATTTATTCATATATTTATTTCAATTTCACCAGAGAATGATAGAGTGAGATATATAGAGAGAAAGCAAGCTGCTATGTCTGGGACTTGAACCACAGTTGGCCCTGTGGGAGTCCAGCACCCTTAACCACCAAGCCACCTGCTGGCCCCGTGTTTCTGACTTTTAATTCATTCTGCCAGTCTGTGTCTCTTGATTGGAGAATTTAATCCATTAACATTTACCATTATTATTGATATTTCCAGAGTTGTACCTATCATTAAGTTGGCCATATACTCATTTGTTTTTGTTCTCTAATTGCTGTCTGTTTGTCTTTAGTATTCTTGGTATGGTACTCTTTTCAGAATTTTATGAAGAGCTGGTCTGGAGTTGGTAAGTTTTTCTTTTTTGTGGAGGGGAGAGGCTTTTGCTATAGGGCGCATGCACTCGCCAGCAAGATGGAGAGAGACAGAGAGACAGGCAGTGAGAACTCACCAGGGGCGGTGGCCATGCCGCAATCCTTTCTTCTCCATGCTCCTCTTTGGATCTTGGGCATGCACGCACATGCACCTGGCGTGAGTTTAAGCCACCTGGTCCATGACTCTAACCATAGTCGACTACATGGGGGTCCAGCGACATAGCCATTATGCTAACTGCTGGTCCCTTGTTCTTTCATATCTTTAGTTTCTTAATGACTTTGACTTGTCATGGATCTTACCCAATTTTGTAAATTCTTTCACATTCAGCTTTATTTCTAACTAATCATATATGCTTTTTCTTTTTTGAGAGATTTTTGCTATAGGGCATATGTGTTCGCTGGAGACACAGAGAGTGACAGAAAATGATAATCACCCCCTGGGGGGCTGATCATGCCACAATACCTTCTTCACTTTCCTCTCAGGATTTTGGGCATGCTCACAGATACACCTGGTGTGAATTTTAAGCATCTGGGTCCAGGACTTGAGCCGTGGTCGACATAACCATTACACCATCTGCTGGTCCCCATATTTGCTTTTAAATGTTCTCCAAAATGCCTAATTTAGGCAGTCCATATGGGCCATACATCCTAAGCTAGCCTGGGTTTGTGTGTGTGCACACGCTTGTGTGTGTGTATTTAACCTTGGTTTGATGACCTTTACAGCCTAAAAGCAAAATAGCAGGGCTCACAAAACATTTTAGAAGGACATAATAGCAGGTATTATGGTGGTTCTACTATGTACTACAACTAAAAATTAATTTCTAATAACCCAAACTTATGTCTACATTTAAATATTTCAAAGTGGTCATGTGGACACTTGCACAACTTCTAGTAGATGGTATTGAGACTTCTAAAATGAGATCCTTTCAAGGCCCAAATAATATGTATTGTAAGTGGAGATGACTGGGGACCAGAAAGACAAGCTGGACTTAGCAAGTTGGGCAAAGCATGGAATCTGTAAATCTGATGTTAAATTAATATTTGGCTCAGAAGTTAAGTGGACGTTGGTTTTGATAATGGCTATCAAATGATTCAATTGACAGATATTTACCAAGTGGCTTACTATATTCCTAGCAGGTTGTTAGAGTTAGGTGCAAAAAAGATGAACGAAGATTAACAGCAAAGTCACATGCAAAGGATTGAATCATTCAGTCAACTTATATTTATTTAGCACAATGTTCCAGTTAGGAGTTGAGGTGTGAGATAAATTATAGATAGCTCTTATAATCTGTTGGTAGGCAGGGTTGAGGAGATTCACACATATGCTGACCGCCTGCATTATAGCACTATCTCTGCAATAACCAGAGAAGAGCACTGGGTGTTTAGGAGACAGAGCAAGAGACAGCTGAGATGGAGTGAGAGTGTCAGGGACAGCTTTTCAGAGAATTTGAGGCCTCAGGTGAGTGTTGAAGCATCAGTGGGTATAACCTGGTGAATGCGGAGTTGTAGAAAAAGCTGAGTTAGCTTGGCTATCTCTGTGTAAGCTGTACTTTATGTTATTAGCTCTGGGTTCATGACTGCATTTTCTCCTTACTAGCCAACAATTGATTAAAAAAGTACTAGAGTGTTTGTTAAGGGTATTTATTCAAAACTTAATTTAAGCAGAACAAAGTCTGGTATGATAAGTATTTTCCTTATCCCTGATGGCAAATACCATATTTCATATTCAAAAGTAGCAATATGCGGTATATGTAACTGTAGCAGGCCTAGCCTAAAAAAAATTTGTATGTACTTTGAAAAAGACCTGAAGGACCTCTTGATCTTCCACATTTATTTATTTATTTATGTGTTTTGCTTTCAGTGTTCACTTTCTTTTCATGACTATTTTCCACCTTCTTTTAAAATAGTATGTACTTTTAATAAAGTTTCCCAAGTACTCCTGAGTTCCAAATGGACTTGAATTCATTTTATTTTTATGGGCTGCTGGTCTTTAATCTCTTATCACAGAATCAGAAATGTACCTGTTACATACTGGTAAATTAGTTATCAATCCCTTGGGCAGTATATTTTAATATCAGTATTCTAGGGAAGATGATATAAATCTTGTGTACAGTATTATTAGCTTAGGCAGCTGCTGACTTAAAAAGGCCAGTTTAACAAGTCACCACTGTATTATGTTTAATTAGGTACAGTTTATATAATGAGGTGTTCAGTTCTAATGGAAAGACATGCTGTGAGCAGCACATCTGCAGGAATAACTATTACAATCAGCATTGCAGAGACCCATGGAACTGCAAATTAGACTTACTTATCTAGAAATAAATTACATCCCAATGCCTTCATAAAGCTCATTAATTAATTCCACTGGCATAAAGGTCTTTTTCTTAATTTCATGTTCCATTAGCATAATAAACACAATTTGAGTTACAACAGTATGATCAGTTTAATGGATGCTATTTATTTTAGTTTTTTATTTAAAGTCCTGGTAACGTAGAATTAACATCACTATGCTGCTTGGTCCTTTATTAAAAATTCCCATAGGATAACCAACACAGATGTTCAATACAGCATCATATATTTGCTGCATTTTACGACTCTACTAATTGGCCATATGGAAAGGTGTTGCTTGGGTGTAATTTAAAAAAAAAAAACCTCTAAATTATATGGATTGTAATAATTACAATTAACTTATATGTAAAGTCAGATAGGTTAATACATATTGCCTGTTGCAGGCAAAATAAGAGTAAATAAACTTTTGGTGTGCCATGTCATATAGTAAATACCAGTGTGTTATAGAAATCCTGACAGTATTTAAAATTCTTGTTAAAATGATAGATAAAAAATTAAATTTTATTTACATTCTGAAATTATACAACATGATTTCCATTTGTGAAGTATGTATTTTTAGACTCTTGTAGTATTTTTTTTTACTGATTCTGTTCACTTTGATTATGTTCCATTAACATATTTACAATATTTATACAGTAAAGTTCTGCATTAACTACACTGTATGAAACCGTCATATACACTTTCTGAGTGATCTCGTATACAGGGTTGTATCAAGGGCCCATATTATATCTTGTTACTGAAATAAAGTGCATTTTAAAGTTCCTGTAAAATTTCCTCTCTATATCACTGTATCGTTCCTCTTGTTATATTTTCTTTATTTTCCCTCATTCTATCTTCTCTCTACAAAATATAATCTAGGTTTCCTTTATTTTTGCTTTTGAATAACTGTACTTATTTTCAGCATTTAATTAATCTGTACTTCTGTGTAAATTACTATGGTTGTGCAACAAATTATCCCAAAGCTTGGTTGCTCAGTCTTTCAGGTTTTCTGTGTGTTCAAAATTTGGGAAAGGCTCAGCTGGGCAGTTCTCACAAGCAACTGCAGTCAGGTAGACTGGGGTTGCAGTCTGAAGACTTGACTGGAGCCAGGGGATACATTTTCAAGGTAGCTCGTTCTTTGGGGCTGACAGTTGGCAGTAATTCTTAGTTTCTTGCCATGTGGCCTCCCCACAGGGCTGCTTGGGTGTCCTCATGAGATGGTGACTGTTTTCCTCTAAGTGAGAGCCAAGAGATTAAAGCAGAGGCTGAATTACATTTCATGACCTAGGCTTCGAAGTCATTCAGCATTTTTGCCACATTCTGTTGGTCAGATAGGTCAGTCCTAATGCAGTGTGAGAGGGTAATACAGGAGGACTTGTACACTAGAAGGCAGGGATCCTGGAGATTGGCAATCACAGGCTTCTCTCTGACACCTAGTAATTCACGCCCCTCGTAAATGGAAAATATATACCCCCTGTAAGGACTCCACAAAGTATCACCTGTTACAACATCAGCTCAAGCTCTAGATGTAGGATCTTGGCAAATACTAGGTCATTGGAAAAGTTCATAACATATTTTTCTATGCAAAAATGCGTTATGACTTTTCTGATGACCCAATACAATAAATCAGGTTCAGCTGTGAATAAAGCTTCACAACTAAGGCTCTTCAAGTGTATTTCTTTTTTAGAAGACCTGTGAAACAAAGCATTATGTTATCTGATTCCTCATCCAGCCAACTTACAATGGTGTACCAGGTAAGGATAACCGCTGTAGACTCTCCTATTCCAATCTAGAGCAAAACAGTCTGCTTCAAAGCATTCTGAAGACCACGTAATCACCATTCTCGATTAATGCTCAGTTCTACTGCCTCAGAATGATTCACTTTGGCTTCTGGGTTCTTTGTTCCACAACGTAAGTTGTCTTCCTTTTCAATAAAAAAATGAAGGCTGCTTTTTCTGAAGGCTGAATTTCTTGCAAATATCTGAGTGAAATTGCATGAGACTACAAATGATTATTGGCCATCTCAGATTTTTTCTGAATTCATTACTTATAGAAATCATAAGATAACAAGTGATTATTGTGATAATAAGTTACTATATTTTGGAGAAATTTGTTGCACAGTTATAAGAACGGATACAGAATTTGGTACCAAAAGTGGGGTTTATAGAAACAAACAAAACCCCTAAAAATGTGACAGTTTTTTGAGACAGAGACCATTAGTTTCCACTAAGAGATTATTGGTGAGGGATAGACCATTTGTGAAAGCCCTTGAAGAGGCTATTGGTGAGGTCTTAAAGAAAGTGAGACTCACGCTACTGTAAGCTAGAGAAAAGGGGGGTCATTATTTCATAGTGATGGAAAGTTCAGCATTACTGTCACTTGAGTAACATTCAAAAATCTTAAAAGGCAAATGCAAATTTGCTTAAAAAAACTGATCTAGCGAAGGAAATTTCCAGGCAGAGTGTGGAAATTGTGATCTATTACTTGATAGTAAAATGTAAGAAGATCAAACTGGAAAAATAATATATCCAGGCATTGTCAGGAAAATATGATCTAAAAATGAAGCCAAGTATGTGACTCTAATACCTTTTGTAAAGATTTCTATGGGACCAGCAGATGGCATAATGGTTATGTTGCTGGACTTCCATGTAGTCAACCGCCGTTTGAGTTTCACAATCATTGGCTGGGTCTGAAAAGAGAATGGAGGAGAAGGGATTGCAGCATGGTCACCCTGGGGTGATTTCTTACTTTCTGTCTCTCTTGTCTCTCCGGTGAGTGCATGAAACCTATAGCAAAAGTTTCTAAAAATAAAACAAACCCCCAAAAACTTCTAACAGATAAGTTCCTGTCAGGATTTTAAGGGTATTCTCAAAAACCCTCTCTATTAAATAACAAAGCTCCTAGGAACCTTTAGGGTACTTTTCTGCAGAAGCTTTACAGGAAGCTGAAGTTACAGAAGGACCTATCTTAACAAGATTTGTGAGCATGACTTTTGTTTAATAGGTTGACCCTTAATAAGTTGTGTAGAACATATACAACATTTTTAAGAGAATTGCATTGATAGAACCATTTCCAGCACGACTTAAAGGTACAGGGACAGTTCAAAATAATATGGATAAGAGGAAGAGGAAGAAAATCTATTGCTGATATCATTGAGAGCCTTTTGTGAGTATATAGGGCATATACTTTTAGTTTTTAAAAGTTTTTTTTTTAATTTTTTTTCAGACCAAGACTGACCCCCAGTGGGGTACTCATGTTGTGATCCATTCCCATCCTTACCCAGCCAGGATCATGGCATGCATGTTCATGTGTCCTGGTATATACAGGGAGACCTGTGCGTGCATGCCCAAGATCCCGAGAGAAGAATGGAAGAGAAGGGATTGCGGCATGGTCATTCCCCCCGCCACCCCCAGGGGGGGGTGATTTCTTGCTTTCTGTCTCTCTGCCTCTCTCTGTGTTTCTGGCGAGTGCATGCACCCCATAGCAAAAACCTCTAAAAAAAAAAAAAAAGTTTTACCAGGAGAGAGAAAAAGGGAAAGTGAGAAAGCAAGCCACCAGATTTGGGACTCGAACTATCCAGCACCTGAGCCACCACACCACCTGCTAGCTGAGCTGTGCATTTTTTGTTGTTGTTGTTGACTTCAAAGGCAATATCCATTTTAAGTCCTGTAGAAATATAATAGTACTGTGGAACACTGATACAGTTTTACTATCTTGAATTCATGACTTATAAAAATCTTCATTTCTTTTTTTCATTGCACCTGTCCCTGTTACAACATGAAATTCTTATTGCTGTATTTGAATTTTTCCTCTTTAACCTTTTAAAATTACTTATATGTGTTCAATGTTTAATTAATCCTATGTTTTTCAATCTATTCTTCAAATCGTAATAATCACTCTCTTTCACTACTTTTCTCATAATATTGGGTGTCGGAAAAGTCATGAGTATTTTTTCTGCTTTTCTATGCAAAAATGCATCATGACTTTTCTGACAACACCATATATGCTAATATATAGCTTTTTACTGTAATTTAGATATCTGTCATAGAATAACACATGTACCTATAATGTATGGTTAAATTGATAACTGACTGCAAGGTTTATAAGCTTAGTCACTAAATATTTCTGCAAAATAAAGTAGCCATCATATTTTTCATAAAACAGGATCAATTAGAAATTCTTACCTTGTTTTGACCATGAATTCATGAATGTGTATACATGAGCTTGTGGTAGAAATATTTTCACTGTAGCCTGTCCAAATCCTCCTCTTTTTATTTGGCTTGCCTACTGTATGATATCATCTGGTGGGCTTTCTATTTAAATAATTTTTTATAGAAGTGAACATGGAAAACAGTGGGGTCAATGGATTATGTTCACTGACTCATGCACTTTATTAGAAGACAACATTTTAAGAATTTTCCTTGACACTTATTAGATACCTTTTGGGTACTAGATACTGTGCTGTGTGCATTACGTGTGTTATCTATTTAATTCTCGCAGTATATTAGTGTTTTAGTATCTCAGCTGTATGTGTGAGAAAATTGAGTTCTGAAAATGATCAATAGCTATTTTAAGGTCTAAGGTCATATAACAGGTAAGAGAGCTGGGATTTTAACCCAAGCCTTCCTTTCAAGCTAATGTTCTTTTAGAAGTTTTAAAAGAAGATTGACATTCAGAGGGCATTAAGTAATAAAACACCACCCTGCCTTTTTAAGGGTTTAATGAAGAGCTATTTATTTTACATGTGACATGGGCTATATCACACTAGAGTTACTTTCTTTCTAATAGTATTCGGGATAAAGTGGTCAATAACCAGTTCTCAATTACCTGGAGAAATTCAATCTTACAAGCCATTAATTGATACTTTGTGGTTTAAACCCTTTCCCTGTGGCTTAAACCCTTTTGTCCACCAAACTTTTTCCAGGGTGGCAAAGATATACACATGAATCCATGGATTTGGATTTCACTTCTTTTAATTTTCTCAGAAAAGTTCTGGTGAAAATATCAATGCCCAGTAAAGTTGAAAGGAAGAAGAAATGAAGAATGAAGCATTTGCATGAAGGTAGTACACTGGGTAAACTTTTTGCTTTCTTGTAATTGGAAGTATCTCAAAGTTGCTTTCTGATGTTTTTGTTTCAGAATATCTAAAATAATTGGAAATGTCTTTCCCGTTATTCTGTAGCAATTGAGGTTATTAAAAGACATTGAATATATTATTCTGATTTATTCATACTTAAGTAACACATTGTACTTTTATTTTGCTTTGAATAGCTATGGAACTTAAATTTTTTCAAAAGTATTGAAATAATTAATACAATATTTTTGGTACTTTTTAGCATTCAAAATGTTTTAAACTTAATTTGATAAAACAAAATGGTGATTTATAGGTGGGCTTAGAAGTTGGCAAAACATGCTCATTTTGGCTGAGTTTACACTTGATACAGTAGCTTTTAAGGTAGAAAATATTTACATAAGCAGAAAAAGTATCAAATTCAACTTTGAACGCACTGTCCTGGAATTATTTGCCTTTGAGACTGTTTTTCAGTATTGTATATACCAAAAAATGAACCTGTTTTGAAATTTTGCAGGCATAAATTAGAATATGGTTAAATGGAGTTTAAGTTACAGTTGAAAGTTTGCAAGATCTCAAAATGGGACAAAGAATTGCAATTTTCACATAGCTAAATGTTATAGCTCTCCACATATAAATGTTTGGGAAAAAAGTTTACAATGAATGGCAAAATCAACATTACTATTCAGCTGTATTGTTTTTACTATGTGGTAACCTAACGAAGTACTTCCATGCACCAAAGAACTACAGTATTGTAAAGTTGCAGGCAAAGTCCCAATGTCCGATGAGAACAAGGCAACTTCCTTATGTGCTGCAACTAAACACCAGTCAAATCTTTCAAACTTGGGGCCAGCATGTGGTGTGGTGCTTAGAACACTGGACTCCCACGTGGCTGGTGGCAGTTTGAGTCCATTGGTGACTTGAAAATCATGCCAGACGTGTGCATATATGCCCCAAATCCCAGGAGAAAAATGAAGAAGGGATTGTAAAATGGTAATCTTCCCTTGGGGATAATTTCTCACTTTCCCTCTCACTATCTCTCATTGTCTCTCTCCAGTGAGCATACGTGCCTTATGGCAAAAAAAGAAAAAAAGTTAAAAACAAAACAAAACAAAAAACTTTCAAATTCAGTGTGTCTTATGGGTAAAGTAAAAGTTTCACATTGAATAGAGTCAACTCCTAAGGTTTTTGGACTTGATTATATATATAATTGGTGTCTTGGCATGGACTCAACTCTTCACTAGTTGGATGACTTTAAATCAGTTATATAAACTCTTCAAGCATGAATAACCTTATTTGCAAATTATGGGTAATATTACCAGCTTCATAAAATTGGCATGAAAATTAAATGAGATGATGCATGTGAAGAATTTATCACTTAGACATGTAACATGAGGGAACCTCAAAAGTTTGTGGAAAGTAGAATTAAATAAGTATATTTTGGGGCAGATATATAAATTTATGCATGGTGTTTTCATAAAATTCATTTTCCATAAACTTTTTGAAGACCACCCCCTCCCATAGATGAGTAACAAAGATTATTTTCTACTCTTCTTTCAAAATTCATTTATCTGCTATAGTTTGGGTCAGAGAAAAAAAGAATACAAGTTAAAAATCTGTAAGCAACACACAGTTGTGCATGAGCATTTTGGACAAAACTTTGGAAGAAAATGTTAATTATTTTGGCTAGAGTGAGGTTCGGGAATTTTTGCTAAGTTTTGTTAATTTAAATTATCTTCCACTTCTGTTGATAATCTGGAATTGATTATAATAACTGAATCACACAACTTAATATTAAGTAGCTTAAAATGTCTATCTGACTTTTATACTGGCTTACTCAATTGGTTTGATATTAATTCAGAGATTACATCCTCTATGTAATTAATATACTATCAGGGAATACAATTTTAAAGAAAAGTCAGTTTAAAATGTCAGGACTCAAGCAAAGATTGAGCAAATAGTTTCAAAATATTTTATAGGGGACTTAGTGGCATAAAAATAAAGAAAACTTTTAAAATAAGTCATTGTTCAGCATGGCAGACATGGTATTAGACTTTATTTGTGCTTTAATAGCATATTCATGTAGATAAAAGGTTGTTTAAAAATCTTGCAGAAAACTACAGGTGTCACTTTTCCTAATAAAAACTGCATTTTCCCTGTAGTTTATGCCTTTGATCCCTAAAAACTCAGAAAAAAACCCAAGTGAATATTTCTTAGCTTCCATTTGCAGTGATGTGATGTACATTACTGATCTTAAGCAGACAATATCCACTCCCACATTGGAGCCCTGGGCCTCATGGCATCCATTGTGGAAGGCTGCTGCTTGCATGTTTATTCTTTAAATTTGTTACTTAGAAAACTAGGTGACTAGAAGACAGAAATAAATCATCTGATGGTAATGTACCAGGAAACCAAACAATAGCATGAATATGTTGATCTACAGGCTTGGTGACCTTTTATGTTTGTTTAAACAGCTTGTTTTAATTAGTAATGGATATCGCTTACTCTTATGAACATTATTGACAATTGAAAACAGCACCTTATAAGCTGAGGAATTGGAGAAATTTAATATGAGTGTTTGAGCTCAGTTTCTTTAGGGGTTTGCTTTGTTCTTGTCATAATGCTTGAACTTAATGGACAACTAAAATGGAAGGGCTTCATGTGTCACACACTGAGTGAAGAGTACTGACAAAAAGCCATTAGTGTCCAGGGAAGAAAGACAAAGATAGAAATTCTATCATTTCCAGATGAGTCCTTATGATTCCCTAAACTCTTTATTAGCTTGACAGGCAAGAGGCAAGAATATTAATCAAAGGTCAGAAGAACAATTTAAGCCAGTTTTTTTTTTCTTTCATTGAAAATGTGGCAGAAAATTATCTAGATTCTAGTGTTATGGAATCTAAGAGATGATCCTTTTAAAACACAAATTTAATGACTTGATGTCCTAAGTGACGATTTTACCTGTCTCATTAAAAGGTAAGACCATAACTTTTGCTTTTTAACCATGTAAGATTGAGCAGTTACAGAATGAAAAAGTTGGAGTATGCTTATTTCTGGAGGTACTTTGAGAATTTAAAATAATCTTCAGTTTCTTCTTACTTTTGATTATAGTCACACTGTTCTGTAATAAAAATCTGATAACAATGTCATTATTATCAACCTGATGCAAAATCAGGACCATCAACTTTGTTCTTGTCAAATTATTGTAATGTATACAGTAGTATGATTATCTTTCCTACATATGATATTTTGAAGCAGCTCTAAAAATTACTTTTATAAATTTGGACAGCCATTTCACATGTGGCTCACATCTGTCCCCAACACTCCCCCCCCCATTTTTTTTTTCTTTAAAAATAAAATATGTTTCAGATAGGTGCTTATGAGATGGGGTCATTGTGGTTTTGTTTGTTGTTTGTTATTGTTGTTCTTTAGCTAGTGCTTAGTTATAAAGAATGGCAAATGCACACTAGAGACAGACACAGAGAAAGAGAAAGAGGGAAAGTGAGAAAAAAATAAAAGTTAAGAAAGTACCCCCAGGGTGGAAGGCTGGCCATACCACAATCCCTCTCCATTCTCCTCTCTGGATTTTGGGCCCACATGCACATGTGCCCAGATCTTTTTCAAGCCAGTGGGTCCAAGACCCCAACCTCACAGTCAGCCACGTGGAACCCATCCATCTTAGTCTCTATGCCATTTAAATGGCCCCATAACCATAGTTTTAACACTGTTCATGTTTGTATATGAAGCTGCTTCATTACTTCCAACTGGTTAGCAGTTCATCTACTGCATTTACTTATCACTTCCCCTTTTAGGGACCAGCAGTTAGCGTAATGGCTATGTCGCTGGACTCTCATGTACTTGACTGCGGTTTGAGTCCCAGACCCGGTGGCTTAAACTCATGCCAGGCATGTGTGCATTTGTGCCTAGGATACCGAGAGGAGAATGGAGGAGAGGGGATTGCAGCATGTCCATCCCCCTGGGGATGATTTTTCACTTTCTGTCTCTCTGTCTCTGTCTTTCTGGAGAGCGCACACACTCTATAGCAAAAACCTCTCCAAAAAAATAAATTAATAACTTCACTTTTTATTGGAAAAAAAAAAGAATGGCAAATGCTATTTCCTTCAAAATTTTAGCAAGCCTGATCCCTTTGGTACTGGCAACAATGAGATACTTTATTAAAGAACAAGTCTTAAATTATTATTTGAGAAAGCAGAGCTGGACCACTCTTCTTGACACTTAGCCTTGTTGTTGAGGGAAATGTGGAGAGAGACAACATATTACAACCTGAATAAGTCATCACGTCATTAGGCAGATGACTGGGTGTGAGTTTCACTTTTACTTGATTTTCGTTTTCTCTTATACAGCATTTTAAAAAAATGACAATTATTGAAAATCTGGGCACTATGAGTTGGATAATGGCTTATCCCCAAAAGTTTCATATTTTGGAATTTGGTCTTGGGGGTGGTGATTTGATGTCCCTTAAAAGTTTACATATTGGGACTTGGTTGTATTTTTAAAGGTGTTAAGTAAAAGTTTAATCCCTTCATGGTGTCCCAGGGTGAGGCCTTTGGGTGTGGTATGGTAATTATGGGGGGAATCCTGTGATTCTGGTGGGCTTATAAACAGAGTGGATAAGACCAGAACAAGAGAGAAATTCATGAGTTTTAAGCCACCAGGTCTGTATTGTGAAACGCAGTGGACTACATGGGTGTCCAGCGACGTAACCATTACGCCATCTGCAGATCCCTAAATTTTATGTAAAGATAATGTGTGTAGTACAGGAGGAGATGAACAGCTAACCTGTGTTATTAATTTTCATAGGAAGGTGATTAGGAATAAAATAGTTAAAAACAATTGTCGAGAGGGACAATAATGGAAATATTGATAAACGCTGCCTATTTGACAAGAGTAGGTGATGTGTAATGTCCTTTTTGGCTTTAATTTTCTGTGTCTTCTGTAAATAAAGATTATGTTCCTATGATAATCTTTTTCAAGAGCCAGAAAGGTATATTTATCTTAAATATTAACTATTATGATCTTCTTAAGGCTGGATATGTTATTTCTTTCAAAAATAAAACTTTTTCTTTAGTTTTGGGGAAATACATGCTCTTGCAGAAATACAGAACTGTGGAAAGAAAAGTAACTTTGCTTATACTGGCATGTACTACTAGCTGATTATCAATATTATTACCCTTTCACCTGAATGCACTGCTTTATTTCTGACCTTCTTTGATGATCATGAATGCATATGTGACCAAGTTCTAGTCAACAAAACATAAATGAAACTGTTCTATTTCCAGACCTGGCCTTAAGAATTTCTGACACAACCTCTTCTATGCTCTTTCATCCCAGTTAAAAGGAATGGTGAACTCTAGGAGAACCTACTAGGTCAATGGAATCCTGGGCTCTTAAATGACTGTATGTGTTATTCTTAAAAAATGACTTGATTATATTACTACTATGGTCTGAATTTTAGTGTCTTTACCACCAAATTTATGTATTGAAATCATAATCCCCAAAATGATGACATTGAGATGTGAAGCCATTGGAGGGTGATTAGAGTGGACCCCTCATACATGGGATTAGCACTCTTATAAAAGAGGCCCCAGAGAGCTTCTTTGTCACTTCTATCATATGAGGTCACTGCAAGATGGCACAATGTAAGAGAAAACAGGCCCTCACCAGACAAAAAAATATGTGCCTTGTGACTTTCCAGCTCAGAACTATGATAAACAAATTTCCCTTGTTAATTACTACCCAGTCTATGGTATTTATTATAGAATTCTGAATAGACTAAGACAGAAATTGGTTCTAACAGTGGGACACTGTTGTAATAAATACCTGAAATGTGGACGTGGCTTTGGGTATGGGTAATGAGTAGAAGCTGAAAATATTTTAAGATCCATGTTAGAAAACCTTACATTATCATAAGTGGATCATAAAGGACAGTTTTTTGTGAGGGCTCGGAAGAAACAAGGAGCTGCAGAGAAAGCCTCAGTTTTCTTAAAGAATATTTAAGTGGTCATGAACAGATTGTTGGTAAACCTATGAATGGTAAAGGCTTAATGAGGTCTCAGATGGAAATGAAGAACTTGTTACTGGAAATTGGAGGCAGGCAACGCTTTTTATAGAGTGGCAAAGAACTTGGCTGAATTGCTTTGTGTCTTAGTGTTTCTGAAAAGTCTAATGTGTGATCAGTGAAATAGGATATTTGGCTGAAAAAATTTCTAAGCCAAGTATTGAGGGTGTGACAATGTTCTTGATGATATCAGCCAAATGATACATTGCTGTGTAGAGAAATTATAGAGGTTCATGGATATGGGGGTGAATGTTATTATTACAGATTCTGGTTAAGAATGACCCAAGTGACTACAGATGATACTCTGCTTTCTAATTATTTTTTGCTTTCCTTAAGACATACACCCCATTTCATTCTCTAGAAATTAAAATTACTCTACAGGTAAGCACTTGCATAATGAGATAAGTGATATGTGAAGATGAAGTTGTCATTCATTGGTAGATTGGTTACTATTAGATTCAATTATTCCTCTCTATCAAGACAGTTGGAGTGTCAGTGGCACCAAATTTTCCCTTTTCAGATGGATAAAAAGCAGAGGAGGGTTTGGGAAGTTTTATCTAATGTGGTGGTTCTTAATTGTAGAGTGGGAACAGTATCCATTAGGGATGAAAAACCATGTCCTACATGATTCTGATAGTCTCCACCCTCATTCCTCCCATTGGCTTGATTTTTGCCCTTCATGTCGTGAATCTGTGATCTTGTTTAATTTTGTGGTAGTGCACACAACTTTGCTCAGTTGAATTGTATGCCATGTTGTTTGCTAATGGACCACAAACAGGGCTGGTGTTCAGAACTCCTAGAACAACGATGACTCTTCTATTTTAAATCGTGGTGTTTATGATTTGATCTAAAAAAATTAGGGAGGTAGATAAAGTTGTGTGATGTCCAGGTTACATAGATTTTCAAATAACCTGAGCAATGTTGATAAACAAATTTCCCTTGTTAATTACTACCCAGTCTATGGTATTTATTATAGAATTCTGAATAGACTAAGACAGAAATTGGTTCTAACAGTGGGACACTGTTGTAATAAATACCTGAAATGTGGACGTGGCTTTGGGTATGGGTAATGAGTAGAAGCTGAAAATATTTTAAGATCCATGTTAGAAAACCTTACATTATCATAAGTGGATCATAAAGGACAGTTTTTTGTGAGGGCTCGGAAGAAACAAGGAGCTGCAGAGAAAGCCTCAGTTTTCTTAAAGAATATTTAAGTGGTCATGAACAGATTGTTGGTAAACCTATGAATGGTAAAGGCTTAATGAGGTCTCAGATGGAAATGAAGAACTTGTTACTGGAAATTGGAGGCAGGCAACGCTTTTTATAGAGTGGCAAAGAACTTGGCTGAATTGCTTTGTGTCTTAGTGTTTCTGAAAAGTCTAATGTGTGATCAGTGAAATAGGATATTTGGCTGAAAAAATTTCTAAGCCAAGTATTGAGGGTGTGACAATGTTCTTGATGATATCAGCCAAATGATACATTGCTGTGTAGAGAAATTATAGAGGTTCATGGATATGGGGGTGAATGTTATTATTACAGATTCTGGTTAAGAATGACCCAAGTGACTACAGATGATACTCTGCTTTCTAATTATTTTTTGCTTTCCTTAAGACATACACCCCATTTCATTCTCTAGAAATTAAAATTACTCTACAGGTAAGCACTTGCATAATGAGATAAGTGATATGTGAAGATGAAGTTGTCATTCATTGGTAGATTGGTTACTATTAGATTCAATTATTCCTCTCTATCAAGACAGTTGGAGTGTCAGTGGCACCAAATTTTCCCTTTTCAGATGGATAAAAAGCAGAGGAGGGTTTGGGAAGTTTTATCTAATGTGGTGGTTCTTAATTGTAGAGTGGGAACAGTATCCATTAGGGATGAAAAACCATGTCCTACATGATTCTGATAGTCTCCACCCTCATTCCTCCCATTGGCTTGATTTTTGCCCTTCATGTCGTGAATCTGTGATCTTGTTTAATTTTGTGGTAGTGCACACAACTTTGCTCAGTTGAATTGTATGCCATGTTGTTTGCTAATGGACCACAAACAGGGCTGGTGTTCAGAACTCCTAGAACAACGATGACTCTTCTATTTTAAATCGTGGTGTTTATGATTTGATCTAAAAAAATTAGGGAGGTAGATAAAGTTGTGTGATGTCCAGGTTACATAGATTTTCAAATAACCTGAGCAATGTTGAGTTTCTTTATTATTTAAGTTAACCTTCAGTTTTACATCCAGGTGTTGGAATCTCATGGGGAAAAATCAAACAGCTAATTTAGTTCCTTGCCATCCTATACTACAAGTAATTAGGACTATATAATACTTTTAGGTGTCAGGACAGCTGGTAATTTTCCAGTGATATGAAATCAGTGCCTGGTGTTTTACTGGGTCTACTATAACTGTCAGGAAAGCGAGAATCAAACTGTTCTTAGCGATTTGCCAATTTAGGAAACCTAGCTATCAGTTAGCAGGTATGAAATTAGGGTCAGGCATTAAGAAACTTTCAAAAAGAAGTCATGATTTGGTTTTCTGCTTAGCTTTCTCTGCTGACTTAAAACATTTTTTTCTAATGATATAAAAATAAAATCAAGGGGCAGGGCCCAGAGCATCTCAATTTATATCATAACTTTCCTTCCACAAGGCAACCTAGAAGCTTATATATTTTCACTTTTATATTTTACCTGATGAAGAAAACAGTCAAGCTCTATAGAAGTCCCTGCTGCTAGAATATCCATCTAGTATGGGATAT
The DNA here is from genome assembly GCF_000334495.1 of Tupaia belangeri chinensis. Taxonomy (NCBI): domain Eukaryota; kingdom Metazoa; phylum Chordata; class Mammalia; order Scandentia; family Tupaiidae; genus Tupaia; species Tupaia belangeri. The sequence continues at coordinate 594,803 of NW_006207268.1, forward strand.
GTGGCCTGATTCAATGATTCTTGAAAGGTTTTCAAACTGGTTTTGAGAAGCTATGGGCCACTCTGTAATAGGAAGAAGCATTTAGAATCCTGACATTTAGAATTCTGCCCCCCAATGTGAAAACAATGGAAGAAGAAAAGCTGTACCCTCCTTGGATTTCTGCTGTGCTAATTACAGAAATGTAAAGCCCAGCTGTGGTCAGAACAGCTCATCAAGGAGAGATGTGTTAGACCAAGAAAGCAAAAGAAGGGCCAAAATGATTTTCATTTTTATTCCTTGCATATTGTCTGTGAGAGCATTCAGTTCTGCTTAATTATAAACTATTTCCTTTTCCATTTATAAACATGTTCTTTTCCCCTGCATTTAATGTGAATGAAGGTGCTTCTAGACTAGAGTATAGCTATGTGGTTGATAAGAGCACAAAAACTATAATTTCTTTAACATATCTGTATACAAATTAATATTATTCTATAATAAACACAATCTATTTAAGTATGAAAGTCTCTTGTCTCTTGTCCCAATCCATAACAACCCATTCTACTCCATAAGTGACTCAAGTTGACAAAACTGAACCAAAGGGTACACATAAGCAAATATTAGCTTTCCAGGGAAATGTTAATTTTAGCTCAACAGGGGGACCTAATGTAATTTATATATACAAGGGGGTTTCAAAAAGGTTGTGGAAAAATGAAATTAAAGTAAAAATTTACTTCAGTACAAAAGAAGTTGAAATCCTTGCGTATTGGTTTTATAAGATGTATTTTACATGAACATTTTGAAAATTTATTTCTCCTTTATATTTATTTTGGCCATCTAGGTTCTCATTTGAACCACAAGTATATTTTGCTGCAGCTATATGCTTTTTTTTTGTTAATGTAAGAAGTATGAGAAACATCAATAGAAAAAAAGGAAAATTAGGATGGCATTGGCAAATATTTATGGACCATTGCAAATATTTTGGACGGACTAGACATTTTACCAGACTCAAAAAAAAAAAATTGAAAAGGAGTTATAAAACTGCTTTAGTACTTCTTCTGGTAGCTTTTGTTGTTTTTAAAGTGCAAAGCAGTGGTACAGTAGAACTTGATTATAATGATATATTATTATCTGGAAATGACAATAGTAATGGTGGAGGCTTTTTGTATCAAGGACATATAGGCTGGGAATTATTATATATAGTACTACTAATACTACTACTAGATATTTATTGAAATTTAGGATAATTTAAGTAGCAGGATGCATTTCAATTTTTATGAAGAAGGGATGTTCACTACATGTTGCTTTACAAGTTGTTCACTGCACAAATTGTAGAGAATATCATTTATGTTTGTGGTCTTGCAAGTGTGTGTGTGTACAGATAATGACAATATTCTGGCAGACAATAAAGTGCTTTGAGAAACGAGTAATTTTTCTAATTTTCTCAGAGGCTCCAGTGGACTTCTAGTGGGAGTACAGGTAGATGCTCTCCCCTTTATAACCTAGAGAAGCTAAGAAACTTGTCCCAAATCACATAAGTAATGAGTAATAGTTGTTCACATTTTTACTAGTTGATTACATATGCCCTAGTCTTAATTAGTTTTTGACATGGAACACCCTAAATTCAAGAATGGAGTACTACTATATAGTAGGATTTCACTGTCTTTGTGAGGCTTTTGAAAATTTTTTTGACATATGATCTCTGAATGCCTACAAAAAAATCATATAAAGAATATGTCTTCCTTTAGCCTAAATCCTTAGTAGTAATTGCTGTTGCTTTACATTGGTGGTTGTCAACTGTTGGTAAGCATACTACTGGTGAAGCTCCAAACTTGACCAGGGAGAATCTTGGGTTTTCATAACAATTGTGGAAACTTGAAAGGCTACTGAAATAGTCATTAAGTGTAACAACTGAATATCTATACTTTTTAAATGTTCTTAGTAATATAGGCTTTTAATATTGATCAGGATAGGACCCAGGATTTATGAGATATTAACCGATGAACACAAAAAGAGACATGTCGAGAAAATGGCAGGAAGGGAAGTATTATCAGTCCACTACTGTTCTCTTCCCTATTTGCAAAGCTTAGTTTACCTAACTGACATTTCAAGTTATTTCCCTTCCTTTTCAAGAAATAGACAATTGGGGATCAGCAGATGGCATAATAGTTATGTTGCTGGACTCCCATGTAGTTGATCATGGTTCAAGTTGTGGACCTGGCAGCTAAAAACTCATGCCAGGTGTATGTGCAAGCCTAAAATTCCAAGAGAAGACTGGAGGAGAAGAGATTGTGGCATGGCCATTCTTATTGGGGAATGACTTCTTGCTTTCTGTCTTTCTGTCGAGTATACATTCCTATAGGAAAAAAATCCCTTTTTTTTTTTTTTGAGAGGTTTTTGCTATAGGGGGTGTGCGTTTGCCAGACAGACAGAGGGATAGAAAGCGAGAAATAACCTCCCAGCGGGGATGACCACGCCACAATCCCTTCTCCTCCATTCTCCTCTTGGGATCTTGGGCACGCACACACGTGTGCCGGTGTGAGTTTAAGCCACCGGGTCCGGGACTTGAACCGCAATCAACTACGTGGGAGTCCAGCGACATAGCCATTACACTAACTGCTGGTCCCAGGAAAAAAATCTCTTAAAAAAATAGAAAAGAAGTAGACAATTGAAAATAGGAGAGGGGTTGGGTTAGAAAATGAAAGTAAGCTCTGGCTCTTCAAGTTGCCAGAGGGACAATTTGAAGTCATTAAACATAGTGTAGATCTTAGGGAAAACTAGGCTTGCTTCACAATTTAAGTTTTCTCTGCCCTGAAATGTGTTTCATTAAAAGTAAACCTCCCAGTTCTTACCATTTTCTATTAACTCATTATTTCAATTGAGTGTGTTCATTCAACAAGCAGGTATTGAGTGCTATTAGTGTTCGGAGTCCTGTGTTTCACACTGGGGGATACAAGGATAAGCTATGCTAGTCATCAGTGTTTGCGGAATGCTCTAGAGTTTGCATGTTCATTTCTCAGACATCTCATTAAAACCGTGGAAAGCAGCTATTATGGCCATCCCCATTTATAGAGGAGAAAACTGAGGCTTAGTGACCTGTCTAAATTTTGGTATATAAAAAGTGCCAGATATGGCCTCAAACTCAACTCTTCCACTTTGGAATCCTTTCTGTTTCCATTAGATCAGATTCCTTGCCCTAAACAGCCCTGCACACTAAAGTGAGAGAAATATATGTAGCCTCAAATGTGGCAAGAATGTAATTGAAAGATAAAATATCATAGAATGGGTTCCCCTGAATTAATGCTGGTAAACACTAGGCTACTGTCCCAAATCGGGTTATGTATACTGATAGTGCGGCTGTTATATTTTAGGAGTAGTGCATTTTGCCTTTTAGAAGTCTGAGTCCTGTTTCCTCAGCATGTTTTCAGAAACCAGAGTATGTTAGCTTTATATACTTTGGAATTAGACCTCTAATTCTTCCTCATGAATACGTAGACTGCATTTCCACTCAAGGAGAGTGCTTAAAAGAAGCCTGCAGTAAATTCCTTTTGACCTTTTCAATTTGTTTTCATGGATGTTCTCACTGGTAGCATATTAGATTTTTTGCCTCTCTGCATTTTGATACAAATTTTGTTGATTGCTTTAAATAGATAGAGCCCATTAAATAAGCTATAATAGATAAATGTAGACTCATAAAAATGATCAGTCCTCTGGGAATGAGTGGCAATAAGCACTTAAGTTTGTGAGAAGATTTTAGCAGATATCAAGGCTGCTCTGATTCAAATATGTCTTACATGTAAGTGCTATAGTGGTAAAGATCTAAGCAATTTCATCTCCAAACAGAGACTGAAATTTCTTGAGATGATGGAATTCCATAACCCACCTGCTGCTTTTGAAAGGTTGAAAAATGTATTTTTGTAGATAACATTTGTTTTCAATGAGGTTTTTATGAGCATTTCCTACCTTTGACTCCCTGATACATTTATTGTTGATGTAGTACAAATCCCTATAACAATTATTTTTTACTATTTCCAAAATCGACAATGTTTCTTAATCAGTATGATGTGATGGAGAGGAAGGGCAGATTAGGAGATTAATTTATTATACAACACTCATGGATAGTTATTTCTGAATGGTGTTCTGTGATTTCTTTTTAGTAGCAGACCTTCTAATATTCATATAAAAAAGTACTGAGAATGGGAAAGTTGGAATAAATAAGGTCTCTCTATAAAAATTGTTTAGGAATCAGACATGATGCCACTTGTCACCCTATTGGGAGAGCCCAATCAGTGCCCCGGGCCTGGAACATTTCTTCGTGTTGAGGCCTGGTGTGGTGCTGCTGCTCAGTTCCAGATTCTTATTAGGAGAAATCTTTCCCTGCTCTGGGTACACAGTGAACTTCTTTGTAGTACTAAGTGTGTCCATCACATAGCACATGGACAGCTTCCCTGATACATGTCTCCCACCTCTTGGTCCAGAAAGAAAATGTGATCTTTGACTGCAGCAGAGAGGGGGTGTGCAGTCCATCCCTCTGGGGGAGGGGCTCACTAGTCAGTGAAGACCAGTACACACTCTGCAGGTTTTATTGTGTATTTTCCCTTCTTCGAATGAATAAAACTTTGTTCTGACCCTTGCCCTGTGCTGAGTTCTCCTTGTTGACTCTGAGCCTGTAGGTGATGCAATGAGCTCGGTCTGTGAACTCCTACTTCCAGTGGTCAGCATTGTTATACTCTTCGCCCTCATCTCTGAGGTTGAGGGTCCTTAGCTGGGATTGGTAGCCTGATCTACCTGCTTGACAAAAATGCCTATTTTTTTTTTTTTTTTTAGAAAAAATTAATTAATTATTTTTTATGAAAAAACAAAACAAAACAAAACGTCAGTCTGGGAATTCTTTTTGAAATTTTTATACCCACCTACCAATAATGCAACATGCACTTAAAAATTATCTCCTCATAAGCATGAAATATACTAATAGGGGACTGTGATTAATCTTATTTATGGTAATACAGATTTTAATACAATTTGTTCACTTAATTTATGGGTGGAGTAGGTATAGATAAGATGTCACTTGCTGGGGACCAGCAGGTGGTGTGGTGATTAAGTCACTAGATGCTCCCACATAGCTGACCACTATTTGTGTACTGAACCTGATGGCTTACTTTCTCACTTTCCCTCTCTCTCTCTCTCTCTGTGTGTGTCTCTTTGGTCAAATTAGAATAAATGAATGAATAAATAAAATGAAAGAAATAATTATTTTTTTAAAAAAGATGTCACTTGTCTGGAGTCACTATTGTCTTGTTCTCAGATAGTTGCCTTGACTTTTATTTTAATTTGACAGAGGGCATGTGCACTTTCTAGAGAGAGATACAGAGAGACAGAGAGAGAAGTAGCAGAGAATCTCCCATGGGGCATGGTCATGCCACAAAATCTTTATTTCTCCAGGATTTGGGGCACTCATGCACATGTGCACAGCCTGTTTTCTAAGCAGCCAGGTCTAGAATGGAAGTTAGCCATGTTGGATCCAGCTGCCTTAACCACCAGGCCAAGAAGCCAGGCTCAGTTGTCTTGACTTTAAAAAGAGACAATGATTGTTACTTCCTCTTTTAGGCTGGCTGGGTGCAGGAGTAATGCAAGGATCCATATGGAAGATCATTGGTTCAGTTCCCTGATCAAACAGTACATCGTGAGCACACCCTTGATAGCAGCTGGGGCAGAGGGTGAGGTTACTTGCCTCTCTCTCTCACACATTCTCATGAAAGAAATAAACTCAAAAAGAAAAAGGAAAAAAGAAGAAAAAGGAAAAGAAACACTTATGTACATACATAGTCACCAACCAAATTCTTCAAAGTGTATTGTGAATTTGGTTATTTTTATTTCATCTGCATTATTACCATTCTGGTCCAAGGCATCATCAAATTGAAACTGCTAATAAGATATGGACCAGGGCTAAGACAGTTTTGCCTTTCAAGATTGCTTTCACTGACAGAAATTTCAAGCTGTTTGCAGATTGAACATGTGCAGGACCTCGAACACAGTAGGAACTGAAAGTTCCCGCCTCAGAAACCAAAAGGCTACAGAACAAACCAGCCAGAATACATTCCAAGACAGGGGGTCCCTCAATAAGGCTTTCCCACAATCAGGGAGTTTAACTGGATACTGGTAACTAAAATGACTCAAGTTAGATAACAACAGCTCAGAGACATCCTTTTCTGATAAGAAGGCTGGGATTCCAAACCCATTCTGGCCTCCACAGGTTTCATAGAGATTACTTACTAAGGCTTTTTGAACATTTTACCTTGTGAAGTGTAGGACTGAATTTCCTTGCATTTGAATGTAAAGTCCCCACTCAAAGTGAACCTGTAATGTCTGTATCATTGTGAATATGCTAAGCTAATCTCCAGAGTATTCAGAGAAATTCCTTTCACCTCTTGAATATGTATGTAACCAGGATTCTGCAGAGCATAGAACTGACCCACACACCTTCATTGGGAAAGCAAATTTGAGATTTTTCCCCTTTGTTTACTTGCCAGTAAACTCTACAAAATAAAGGGTTCCTTCCTTCCCAGAAGTTGGTGCCATAGAGAACTGGTTCCTCTATGTATGAAGCAGCAAGTGCATTTGCTCAGTAATACTTTGTCATCTGGATTACTGAAATAGCCCCCTCTAGTTCATTCTCCACCTTAAGGTCACATATCTCTTTAAAATATTAATCAGGGGACCAGCCGATGGCTTAATGGCTATGTCGCTGGACTCCCATGTAGTTGACTGTGGTTCGAGTAAGATCCCAAAAGGAGAATGGAGGCAAAGGGATTGCATCATGGCCATCCCCCCTGAGGGTGATTTCTCAGTTTCTGTCTCTCTGTCACTCTCTGTCTCCCTGGTGAGCACAAGCACCCTATAGCAACCCCTCCCCCCCAAAAAAAATATATATATTAATCAAGAGCTGGCCTATGGCCTAATGGTTAATGCAGGTGGATCTCACATTGTCAGCCATGTAGTTTGAGCCCCAGACTGGTGGCTTGAGAAACATGCCAGGTTCATGTGCTGCATGCCCTGTAACCCAAAAGGATAGAGACATGGAGGAGAAGGGATTGCAGCTTGACATGCCCCAAGTTTATCTTGTTGCAAATGCTTTTTAAAGTACCTTTTTCTTTTTACATTCATGCTCAATTTTTTTCTCAATGCATGGCATTTTCCATGAATTTCTGAAAACTTCTCATAAATCCAAATATCCCATATGAAATATTTGCTAACTGTATTAGGTTGTCGGGAAAATTATGACTATTTTTCCACTTTCTATGCAAAACTGCATCATGACTTTTCTGATGACTCAATATTAAAAACGAGTATGTCATGATCAAGTACATTTTTTAATTTCTGAAATGAAATGATAGTTCAAAATTGGAAAATATATTCAATTGATCATGTTAAAGAACTTTTTAGTTCTTTAGTATTATATCACTTCCAAACCCTAATTTCTAGATCTGAACTACAGAATTTCTGTATCCAGTTGCCAAATTGACATTTACATTTGGATGGTTCATAAGCATTCTCAAAATTAACCCATTAAAAAAAGAGTTTCCAGGGACCAGCAGTTGGCATAATGGCTGTGTTGTTGGACTCCCAAGTGGTCAACCATGGTTCGAGTCCTGGGCCTGGTGGCTTAAACTCAGGCTGGGTGCATGTGCATGCATGCCCAAGATCCCAAGAGGAGAATGGAGGAGAAGGGATTATGGCATGGTCATCCCCCCAGGGGGTGATTTTTTGCTTTCTGTCTCTCAGCCTCTCTCTGTCTTTCTGGCGAGCACATGCACCCCATAGCAAAAACCTCTTCCCCCCCCCAAAAGAGTTTCTGATATTCCATCCAGAATCTGTACCTTTTAAAGTCTACCTTGACTCAGTAAATGGCCACTCATTCCCTCCATTCCACCCCAAGCTGACCAATTCTCACCCCCTCTGCTGCAGCTCTAATTTCCATCATTTTACGTCAGTAGTCTATTGGATGATTTTCCTGCTATCATTTTACCCTCCTGTTTTTTATGCCATTCTTTGCCTCAGAACACTCCAAGGGATTTCCCCATCTCCTCAGAATATTTTCCCCATTCCCTCAGGAGAAAAGCAAGTTTTTCTTTTTTTCTTCAGATTTTTGCCATAGGGTGCGTGCACTGCTTGCCAGAGAGAAAGAGAAGGAAAGTGAGAAATCACTCTCTCGGGGGATGGCCACTCTTCAGTCCCTTCTCCTCTATTCTCCTCTCAGAATTTTGGACACACAGGCTCACATACCCAACATATTTTTCAAGCAGATGGATCTAAAACTCAAACTTCACAGTTGGCCACATGGGACCTAGTGCCTTAACTACCATGCCACCTGCTGGCTCTTAATCTTTGATTGTAATTTCTGATTTACATATAATAATGTGGGGTACAGCATGGTTTTACAAAGCACACATACACTATGTAATAATAAAATTAAAGATCGGACATATTTACCTTCTACATTGAATATTACATTATGCTGTGCATACTCAGTAATATTTTTACTAGATTTTTTTTTTTTGAGATGTTTTTCACTATAGGGTGCGTGTGCTTGCCAGCCAGCCAGACAGAGAGAGACATAGAGACAGAGAGCGAGAAATCACCCCCCAGGGGGGATGGTCACGCCACAATCCCTTTTCCTCCATTCTCCTCTCGGCATCTTGGGCATGCACACACACGCGCCCAGCGTGAGTTTTAAGCCACCGGGTCCAGGACGTGAACCGCAGTCGACTACGTGGGAGTCCAACGACATAGCCATTACACTAACTGCTGGTTCCCTAGATTTTTTCTTGAAGTATATATTGTCAATTTTTTTTTTTTTTTTTACTCTGCTGTGGTATCTTGTTCATTAATCTTTTCCACTTTGACATGCACTCTTGTGTCTATAAGAGCAAGTTCTAACAGTGGTCTCTAAGATCTCGGTTTTGTCCTCTTCTCTTTTGGGCCTAATGTCCTGCCACTCCTCCTCCTCTCTCGTGGCTTCAGTTCAGTGCTTGACTTTCACCAGCCTGAATTTCTTTGCTATTCTCACAGATATTCGCATGGGAATCTCCTTCCGTTTAGGGGGCGATGGTATTTATTACCTTTGTTACCTTTCTAGTAAAGCTATACCTGGAAACCCTATTTGAACTCTCTAGCCCTTCCCTTCTTGCTTTCTTGTTTGTTTGTTTTTGATGCCAGAAGGTGCGTACATGTGTACAATAGACAAGGACTGAGAGAGAGAGCGCGCGTGAAAGAGCACCAAGCATACCCTAATGGGGCCTGGTGATATCACGATCTTTTTTTCTTCCTTTTTCTCCTCCCCTTTAGGATTCTGGGCATGTATATGCACATGTATGTGCCTGATGGCGAGCTTCTGGGGCCAGGACTTGAACCTCAATCAGCCATGTGGAATCTGGCTTCATCTGTCCAGTGTCTAATCACTGTGCTATGGAGCCAGTCCTCTTCTTGCTTCCTTTTAAATATTTTTGCTCTATATTACTAATATCTTTCTTAATTTATTTTGGCATATTTTCAATTTCAAAATCTTGGTCTGCCTGCTCTAAAACTGCTTCTATTACTGGTAGCTGTATTATGGTACTTCGAAATAGTTGTATTCTTTAATTGTCTTGTTATCTGGGCCTGCCAGTTCATTTTCTCTTGGAAGTACCAGCTATGTTGTTAGGTCTACACAAAGGGAAAGATCAGACTTCTGTAAAGATCAGCCCCAAAGAGCTCAGTGTATATAAGTGTGAGTGTGAATATGTGAGTGAGCATGAGTGTGTGTGTGTATGTGAAACACCTAGGGTAAAGCTATCAGACCACAAAACTATAGCTTACTAAACAATTCCTTAGATAAGATCTTCACACTTTGCATCCTAGGGAGAAGCAGCTGTAGGAAGAGACTCATATAGATTAAAATTACCAACCCTAAGGTTTAGGAGGGTTAAGAATGAGAAGCCACTTGTCTGAAGTTGGTTTGTCCTCACCTATTTCTCTCGGCAGGTCACAAGTATAGGACTTTCGTCCTTCTCTGATTTAACCTCTGAGAGTATGTGAAACTGAAGTTTGAGTCATGCAGGTATGGGAGTTGTGAAAATGGGCAGGAGCAAAGGGAGAGGTGCTGCAAGGACAGAACCCTGAAGGTGTATTCTCTCACTTTTATCCTCTCTCCCTGTCCCGGCCCATGGGACAATCGGGCAGGGTGCCTGAGTGAGAGAGCGGAGGTCTGGAACCGGCGCAGCGTCACAACTTGGGAGCGACACAGTGTCACAGCTCAAGATGGTATGCAGTCGCTCGTTTATTGAGGGCCAGAGAACATTCTTATATACACAGGGTAGGAAGAGGGGGCAGGAATTGTTGTGGACCTGGCTGAGGACCTGCCTGAATGAGGAAGTCTCAGGATGAATTGTCTACTCCTGGAACAAGGATACTTGAAGGTCCTTGTATGAAGGTCATGTCAGCCATTTGGTGCATGTGGCTCCCCACATCTCCCTACAGTCCTACCCAACTGAGTCCTGCCTCAAGCCAAAGCTGCTACTTTACACACAAGTTCAACAATCCTCTTCCTAGTAAAACCCAGGATTCTTCTTAAAATCTTGATATAATGGGTCATCAGAAAAGTCATGATGTATTTTTCTATGTAAATATGACCCGATATTTTAGTGGAATTGGATGAGGGGAAGAACATAGAAATTGTGCTAGTGCAACATCTTGGTCTAGTACATATAATTGTGTACCTTATTCATTTATTTTGCTACTATAAGATCTTTCAGTGCAGGTTTTTGTTTGTTTTCCTGTTTTGTTCACTGCTGTAGCTGCAGGTCCTAGAACAGTGACAACTACATGGTAAGTTCTCAATACTTATCAAATAATATTAAAAACTTCCATTTAAAAATGGAAGCAAGACTAGAATGCCAGCTACATTCAACAGAAATCTGTAGGTAGCATCCCTTTAGACAAGCAACCTGTAACTAGAAAATAAGACTCAGATCACAACTTCTATGGAAAACATAAGCTAACTAGACAATTTTGAAACTCAGAGTAAAGAATGAGGGAGCAGGGGTGTTGTGGTTAATTTTATGAGTCAGCTTGACTGGGCTATGGGATGCCCAGGTAGCTGGTAAAACATTATTTCTGGGGTATGTCTATAAGGATTTTTCTTAAAGAGGTCTGCATGTGAGTCAGTAGATTGAATGAAGAAGATTTGCCCTCACAACTGTGGGCAGTCAATATTGAATCTGTTAAGAGCACAGGAGAACAAAAAGGCAGAGGAAGAGTGAACTGTCTCTCACCTTGAACTGCCCTTCTCTTTTCCTGCCCTTGGATATTTGAGCTTATGGATCTTGGGCTTTTGAACTTTGGGACTCATACCAGTGGACACAACTACTTCTCTGGCCTGTGGTCTTGGACCAGGAGGTACAACATTAGCTCTCCTGTTCTCAGGCCTTTGGGCTCAAAGCAAATTATACCACTAACTTAATTGGGTCTCCATCTTGCAGAGGGCTTATCATAGGACTTCTCAGCTTCCATAATTGAGTGAACCAATTTCAGTATGAAATTTCTCTCTCTCTCTCTTTCTCTATACAGACTTGTATACACACACGAGGGGACTTCAAAAAGTTTATGGACAATGCATATTATGAAACAACCATGCATGAATTTCCAAATGTTTCTGCACTGAAATAAACTTGTACTTTAATTCCATTGTTCTACAAAATTTTTTTTTGAGAGATTTTTTCGCTATAGGGCACGTGCACTCTCCAGACAGACAGAGAGAGACATAGAGACAGAAAGCTAGAAATCACCCCCCACGGGGGATGGTCACGCCCCAATCTCTTCTCCTCCATTCTCCTCTCCAGATCTTGAGCACACACGCACCCACGCCCAGCGTGAGTTTTAAGCCACCGGGTCTGAGACGCGAACCGTGGTTGACTACGTGAGAGTCCAGCGACATAGCTATTACGCTAACTGCTGGTTCCCCAAAATTTTGAAATATACATATATCTTTGAAATATTTGGCAGTATGCTTCTATCTCCTATCATTTTTGTTTCTCTGGAAAACCCTCTCTAATACAGAGGGTATACTCTTCCAGATTATAAAGCATCCCACAAAATCACAGAACTGTGTACAAAAATTAGAACTAGTGGAGAGAGAGAGATAGGTATACATTTCCACTGATCTCTTGTTTTTTTCTTTTTTGTCTATAGTTTTGTATGCTTATGTATGTATGTATATATGTAAACATACATTAATAAGATTTTGTTGTAACTGAAGTGATATTTAAACTGATGAGAAATATGACTTTTTTTCTGATGTGGAAAACTACAGTTGAATCACTACCATATAGAAAAATGATTTTTTTCTGATGTGGAAAACTACAGTTGAATCCCTACCATCTAAAAAATATGTGTATGTAAAAAATATATACAAAATGTAATAAAGTTCTATAAATGAAAGATAAAACTATAAAGCTAAGAAGAAAATATTGAAGAATATCTTTGTAATCTTGGAGTAGAAAATATCTCAAACACGGTTCATGAAGAACAAACCAGTGAAGAAATCTTACAGATTTTGAAACATCAAAATGAAGAATTTCTTTTCTATTGGGAATACTATAGATACATTAACGGAAATATGCTACAGATTTGGAGGAGCTAAATAGCTAAAACCAAAAAAGAAATCTACAACATTTAAGAAACTCTGCAAATGACTATCACAAACTCAAAATCTAAAAGAAAAAAGTACATTGATAAATCTAATAAGCGGAGATAAAAAACAGCCGAGTATATGAAATTATGTTCAGTCTGCATTATAACTATGAGATATCATTTTACATCCATCACATTAGCAAAGATTACAAAGTTGATAATACCAAATGCTGGCAAGGATGTGGAGAAGTGGGAATTACGAGCTGCTGTTGGGAGTATAAACTAATGTATCCCGCCCCTCCAGAGAGAAATCTGGCTGTGCTCTGTGAAATGATGAATGCACAGATCTGCAAGTGGAATTCATTATGGAGTTATTTGTACTAGCAAAGACTACGAGGTCTTAAAAATGTGGATAGGTAGGTCCAACACAATTCAAGTCCTGGACTTTGCAAGTTGAAAAACATGCTGGGTGTGTGTGCATGTGTGCCCAAATTCCAAAATAAGGGAGAAACTGAAGAGAAGGGCTGGTGGTGTGACTATGCCCCACTGAGGAAGTATTTTCTCACTTTGTCTCTCTCCAGGGAGTGCACACGCCCTCTCTTAAAATTAAAAAGAATATATATGATTAAGCAAATTGTGGTATATGCATATAATGGAATATAGAAGTCAGAAGTAATACATTACATTTACGTCCAGCAAAATGAACAGTACCAGAAAACATAGTATTTAGTAAACCCATAAGAAACAGCATGTGATTGTTTGTATAACTAATAACATATTTTAAAGGATTATTTAATTTTTATTTATTCATTTATTTTAATTTGACCAGAGAGAGAGCGAGATGGGGGGTGGGGAGCAGGGAGCGAGATAGTGATAAAGCAAGCCACCAGGTCCCAGACTCAAACCGTGGTCGGGCATGTAGGAGTGTCCAGCACCTTAACCACCATGCCACCTGCTAGTCCCTATGACTAATAATATTAACATATAATAAAACTACATTTTAAATTTATAACCATTAAGTAACATTCTCTTTTTCAAGAAAACTTGTATGTCTAGAGACATATATAGCTAACACATTATATGGGTGAAAATAAAATGGGAGGCTTTCATATAGATGGATGATAATAATGTGTCCTAAAATGCAGTGTATAACTAAATTCTGTGACCTGAGAAATAGGAAAGAGGATGGGATAGGGTTGACTGTGTAGGTCTCAGATATGGTAGCAGTTTCTCCAAAACTTCTGCTTTCAGACTACTGTTGGTTGTCAGAAAAGTCATGACTCTTTTTTGCATAGAAAAAAACCCAGAATAATATGTCATGACTTTTCTGATAACCCAATACATTGGGCTTTAGCTTAAATGGAAATAAGGATTTTCTTTTTCTTTTTCTTTTCCTTTTAATTGCCAGAGGGTGTGTGCACTCAGCAGAGAGAGAGAGAGAGATGAAGAGAGAGGCAGAAGAAGAAAACACTCTCCAATGGGACATAGTCACGCTGCAATCCCTTCTCTTCCATTTCTTCATCCTTTTGGGATTTGAGCACACAGCATACATGCCCAGCATGTTTCTCAAGTCTCTGCAGCTGAGAAATTCAAATCTTGGGTGAATCTAGCCCTTTTAACCACCAGCTCATGGAGCTAGCACTGGAAATGATTTTCTAGAATCCAAGTATTCAGCATATTATTTTATACTGTTAAGAGTAGTTACAGTGTCAGGAAAGAGAGCAGCCGGCTTGCCAGTTTTTCATGGGACTTCTACTCCAGTGAATTGCATTCCACCCAACTGTAATAACTGAAGAAAAGTCTTTACATGAGGGTCTTAGGCTGGAAACATTCTGCAAATAGAGATTCATGTCAGAGGTGCTGTTTCCACTTGGGTGTGAAAAATCAAGTAAGACAAAATTTCTCTTGAAAAAGTTTGCAGTGTAGCCGGGCAAAAAGAAACTAAAAGAGATAATAAAAATAATATGGTTTATGCAATGGTAGATAACAGTTGGAATTAAAAAACTGTGTTTGATATTCAAAATTCAAACTTTGTCTATCAGTCTTTGAATGATATAGAGTGATTCATTGATATTCATATTCATAAACCTAAAGGATACCCATAGGTGAAGAAACAAGAAAAAAAGATTTGCTGTTTTTTTATTATGTAAAACCAAATGTTCCCAAAAATTTCCAAGAAAAATAGCCTTATATATTATCAGAATGTAGACACATATGGTATTCACTAAGATAAATTGAAAAAAGTTTATGTCTCAAATACACTAGCCTAGAAGGCAAACCCACTGCAATTTTAACACTTAAGTTGTGTAACATGCAAATCATTTTCCTAGATGATTTTTGTATTTGAAGGTATACAAGTTTAATTTTAAAAATAGTAGCTCTGGGGGCCAGCTGGTGGCATGCTGGTTGGGGTGCTGAACTCAAACATGGCTGATGGCAGTTCAAGTCCTGGACCTGGTGGATTACTTGCTTGCTTTCTTCTTCTTCTTCTTTTTCTTCTATTTTTTTTTTTTTTAAAGAGAGATCTTTGCTATAGGGTGTGTATGCTCACCAGAGAGACAGAAATCAAGAAGTCACCTCCCAGGGGATGGCCAAGCCAAAAATCCCTTCTCTATTCTCTTCTCAGGATTTTGAGCACTGACACACCACACGTGCCCAGCATGTGTTAAGCTGCCAGGTCCAGAACTTGAATTGCAGTGGACTACCTGGGAATCCAGCAACGTAACCATTATGCCATCTTGTAGTCCCGGATTGCTTTCTTACTTTCCCTTTCTCTCTCTTTTGTGAGAGCATATGCCCTATAGCAAATTAAAAAATAATAAAATAAAATAAAACAGCAGCTCTGTATTACTCTGAATATTAAAGTGGCAAAACTAATCTATTAGAATGGATATTGAGAAAAACATTTTACAATTTTTTTTGGTATGTCAGTAAAATTATTGGGTCACTGGAAAAGTCATGAGGTATTTTTTCTGGTTTTCTGTGCAAAAAAGCATCATGACTTTTCCAATGACCCAATATTTTCACAGTTAAGGACATTTTAGATATAGAACCCAGTTGTTTTTATTTATTTATTTTTATTTTTATTTTTATTTTTAAGAACTGTTTTGTCTTTAAGATTTGTTGATAATATCAGTGCTGACTTGTAATTCTTTCCTCTTCTTTTTGCTTCAGTTTATGCCAGTGTCTGAAAGATAACCAGGCCCTTCATCTGCAAGCTGTGGTTCATTTATATTTGTAGGTACTTACCTCTTACTTGAAAATAGAAAAAAAAAAAGTTATGTCACTACCTTTGTAAAACAGTGAAAATTAGTGTGAAGGGCACCAAGATGTTCCAAACTTGGAGATTTAACCAAAAAGAAAAGCTAAGTTCTTGTGTTTAAGATTGTGGGTTGATAGAATTAGTACTGCAAAGATAAAGCATTTCATTATTAAAGATTCTACCTTTAAGTTCTGTTTTATTTATCTTTAAAAGTGTTAATATTTATTTCTTCCCTAAGAGGGAAAAACAGAGAGAAAGATGGGCCATCCCCAATAGGGTCTTCTTGCTATGATCCATTCTCAGCCTTAGCCAGCCAGGATCACTGGCATGTTTGTGTTCACCTAGTATATACACAGACACACAAACTGACACCTTCCCATGTGGCTTAAGCATCACAAAACATTGCATTAGCATTACCACACCATGCTGGCCACCCTCTATTTAACTCTGATTTTGAATATTATCTTCTGCCTATACTCTTCAGGCTGTGTGCTCACTAAAATACCATTTACCCAACTCTTGACATTTTAGAGTGGATTTATCACCTAAGACATGTTCACCCCCATCAGTGAGACTATGGGCCATAAATTTGTGAAGGGAGCCCCAGCATTCTTAAAGAGTCTATGACCACTCTTACCTCTAGGTCAGAATTTGCAGCAGAAACTGCTGCTGCTGAACTGGAAACAAACACGCAAAGGCGGTCACTGGATCCTGAGCAGGCATGGGCTGGGCTATAAGGCAGCACTTAATCACCAGATGAAAGAAAAGCAGGGTTACCATAATGGATAGTAGAATCAAAGTAGTAATCAGAAGAGTCTGACTTACAAAGATCAGTGGTGTTGGCTAGTTGATCAGGTGTCCCTAGCAGTGAAATTATAGCAGTCTACCCAATTCTTACTTGATCTGAGTAAGTAGGAAGTTTCTAGGTCAAGTGAATGTAACTCAAACTGGAATAATTGGAACAGTGTGTTATGGCCTCTCAATCAGTTCCTAGACTTGAGCTAGTTGATAGACCCAGAATCCTTTGAGTGAAGGGAAGGTCAGGTCTGCTTGAGGAGGAACCCTGTTATACTACCAAAACCTAATGCTCTTAGCCTTTCTTCCTGTCTTTTCTGAAGGAATGTATGGCCTTTTACCAGGGCTATTATGCATTGAGAAAAAGGAAATAACCGTACTTTTGGAGAACCACTGGACACTGACTGTGAACTGACACTAATTTCAGAAGACCCAAACTTCCTATAGTCAAGCAGTCAGTAGAAACTTATATGGATGAGGTGATCAACAGAATTTTAGTTTGATTTTTGTCTCACAGTGAGTTTAGTGGGTTCCAAACTCATCCCGTGGTTATTTCCCCAGTTCTAGAATGCATAATTGCAGTAGCCATGCTCAGCAGCTGATGGAACTTAGCTCTGGCCTTTAAAAACACAGTGTCATTCATTTATGTTAAGAACAATGAGAAAGATCCCTTAAATGAAAAACTGGGAGGCACATGATATCAAAACACTGGCTGATCCATTAAGTTTCACTCAACAACCAATTAGCATAGTATTTATTTACAGTATACATTCTCATAGAAAACATTTCTTGTAGTTAACAAGGGCTTGTAAGACATGGCAAATTGGCAAAATTTAAAAAATGAGTGAGGTAAAATGAGGCTAGGAACAAGCTCATTGATAACATGATGCACCAAAGAGGGAGGGCAGATGAACACAAATTTATTCCTAAGCTTTTTTCTACAAAAAAACATTCATAGTTTCCGTGAATCATGGAAATTCCTTACATAACAATCAGTAAATTTTTACTAGTAAAAAATTATAACAAAATATGCTAAATTCATTTCTTGATGGTTTAATTTGATTAAATCTTTTACTTTTTTCCCCCCTCAAATTGCCAGAGGCCATGTGCACTTGCCAGCGAGGGAGACAGAGAAGGAAAGGAAGAAAGCACTACCCAATGGGACATGGTCACATCATAATTCCTTTTCTCTTTGCCATCCTTTCAGGATTTGTGGTACACATGCCTCGCTTGTTTTTTATGTTGTTGAGTCTGGGATTCGAATCATAGTCAGCCATTGGGATCTGGCTCCCTTAACCAGTAGGCTGTAGGGCCAGCCCAAATCTTTCACTTTTTAACCAACTTTACAGGTACTCTGGTACAGTGGGGAAAAGCCTGTTTTTTTCAAACCTACTTGATTTGAAATTCTACCTCATTTCATTTATTAGTTGTGTGATCTTGGGCTAGTTACTTAGTCTTTCTGGGTCTTATATTTCTCATTTATAATATAGATATGGTATTACCTTACTCATAGGGCAGTTATGACAATAAAATGTATATAATCTCCTTGCAGTATATCCAAACTTCTCTTCCTTTTCTTCCTTTTTGGAAAATGTGGCATTTAGTCATAATGCAAACAAATTAACCCTTTGTTAGAACCTGTAAGTGGGGCACAGATTGCAGAATTGCTAGTATAGGTATATACACACACACACACACACACACGGGGGGTGGGGCGAGCGAGCGAGCTAGTACAGGTTTTAGATAGATAGATAGATAGATAGATAGATAGATAGATAGATAGAATGGTGAAAAAGTGTGTATTTAAAATTAGCCAGCTGGACTCACTTTAGATGATCCCAATTTTGTTGGCAACATCCAAAGCATCATAGGAAGGAGCCAGTTTCACATATGCCTTCTTCTCTCTGTCAGGCCTGATTAGAGTGTTGACCTTGGCCACATCAATATCATAGAGCTTTTTCACAGCCTGTTCGACCTGGTGCTTGTTGGCCTTGACATCCACAATGAACACAAGTGTGTTGTTGTCTTCTATCTTCTTCATGGCAGACTCAGTGGTCAGGGGGATCTTGATGATGGCACAGGGTCAAGCTTGTTTCTCCTGGGGGTGCTCTTCTGAGGATATTTAGGCTGCCTCTGCAGCCAGAATCTTGGGCCTCTGGAAGGTGGGCATACAGATTTTTTTTTTTTTTTTTTTTTTTGGCTGTGGATGCCTTTCAGCACTACCTTCTTGGCCTTCAAAGCCTTTGCTTTAGCTTCAGCTTTGGGAGGGGCAGGAACTTCCTTCTTTGCTTTTGGTGCCATCTTGATGAAAAGAGTACAGCTAATATTAACACTAGCTGATGATACATGTAGAATACATGCTAGGGATAAAATTACTTGTTTAAAAAAATACTCATATTCAAAGATGTGCTCATGCACACACACACACACACACACACACACACACACACATACACAAAGTCAGCCCATAATATCTTATGCGAAGGTCTTTCTCACACATTTGATTCTTTAACATTCTGGCTAACATTTCTATTTTCTGAAGTATGAGCCTTTAGATGCATATGTCTTAGATATTGTAGTCTCAAGAAACCAACTCTGTGCAGCATTGCAATTAAGTGGAGAAATTCTCTTTCTGTAGCGTATTGGTGACCAGTGAGCCAGGGCTTCAGAGAGTTCTAGAAATAACATGAAGTAATTTTTACATAGTGTTAAAAATTAATAGATCATGTAAGAAGTGCTGTGTACTTACAAGATCTGAGTTAAATCCGCTGCGTCTTATCATACTTAATCCTTCACTTTCTTTTGTTAAGACAGTATCTCACTGTGTCACAATTCTCCCCTCAGCCTCCTTAATGCTGGAGTATTATAGGCATGTGCCATAGTGCCTGGTCTTTAGGTTGACCTGGGGTTCAAACCCAGGCCTCCCATGTGGTCCCAGCCTGTGAAGCACAGCATCTGAGCATGTGCGCCATTGCAGCTGGGCCCCTTCATATTATTCAAGTGACATTAGGTTCAAGTCAGCATCCTAGAGATATCTAGGGGACAAGAAGGCCCAAGGGTACTCATACAGTCTGTATGTAGGTGGATGCCCTTGATATGGTTGTGGTATTGAGTTGTCACCTCATTGTGAGTAAAATCTTGAGTAAAATCTTTTAGTCCAAGGTAGTATAACCATATCTTTCTGTTTTTCTAACCACTTTCTGAGTACATGCTACCTGCCTTACCCTTGGAGTAGTTGACCTAATTTATAAGACCCTAAAAATGGCTTTCATAATTGTTATAGGATGTGCCCACTATGGTCAAGTTGAATACCTGTAATACCTGTAAACATGATGGAATATCTTAAATGAAGCCTGTTCTGCTTATTCTGTGATTTGGGTGTTTTGTTTTTCCCTTATTTTTCTTTATATCTCAAAACATTGTGACATTGACGTATTACCTCAGAAAGGTAAAAAAAGGAATATCAGATACTGTATTAAAAGTATCAGTTTGAAAATGTCACCATACTCCCATATTTTGTAAAAAAAAAAAAAATAGCAAAAGAGTAAACTACTGAAGAAGTGATTCAAAAATGTCTTTTAATAAAAGTTTAAAGTCTTCAAAATATATTTGCCCCTGGAGCAAACTTTTTTCATTTAATATTGTGTCTGTTAATTAGTGCTTCAAATTTGCAAATTCTTTATTGGTTTATATCAATGTAATACCCAAAGCTCATCTCATTGCCAGATTTGAATGAAATATGATCCTGTTTATTCTATTAAAATGAAGGCTTGAAATTGTTACCCAAATGCCACAGGAATTCTTGCCATTTTCTCATCAAATTCCTCATCAGATTTTTTGTTAAAGTCACATTGTTTTAGATTTTGTGCCTTGGCATTTAAATGAAATTCAATGTGCCCCACTGGAGGAAACATCTGTAGGGACATATTATGTACAATATCCATTCCAATCAAGCAGGAGTGTACTGAGTGCCTGAATGAGGAGCTTATTCTTGCTTCACTTTCCTCTGATGTGGCTATTGAGAAGATCTATAAGAGAGAGAACATTTATAAAAATTAAACCAGCAGTGGAGCACAGTATTTTAAATGCTGAAATCAAATACTTTTTAAAGGCACAATATCAGCTTCAGTGAACGGAGTCCTGCTTGTTTCTTTTTATATAACAGCCTATGTGTGTGTATATATATATATATATATATATACACACACATACATACATACATACACACACATACACACATATATACACATGTGTGTGTGTGTGTATACATATATAATCCGATCCAGACTTTGGACAGAACGTGGTTGGATTATGATGCTGTTCAAGGTCCATGTTCCCCACTAAGCTCCTATTTACTTGATTTTGACAAACTACTGTGTCTCTCAACAGAGTCAGCCTTAGTTCAATACACCCTGTATAACATTTCAGATTTGCAGTCTGCCTCAAAACACTTGTAACTAGTGCTGTGTCAAATGATCCAGTGATGGGAATAGTTCCTGTCCAATCTACAGACTTGCATCCATAGAAATTTTCTAAAATGTTCCTTTAATTTTCAATTAAAAAAGAGAAATGACCAGCATGTTATGGCTAAGACTCATATAAAATAAGGATGATTACCAATTCAAGCCAACAGAACTTTAAGATACGTTAGGGTTAAATAGGTTAGATGTATAAAACTTAAGGCATGGCACACGCTACATGCCCAGTGAGTATTAACTAATATTATTAGTAGGGATGACTTTGCAAAGGAGGTGGGATTTGAGGTGGATGACTTTTCATCACCCTCAGAGCAGGGCATTTGCATAGCAGAAATGGCTTGCACAGTGGCGTGAATGTAGGGACGTAGAAAGTGTACTGATGAAGGGTGACTAGACCAGTTTAGCTGTTGCTAAAGGCTCCTGTTTATTGTCAACATGAAATACACAGGGAGCCTATGAATGTATAAACCACTGAGCAACATGCTAGAATACAAAGAGAATCATGTAGGTTCAACCTAGACAATGCTGTGTTAGGTGAGTTGCAAATAAAAAGAGATATTTCATTTCCACATACTTCAGTGTATAATTAAGTAACTGAAAACACTGTATAGTAAACAACATGAACCATTCAGCGTTCTGCTGTCAAAATGCACTTAGATTCCTGTAGGAAGACAGAGCTGCTTCTAAAAGAAATAACTCAATCGCTCTGTACATACCAAAGTGAACCATTCTCTTGCATTTTCACTGCTTTGGTCCCTATTTACCTTTGCTGTAGTTATGTATTATGGTATAAACAGGGAATTATGTCTTTACTGAGGCAGATTGTGAGGCACATTATAAAATGTAAATTATAATTCAAATTTCTTTCCTGCCTTTTAAGATTTCTTTCCAATACAAGGACTGGCTTTGTAGGGCTGAGTTTCTTTTACTCAAGTAGAAAACAAAAGCAAAACGAGAGGGAAAAAAAACAGCAAATAAACACAAAATCTATTGTATGGTACAATCCAAAAAGCTGGATTGTATTAAATTATACAAATTTCTTTTCTTTTTTTTTTTGAGATGTTTTTGCTATAGGGTGCATGCACTCTCCAGAAAGACAGAGAGAGAGAGACAGAAAGCAAGAAATCACCCTCCAGGGAAGATGGCCACACTGCAATTCCTTCTCCTCCATTCTCCTCTTGGGATTTTGGGCACACATGGACACACGCCTGGTGTGAGTTTAAGTCACCAGGTCTGGCACTTGAACCACGGTCCACTACATGGGAGTCCAGTCATTACGCCATCTGCTGTCCCCCAATTTTCTCTCTTTAGGACCTTCTGTAATCCCTGATATCTTCATAAACATTTTAGATGTGTAAGAATCAAATGCAGCATATGTGGTTTCTCACACTTACTTGACTTGGCATACTTTTCTATGTAACTAGAACTTCTATTTTTTTGAATACATTTTGGAACATGATGCTCAGTCTGTGACCTTAGATTTAAAGAGTTGTTTTTCCAACAATGAAAGACGCTATTAAAGATTAGAGATGAACATAAATTCTAGAAATACTTTAAATAAGTAAAAGTATGATACTTTACTTCTACATAGCTTGATTCATTGAAGAAAATTAACTTTTCCACTAGACTTGTGAACTAAATTTAGGGTACTATCTTATTCATCTTCTGAATCTCAATACCATACACCATCTCTTTTTCCACTGGGAGTGCTGAGTTTATAGGATATGGGTGGCCAGCAGCCATTTTCTCTGCCACACAGAGAACGATTGTCTAAGAAGAAGAGAAGGCGGGGGAGGTAGAGGATAAGAACTCTGTGATACTGCTTGAGTTCCTAGTTTAGCCATAGTGTATCTGAAGCCAATATACTTCATAATTTAACTCGTGGGAACTTATTAAATTTCCTTTTGCATGTAAGCTCCTTTGTTGTGTTTTGTTTGTTTTTTGCTATGATCCAAAGTGTCCTTACATATTAGAATTATGGTCAACAAAGTCTGAATTGTGGAATTGGGTAAATAGAGGCAAAATATGTAATGTGAAGAATCTCCCATCCATGGCAAATGTGATGGTGGTAGCCTACCTAATTCCATTCTATCCTTCTTTATTGCTATCATAATCCAAATTATTTTTCCAAGTTACGAAGTGCCCAGATAAAAAGATCTATTTCCTAGATTCCTTTGTCAGTAGGTGATTATAACCTGATGTAGTTTTGGACAATGAGATAGAAACAGAATTCTTGCGATAGAATGTTCAGAGAGTTCCTTAGATGATAGCCAGCCTCAACAGGCCTGTATCTTTCACCTGGCCCTTCTTCATTCTTCCTGTTTGTGCCAACTTCATACTGTCTAAGACTATGGGTACTGGGTCCATAGCCCAAGATAGACTGAAGGAGAGTTAAAGGAAGGCTATTTACCAATGACATCATGCTACTGCTACACCAGCCCTAGATGGTCAACTTCCTGACATCTTATTACATAAAAAAAAAAAAAAAAAAAAAAAAAAAAAGACAAGCTCTATTTGGCTAAGCCACTAAAAGTTCAATTTTCTGTTATGTTTGGCTGAGCCTGTTTTCAAAATGATACAACAAAACAGTGCTAATAATGATTTAAACCACATCAATCAATAAGGTGGACCAATGATAAACATATAGCTAAAACATTTGGGTTGACTTTAATCCATTTATATGAAAGCACATTAAGGCTGGTCTTCCCCCCCCCCCACACACACACACTCCTTTTCTTTT
>NW_006207268.1:619944-625875 GCF_000334495.1 Tupaia belangeri chinensis
ATTATGGTGCGTCCCCCCCCCCCCCCCCCACACACACACTCCTTTTCTTTTACTGAAAATGATAACATTGCATCTGAAGAAATTAATACAAAGAATTAATTCGCAAACTAATATCCAGTAACTGTAGTCTAGAAAAAGATTTCATGGATGGGTGATTGTGACACTAAATGGAGAAAGGTAAAGGAACAAATAATGTTTCTCAGCCACATGTTTTTCTCCTTTTATTCATACACTCGTTGAAAGTGCAATCGAGGGAGAGCCATGAACTAGGAAGACTTAGGTCCTCATGAGAAACAAATCGGAGGCTTTAGGTAGCATCATAAAATAGCCATTTAGTACATTGACCTCGTGTATTTAAAGATTATGAGATTTTACAGTAGTTGGGTTATAAAATATCAATTTAGAGCAACAGCAAATTTCCTGATATTCATTTCAGTTTATAGGCAATTCCTGTTCTGACATAAATGTATAGGCCTGGCCGACAGGATCTCTGGCCCAACGTTGCATTTTCCTTTGAGGTTGAGATTTGAGAGAAGTCTCAATGGCTTTTACTCAGAAAATCAGTGGGCTAAAAGGTGCCTCCTTCGTCAAGCCATTTGTATTATAGAAAGCTTTAAAATGGTTCTATTATTTATTGAAGCGCTCACACTTTTTTTTTTCCTTCTTCTTTCAGTTTCTGGGCCAGCAAGGGACATGGAGAATATCAGGAATGTAGAGTTTACATTATTCTGCTTTGAAGCATGTATATAGCTTCAGAATCCTGTACATCACTAATTGTGATGACTAAAGCTGAAGTATCACTAAAAGAATACTGCCATTATGAGCCATTTGCTGTGTTAATATTCAGATGAAGAGTCTTTTTGGTTCACACTTCATTGCAAAATTAGGGCTTTTTTTTTTCTTTTTTCTTTTCTTTTTTTTCCCCCCTGCCTTTAAGATACACGCTTATTGAATGTATTTAAATTACTAGCTAATTTTTTCGGAGGAAAAAGCCCAGAGGCAAGTGTAAAACTAGTAGCTACAGAAAGCTGGAGAATCAGATGTCTGCTGGGCAAATTGACAGAACTCATTAATCTTCGATGCTGTGTGCTATAGAGTCTGTCCTTTCGTGCACCTGCGCAAGCCTAAAGTCATTACACGATGGCACTATTAATACTGAAGAGCTTGAGTGGGGAGAGGGTTATCTTCTCTTCTTAGTAATTGATTGCCAGCTGATTAGTGGACAACATTTTTCTTGCTGTATAATTGCCTTTGTGCTATCATAGCCTCTCTGACCTGGGTTGAGGCCATCTTACTGATTTCGAGGTCCTGACAATGGCACCGCAACCCTGAAAGTAATGAACTGGAACTCAATCTTTGCAAATTCCCCAAACAGAAGATGCCAGTTAAATGTGTTTCAATAATACCCTGAATAACGGCAATCATACTATAGATCAAAAAAAAAATTTTTTTTTCCTGCCAGGAAAACCAAAGAATTCTATTTAGAAAAAGTTTGCATTTAAGGAGAAATAAGCCGAAGTCACAATAACATATATTTTCATCTTTTACAGCTCTGATGTACTTATCACAAGCTAGTTTTGTGGGTTTTTTCTTTTTTTTTTTTTTTTTAAAGATCTTCATGGATAAATGCTAATGGTAAATAGATTCTTATTAATTCTTAGGCCAACAATATGGCTTTTGGTTCAAGACAGCTGAAAACATATGTAGGCCCAAGCAGAGAATTAGAAGATTTTAATGTCTTTTAAAATTGCATGATAGCCAAAAATATCAAATAATGGCTTCTTCTTTATCATAAAAACATTTGATTATGTGCCCTTTATACCTTAAGACACTGAGCTAAGAAGGAGAAAATGGAAAAGTATATGCTTTAAATCTTATGAGTTTAATAGTTCAGCAAATTGGAAGTGAATGAGTAGTGTAGGCTTTCTGTCTAAATGTCAGTCATGCCAAGAGGGCTTCCCCAAGGGTAACCTTCACATTTATGCAGATAGAAGTAAAAATATAACAATCCACTGACTAAGAGTATTAAGCAGCAATCTCTAAACTTTTAAAGGAGAAAATCCTACTTGTGGAAGAGAATTAGGTAGCCAATACAGAAGATCTATCTTCTTAGAGTACGAGGTCAAACTTTTCCTTATGCGAAAGCTGATATACATAGAAGACTGTTGTGAGGCCAGTAGTCTCCATCTTGAGCCAGATATCCTAATGCTTTCAGGAACGTACTCAGCAATATTTGCTCATATTTTTAATTGAGATCGCTGACCCAGAAAAGCAGCATTAATTAATTAGCTAGTAATTTAATGGCATTACTAAACTTGCCTTTCAAAACTCAGAGAGGTGTATTTTCACAAACTTTTCAACAAGAAAGCCGTGTGTTAGCACACACTATCCTAACTCAACAAGTATGGTATTGGCAACTAACAGCCGTCTTGTCTTCAACCATTGTCATTTGTTTCATTTTGAGGAATTTTGGGAGTATTATCAATCACAACAAAGCAAATAACAGCAATGTTGAAAATTTTAGTAAAGAGAGAAATAAGTTATGAAGCAAATAAGGTTGAGATAAAATATAGAAAGGGGTGAGACAATGAGAAGTGTTATAATGCATTGTGAATTAATCATTTGACAGCGAGAAAATTCTGTAATAGAGTGAATCAGTCATAAAGTGAAAAGTACAGCATGTATGTGTTCAACTATAATTAACAAGAGATAAAAAAATGTGATTGATGGAAAATCTTTTAAGTGTGTGGCTGAAGATCAAAGTAAATTCTGAGTGCACATTATCTTAATGTAAATTCAGTGGAAGGTTAAGAATTTGAGAACCTGAAAGCTAAGCATAGTGGAACACTGATGAAACTTTCATCAAGCCCCAGATGGAACTTACTCAATCTACACAACATCAAAGTGAGTGGTCAGCACATTGGAAGTGGGACTGTGACTGCTGAGGAGTTACCTATTACCCTTGCTGTGATTATTACAGGAAGGGTTATTTGCTTCAATGGATCTTCAACATAGATGAAATTGATCTACTCTAGAAAAAGATGCCTGAAAATATGACATAAGCAAGGCTTAAAGCTATCATGGGCCAACTCATACTCCTATTTGGCAAAAGGATCTGAAACTGCAGCTGAAACGCCTCATTCTTTTTGTACAGAAAATCTAATACCTTATCTGAATATTATTAAAATGTCTCTCAAATCAAGAGTCTAAATTATACTGAGTATTTTTGAAGATTGTTTTTTTGTACTGCATCACTCCTGAGATTAAAAAATACTGTAATCAGAATATGCTACCTTTAAAATATTTTTTGCCATGATAATTCCCATGGGCATTGACTTTTTTCCTTTCGTTATTTAATGATTATCATTGTAATAGCCAGGTTATTTGCTTCCATCTAAAATCCACTTTAATTCTATAACCAATGAACTAGAATTTTATTTATTTATGCTTTAAGAAAGATGATCTGATACTAAATGTTTAAAATGACTAAGTAAAAGCATTTTTCTACTTCTTTCAAAATCCACCAATAAAAACTGTAAGTATATAAACTAGAAATAGAAAACATTCCATATTTTTAAAAAAAGCAAAATATCAGCTACAACAAAAAATGAACATAAGTAAGCATGCCTGAGGAGGAGGAGTCAGAGAACCCATGAGTGCCATCTTATACCCAGAGCAGGACCTATTATTTCCCTAAAAGTGAATGTCTTTGTACTGAAATAATCTTTTCTAAGGATCTTTTTATTGGAGATGAGATCTAAGGATGTGAGTGTGCCAAGAAAGAAGTGGGAGATGGTACTGAAGGAGAGACATATCAACAAACCCTCTTACTCCCTGTTTTTTCAACCATCTGTTTTAAGAAAGTGGTGCTATAGATGAAGAAGGGTAGTTTATGGGGCATTAAAGGGGATGATTTTAAGTTTGAAGATCGAGTACAGTACAAACATTGACATTTTGATTGTGTAATGAGCATACCGACTCTAAAATCTTCACTATAGGCATCATTTCAACATATTTTCCTAAAATATTGTTGAAAGGTGCTAGTTTTTGAAAAATGTGCTCTTGGTCAGCAATAATTCCCTTTCCTTATTTGTTTGCTTACCACTTTCCCCTGGCAATATGGATTTGTTTAGTTAGTAAGATACACATTCCATAGAAATTGTTGACTGCTTTGACTTAACCCTCTTCATCGCTTCACATGACTTTTCCTTAATTAGTGAGCCCCGCTTGAAGGTAATAAAATCAAAGAACTAACATGGGACCTACAAACATATGCTATAAAATAAAAGGAAAAAACAACAATCAGAAGGCAAACAAGAAAATTATAAGAATTATAGGTGTAATAGGAAAAAGCAAACATTTCAGACATAAGGCAGTGCAGGCCACTTGCTCTCTGTTTAGAGACAAGTGTAGTAGTTTTTTCAAAGAAAAAAAATAATTTAATGAAAAGATATGAAAAGAGAGCTTATAGTGATCAAAAAATAAATGGAAAAGAAGGGGTCAGCAGGTGGCATAGTAGTTAAGGTGCTGGAATCCCACAGGGCCTATCATAGTTCGAATCCTGGACCTGGTGGCTTGAAACTCATGTGTGTGCATGCCCAAAATCCCAGGAGGAGAAGGAATGTGGTGTGGCTGTCCCCACCTGGTGTGGGGGGGATAATTTCTCACTTTTCCTCTCACTGTGTGTCTCTCTCTCCAGTGAGTGCATGCACCCTATGGGAAAAATCTTAAAAAAAAATAAAGAAATGGAAGAAAAAACAAAAATATTGCAGAGATGAAAGCCATGTAAAAAGGAAGAATATGAGTCAATATGACTGAAAATGCAATTCTAGTTACTAAACAAAGACTACAAAAGTGAAACAGAAAAAAATATATAAAAGGATACAAAAGTGAAAAATGAAGATTTTTTTTCTGCTGAGACGTACCCCTCCAGATTCATTTCTACTGGCCTTTATGCACTAAGTGTCTAGACAGGTCTAAGTGAACAGGATACAAACATCTGAATAAGATTAGGGTCAGAATATTCCTCTATTCCCACTGAATCTGTAGCACAAAGAGTGAAACCAGAACAGAAGAGAGATTGCAGGTCACCTCCTCCTGCACAGCTCTGAAAACTCAGATTGAGCTTCAAGATTTAGGAAGAAACACACCATCCATCAGATGACTAGAAATCACCCCAGGGTCACAAGAAAAATGAGAAAGCAAAAAATACCTCTCCTCCAATGGAAAAGAGTAACTTCTCTTCATCCTCAGACAGTACAATGAAACTCATGGCAATGTCAGATAAAGAATTTAGAATATTCATAGTGACAAAGCTAACAGAGATGGAAGAGAAGAGAGACAATGAACTGCAGAAGAGGCAGGAGAAAGGAACTGAAGAGTTCCAGAGGTGAGGAAATTCTTGCAAAATCTAAAAGTGGAAATACACACTATAAAAAGAATTAAATGGACCTGTTAGAGATGAAGGCTATAACCTTTATCCTTTTGCAGGAAGGCAAAACCTCCCTTGAAAGTATTAAGAGCAGACTAGATTATACAGAAAATTGAATCTCAGATGTACAAGATAGAATCACTGGCTTAGAAAAATCCACCATGAAGACTGAGAAAATTCTCCCCAAAATGAGAATAATATACAAGAAATACTAGATGCAATCAAATGTCCAAACATCCAGATAATTGGTATCCCAGAAGATAAAGAGACTCACAAGGGCATTGATAATCTATTCCATGAAATCCTGGAAGAAACTTTCCAAACCTAGAGAGGCATTTAAAGATCCAATTCCAAGAAATGCAAAGGACCCCAAATAGAATCAATCCAAGAAGATTTTCTCTAAGACACATTATAGCCAAATTGACCAAAACCACAGACAAGATACTAAGACTGGCAAGAGAGAAATGTCAAGTTACCTACAAAGGATATCCCATCAGGCT
>NW_006207268.1:626167-691129 GCF_000334495.1 Tupaia belangeri chinensis
ACAAGTCTGGAGTTGAATATTATATCCCAGAATTCAATCGGGAAGATCGAACCACAATAGAAGATAGATTAAATACATGAGATTGAACTGGTGAAATAGCATTCTATGACTTGACTAAAATATTGCTGCTTTTCTTCTAGGGTTTGTTGTTTGGTTTTAAGATTTTTTTTCCTATCTTGAGCTGTCAATAGGTTCATGTACCTATTATTTGAACATAATGCTAACCTATTTCCTGCCTTTAAGTTTTAAGGAAAGTTCCTTACCATTTCAAAACAGCTTTTCTTGAAATTACAAGCTGAACTTGTTATTGAAAGTAGCTAGATTATTTAAGAAACTGTGTGATCAATAAAATGTGGGGGGAAAAGGAATGGAAGACAACTGTAAAGAAGACACCAGAGACAGTGAGAGAAGAGGGTGGGAAAGGGCAGAGAGTCAGACAGAGGGGTAATATATATATATATATATATATATATCCAGAAATGGAAAATTACTGACAATAACATGTATGATGAAGCCACTATGCAGTATATTCTGGATGGGAAATCACATTTTGTATGCTATCACAATACTCAGGGAATGAATGTAAATTAATTAACTAAAACTAAAACTAAAATAAAATAATAAAAAAAGAATGTAAAAGCAGGTAAATAATCCTGAAATAAGACCTGGATATAGATAAACAGGGTTTGCACCATCTGAAAAAATGATTAATGTATAATTATCCACCACAAGAAAACTTCAGAGCTAAAGAAAGAATCCTTTTTCAATCAGGAGAGAGAAAATTAAAAAAAAAAATTGCTACAGGGCATGCCTCATCAGAGAGAGAAGATGAGAAAGCACTGTGCGTTGGGCATGGTCATGCTATAATTCCTTCTCTTCCACCTCTCCCTCCTTTTAGGATTTTGGTCACACATGCACATGTACCCAGATTGTTTCTCAAGCTGCAGAGTCTCAAACTCAAACTGCATTGTTGACCATGTGGAATCCAGCTCCCTTAACCACCAGGGCCAGGAGCTGGTCCTGTATAATCTTTAAAAAAAATATGATATGAGATTATTATAAAACTCTCATCTTATATAGAAATAATTACATTTTATTTTTTTTAGTTTTTAAAAATCCATATAAAATTTAATTAAGTACTTTACTGGAAAATTGGATATATGGAATGATTCTTTTTGGAAAATCCTTCATCCATTTATCTAGATTACTTACGTAAATATTAGCTGCCAATTGCTATTATAATAAATTACCAAAACTATAATTTTAAAAGTCAGAAATCTAACATGAATTTCACTGGACTAAAATCAAGGGGTTGGCAATACTGTGTTCGTTTCTGGAAGCTCTGAGGGAGAATACTTTCTCATTCTTTGGTGTCGTTGATGTAATTCAGTTCTGTGAGTTTTTAGGTTCACCTTTCCTTACTGCCTATAAACCAAAACTATTCACAGCTGTTTTTTGTTTTGTTTTGTTTTTGTTTGTTTTTTGACTCTTGGCCTCCTTTCTTCATCTTCAGAGTCAGAGAAGGCAAGTTGGGTCTTCACATTATATCTTTCTGATCCTCCTTTTATTGTTGCATCCTTATGGCAGCCTAGAAAAGTTATCTGCTTTTTAAGGACCCATGTGACTCGATGGGGCTCATTCATATAATCAAGGAAAATCTCCCCACTTCAGGCTCCATAATTTTAATCATATCTCCAAAGTCCCTTTGACCTATAATGTAACATAAAAACAAGAATTTGTCTGTGGACATCTTTTTAAATATTTTTTTAAAAATTATTATTTGGGGCCAGCAGGTGGAGTAGTGGTTCAGGGAGCTGGACTCCCACATGACTGACCACAGTTTGAGTCCTAGACCTGGCAGCTTGCTTTCTCACTTTCCTCTCTCTCTTTCTCTGTCTCTCTCTGTTCGACTTCAAAAAATTAAAATAAAATAGTGACAATGAATAAAATTAAATAAAATAGTTCTTTAAAAAAGTTATTTTTTAATTGACAGAGAGTATATAAGCTTGCCAGAAAGAGGAAGAGAGAGAAAAGCCCCTAGTGATGTGTGGTTACACTGCAGTCCTTTTTATTTCATTCTTCCTTTCCATCAGAATTTTGGGCACACATGGACGCACATGTGCCTGGTGTGTCTCTCAGGCCTCAGGACCAAGATTTCAACTGAAATCGGCCGTGTGGGATTAGCCCCCATAACTGTTGTGCTATAGTCCCACCTGAACCATGAACATCCTACATCTTTAGGGGGTCATCAGTTTGCAAAATACAGTATTCAACTATGTAGTTTATAGGAATATTAAGGATAATTAGTACTATTAGTGGTGGATATCATCAAATGAGTTTTAAGTTAAAAAAATTTTAATATTATTTAAAATGTTACATAATGAGTTTGTATTAGTTTTACACAAGCACTGTATTAGTTATTCTTCAGATATATTGCCTGAGAAGATGCTTAAATCAAGTTAATAAATAAGAATAGTGAACTGATAATTTCAAAAGGACTACGAGGGACCAGCAGATGGCATAATGGTTAAAAAGACTGTGATATCTATGAGGCTGAAAAGTATCTTGATACATCGCTGTGTAGATTAAAACACAAATGTGGATGGTGGGCCTATAGTACTGGTTACCTCAGTTCATAAATGTCTGTCATAGTTTTGAGGTGTTTGAAGATGAGACTAATCTTACAGTATTTTTTTTTTTAAAGTAGGCAAGGAATTTGAACTTGATGTATAGGAGAAGAATTTAACACCATTAACCGGACCCATCTAGGAATTGACAAAGAGCATTTGGTGGAACAGACACCACAGAGGCTGAAGGGAGATGCTGTCGAACATCAGGCTGAAGAACCCTGACAATTTTGTTGTTTCATCAGTGTCTGTTTCATTACTCTGCAGTAATTTCTTTCTGTTTTGTTGTTTTAATGCCATTTCATGTGGTGATGTTAGGTACTTTCTAATGAGATTGAGAGTATAATGAAGGTAAAGGCCATATCTTCTGGTTCTTGACTAAATATTTGCTTTGTAAATATTTATGGTGTGCAAAGCACAGAACAAGATGTTATATTCAAGCCAATAAATTGGTTTCTGGGCTTCTCAGTTCTTTGCAATCTAGGATTCAACAAACACTTCAAAAGCAAAAACTATATAGATGCTTGTGGAGATAGTTTCCTTTTCTTTGGAATTTTTATCCCTCAAGTTCTGACTGACTCTGGAGCCTTAGACATGCCTCTGTGAGAATGTGAAAGCTCTGTGCTACTTCCTTTAGCTCCTCCTTATGCATTGTGCTGTGAATTGGAAAAATGAACTGATGGGAAAAACTGAGGGAACAAGTACAGCTCACTTCACTGTGTTTCCCTTCTCGTTAGGGCCTTGGCTTCTCAAGTCCTGGCTGCTTTCATTTCTAACTTCAACAACTGTATTATTATTTTAAAAGTTTATTTCTTTAAGAATGAGTGAGAGAGACACACATGAGTGTCCTCAACAAGGTCTCACACTATGATCCTTCCCCTGGCCTTCCTAGTCAACCAGGATCACAGGTACATGCATGAGTACCTAAGTTGACCTGGGAACCAAACCCTGACAGTCTGTATGGCTTCCAGCATTGTATATCATTGTGCTACCACTGTGCCACTGCAGCTGGGCTGAACAGGTCCATTCTATATCTTATTTAGCTTTTATAGGTATTCTTCTCAGCAAAGATGATGATATGACACAGTCTGTTCTACCATAATCAAAACTGGAATTTGTCAGTAAAATCTTCTATGTGAGACTGTGATGTGATCACATTAATTATTTAAAAGAGTGATAGTAGTAGGCAGGTAATATAGAAGAAAAGAGTGAGGAAATGGGATGAATATTTGCTTAGTAAAGAGCACCAGTCAGTTTACAAGCCAAATCCAATAGCCTGGTTGTGATGGTTAATTTTATGTGTCAGTTTGACTGAACTAAAAGTAGACTGAGCAAAGAAGATACACTCTCAACAATGTGGGCAGGCATGATCCAGTCCACTCAAGGCTGGATAGAGCAAAAAGGCAGAGGGAACGCAAATATGCTCTCCTTGCTTGAGCTGAGATATCCATCTTCTCCTGCCCTTGGGTGTTGGTGCTCCTGGTTCTTAGGCTTTCAGACAAAGACTGGGACCTGCACCATCAGCACCTCTGAGACCATTGATCTTTTTTCCTTTTTTTTTTTTTTTGAGAGGTTTTTGCTATAGTGCATGTGAGCTCACCAGACAGACAGAGACAGAGAGACAGAAAATGAGAAATCAGCCCCCAGGGGTGATGGCCACGCCGCAGTCCCTTCCCCTCCATTCTCCTTTCGGGATCTCGGGAATGCACGCACACGCGCCCAGCGTGAGTTTTAAGCCACTGGGTCTGGGACTCGAACTGTGGTAGACTACATGGGAGTCCAGCGACATAGCCATTATGCTAACTGTTGGTCCCGAGACCATCGTTCTTAGATTGGATTACACACCTGTTATCTAGGCTTTCCAGTTTGTAGATGGCAGTTGTCGGACTTCCTGGCTTCCATAACCAAGTGAGCCAATTCCTATAATAAATCTTCTCTTACATATAACTATGTATGTACAATAGATTCTGTTTTTCTGGTAAACTCTTCTACACTGGTTTTATAAAATTTTATTGGAATACAGTCATCTCCATTCATCTACTAATTGTGAATGTTTTCAGATGACAATGACAGAATGGGAGTGGTTCTGATAGAGATATTACAATTTGCCAAATCTATTTATCTGCAGCTATACGGAAAGAATTTTTCAACCCATAAAATAATAAGACTAGTGAACATGTATCTATAAAGAATCTATGTATTTCAAATAATTTATTCTAGGTGACCATCTATTTAAAAAAAATTGCTCAAAATATATATATTTTTGTAACCCCTTTTAAAAAATTACTTTTAGAGTCATGCAGGAAAACTTGTCTTATTATTTACAATCATTTATTTGATCTTTTAAAACCTAAAATATTGTTTTAAAACTAAACATTTAGCCTGATTACTTTCCTTTTTTCTTATAGCACATGTATCCAGTTTTAACTGTTCTAAAACTATTTTTATGCCCAGAGGATAAAATTTTGCCAACTTTGAGGATATTCAAATGAAATTGTTTTGAGAAGTGGTGGGTAAAAGTTATATAAGCTTTGAGACTGTAAATAATCATTTGTTCTCCCATCTTTCTCCCTTTCTGAAAGATGAGGTTGAATTAATGCTTTACCTCTTATTTCTCAGTAATAAAGCCCTAATGCTGTGAAAAGCATTGCTTTTTCCCTTAGTTACTCTATGCCCAGTTATTTCTTTGAAATAGTTTAATATCCTATATTATAAACACTATCGTTTTGTCTGTCTAGTAAGTCTGTCTCTCAATTTCATTCCTTGAGTAGTGTTTCCCTAATTTTAATAATTCTTTTTTTTAAACCTATTCTAACTATATAGTTTCAGCCAGAGCTGTCTTGTTCTTGCATGACCCTACACCCCTAATTACAGTTGAGTGGTCAGTGGAGGTGAGTGAATGTGGTGAATGACTCAACCTGTCCCTCATCATAGCTAATTGATCTAGAGGTGGCACCTGACCCAGATTGGGCCAATTAAAGTTCTTCCTTGGGATTTTGTAAACTAGACCCGAGGAAGTCTCTCTCAAATAGTAAAGATGGCTGTTTGTGATTAACTTACCTGCTTGCCCCATATTTGTCACCATATCTTCAATCCCACTCTAGTCTTCAGTGAGGGAGATAAAGTTGGTATGGTGAGAAAAATTAGACAAGGATGGAGAATAGCAAATCCTAGCAGTGCTTAAGTGTCCTTGGTTCTTCTTCTTCTTCTTTTTCTTTTTAAAGGCTACCTATATCCTTATTCTTCATGTAAGTTGGCCATTAACTCTTCTTTAGAGTTCTGTAGTCAGTAATTTATCCTTTCTCTTACTAGTTAGTTTGAATATGGTTTCCGTTACTTGCAGTCAAAAGAATTCAGGTTCATATATGCTACTTAGTGAATATTCTCCTAACATTGTTTAAAGAACCAAGACACTTTGCCTCTTTAAAAAATGACCAGAAAAAGAAAGAAGCCAAAGAGAAAGGTACTTGGGTTCAACTAAAGCGCCAGCCTGCTCCATCCAGAGAAGCACACTTTGTGAGAACTAATGGAAAGGAGCCTGAGCTACTGGAACCTATTCCCTATGAATTCATGGCTTGATGGGTGTTAAAAACAAACTAATCTGTGGTCTATTAAAAACAAAACAAAACAAAACAAAAAAACCCAAACTTGTCTGTCATTCTATCACACTCATATTTACATTCTACTGAATATGAAAAGAAGAGGTACCGGATCTTAGAAAAAGTAAGGGGAGTGTTAGTGACAGTACAAGTTTCTCAATTAAAAGTGATTCTTAAGACAAACAAGGACAAGCATTGAGAGCAGAACAGGCCCTGAAGATCTGAGGAGCTAGATAAAAAGGGAATGCAGACAGTAGTTAAGGAAAAGGAGGAAAAAGGGACCGTTACCCTGTGAGTTGAGACTACTGCCCCAAGAGGTAGTTACTTGCCTTTCTCTATAATTCAACACTTGCATTCATTTAAATATTTATTATTTGTATCAAATATATGCATATGGCAATAAATAATACAGGTATATCAGTCTCTCTCTCTTCCTAAGACCAAGCCCTAGGGTCAGTCTCTGAATTCTGTTTGCTTCTGTTTGGGGATTCATAAACTTTGGCAATGTCTATTAGCTCTCAAATATGAAACCTGAGGACCCAGCTCATTTAGACCACATTTCCTCTTCTAAATAACTGGCATTTATATGATTTTTAATTTCACATTGTTTGAGTAATTTTAAATAAAATTCTTAATCACTTTTTGCTTTATCAAATTGCTCTATCTCTTGACTCTAAAATTCATAAGAAGAAAATATTATCACTCATACCTTTTTCTTTTCTCCTCTTTCATATACTTTTCTCTATAAATTTTATTTTTGCTTTTAGATTGTCAAGACTATCCATAATATATTCTGTTCTACAGTCATAGCCAAGTATTTCATTCTTTATCTGCAGGCCAAATATAAAAAAGTTGAAAAGTAAACAATATTTACATTATTGTATGGCTACTGTTTAATGCTGGTACAACTAGGGTGTCCAGTTTCCTTCTCTAGAGTGTCAAATGCATTACTCTAGGCCACAAGAAGAAAATTCTTCCTTGTGTTAGTACACATGTTATCTTTTTTTTGGAGTACTATCAATTGCTTCAATTCTTGCTTTACTTTATTCTAATTTTAGAAAATTATTCGTTGGTACATAGTTTGATTTTTAAATGATATTCCTTTTCCTTTTTTATTTTATTTCCTTTCCCCACTTAAATCACACTTTCTCTTCTACCAAGCTCCATTCTTTCCTTAAGATACTTTTCAGTTGGGGCCAGCAGGTGGTGTAGTGACAAAGAGGCTGGACTCCCACTTGGTCATGGACCTGGTGGCTTGAAACTCATGCTGGGCTTGTGTGTGTACATGCCCAAAATCCAGAAAGGAGACTAGAAAAGGGGTTGTGACAAGGCCATACTCCCTGAGGGGTGATTCCTTGCTTTCTGTCTTTCTGTCTCTCTGGTTAGTGCATATGCCCTACAACCAAACCAAACCAAACCAAAACTAAACAAAACTCTTAAAAAAGACTTTGTAGTTTTCTGTCCTGTTTCAAGGTGGACATTTATCAATTATTCTAAGACTTCTTTTGACAGATTTCCTTGGTTGGATTAGTGCTTTCCCGGATCTATTTTCTTTGTGTATTCCTTGATTAGTCTGGGATAGATCCTTAACTAACTTTCTTGTAAAAGATTGTATGTGAGATAGATTTTTTTGAATTTTTATATATTCAAAAGTATTCTTTTAAGTATATAACACTTTCATATAGGTTAGTTAAGTATAAAATGTTAACCCAAAAAGATTTTTCCTCATAATTTGTTCCCTTGTACCCAATCAGTGGACTTTTCAATCTGAAGACATTTTTTTCTTCATTGATAGGACTATCTTTTCTCATAACTGTATTTTCCCCATTCTCTTTCATTGGCTTTTCATGAGACTACATTAGTTTGATGTTTAAATCATAAATTTGTTTTTGTGTCTCTTTCTTTTGAATCTGGTATACTTTTTCTCCTTGTATGTATAGTCATCTTTCTCAGAGACTATTTCAACTTTTGAATGTTCAAGTTCTTTACTGTTTTGCCTGGATCATGGTTATTAGAAATGAGGGAGGTGTATCATATTAATTACTACAGATGTCTGAAGTATAGGCATTCAGGTGATACCTGATTTCAGCCTCCTTCTTAATCTGCCATGACTCTAGGTCCAAGGCCTCTATGGTGTTATGTTGGGAAGATTGGCTTCCACCCACACAAAAGCTTCCTTTATAATTTTTAAGGCTGAAGCTTACCCTGTTTGCTTCATCCATTTATATTCTTTATTCCAGAAATCAAAGCCTCTGACTGCTGCCCATTTATGTCTAAGTCTCTTATATACTACAAATGCTTCCTTTTTTAAAAAAAGAATTCTTTAATATTTATTTATTATTATTGTTATTTTTTAATTTGCCATAGGGCACGTATGCTCACTGGAGAGAGAGGGAGAGGGAAAGTGAGAAAGCAAATTGCCAGATCTGGGACTTGAACCGCAGTTGGCCATGCAAGAGTCCAGCACTTCTACTACCATGTCACTTGCTGGCCCATACAGATGCTTCTTGACTTATAATGGGGTTATGTCATGAAAACACTTTAATAACTTGAAAAATATCATATATCAAAAGTACATTTGAGGGACCAGCAGT
This sequence comes from Tupaia belangeri chinensis, assembly GCF_000334495.1. Lineage (NCBI taxonomy): Eukaryota > Metazoa > Chordata > Mammalia > Scandentia > Tupaiidae > Tupaia > Tupaia belangeri. Next base: position 634,988 of record NW_006207268.1, read on the forward strand.
TGGCGTAATGGCTATGTCACTGGACTCCCATGTAGTTGACGATGGTTTGATTCTCAGACCCGGTGGCTTAAACTCACGCAGGGCACATGTGCGTGCATGCCCAAGATCCTGAGGGGAGAATGGAGAAGGGATTCTGGTGTGGCCAGACCCCCTGGGGGGGATTTCTCGCTTTCTGTCTCTGTCTCTTTCTGTCTTTCTGGCGAGCGCATGTGCCCTGTAGCAAAAACCTCCCCCCCCCAAAAAAAATGTATTTTTGATACATCTTACCTACCAAGCATCATAGCTTAACCTAGCCTACCTTAAACATGATGAGAACATTAGTCTATAGTTAGTTGGGAAAAGTGATCTAAGTTGAGCCTGTTTTATAATAAGGTGATGAATGTCTCATGTAATTTATTGAATACCGTGCTTAAAGTTAAAATCAGAATGGTTATGTGAGTACTCAAAGTTCAGTTTTCACTGTATCACTTTCACACCACTGTAAAGTCAAAAAAATTATTTGTTGAACTAAGTCGAAGATTGTATCTATATTTATTCTTAGTATGTATTTTTACCTAAAAGAAAACATGAAAGGTTAACGCTTTAATTTGGTGGTATCTTTGAACAGATAGAAGACAAATACAGTAGACTAGTCTATTTCTTGACTCTGAATTCAACAACTGTGCACTTATTAGTAATTGATTATAAACTGAAAAAAGGTGTACAAGTGAGAAGAGAGAAGTTTAAAATATTTTTTTCTAAGTTTGCTATAGAGTGTGTGTGCTTGCCAGAGAGAGAGAGACAGAGAGAGACAAAGAGAGAGAGAGGGAAAGTGAGAAAGAAGTCACCAGGTCTGGGACTCGAACTGTGGTCTGCCATGTGGCAGTGTCCAGCACCTTAACCACCAGCTCATTTAGACCACATTTCCTCTTCTAAATAACTGGCATTTATATGATTTTTAATTTCACATTGTTTGAGTAATTTTAAATAAAATTCTTAATCACTTTTTGCTTTATCAAATTGCTCTATCTCTTGACTCTAAAATTCATAAGAAGAAAATATTATCACTCATACCTTTTTCTTTTCTCCTCTTTCATATACTTTTCTCTATAAATTTTATTTTTGCTTTTAGATTGTCAAGACTATCCATAATATATTCTGTTCTACAGTCATAGCCAAGTATTTCATTCTTTATCTGCAGGCCAAATATAAAAAAGTTGAAAAGTAAACAATATTTACATTATTGTATGGCTACTGTTTAATGCTGGTACAACTAGGGTGTCCAGTTTCCTTCTCTAGAGTGTCAAATGCATTACTCTAGGCCACAAGAAGAAAATTCTTCCTTGTGTTAGTACACATGTTATCTTTTTTTTGGAGTACTATCAATTGCTTCAATTCTTGCTTTACTTTATTCTAATTTTAGAAAATTATTCGTTGGTACATAGTTTGATTTTTAAATGATATTCCTTTTCCTTTTTTATTTTATTTCCTTTCCCCACTTAAATCACACTTTCTCTTCTACCAAGCTCCATTCTTTCCTTAAGATACTTTTCAGTTGGGGCCAGCAGGTGGTGTAGTGACAAAGAGGCTGGACTCCCACTTGGTCATGGACCTGGTGGCTTGAAACTCATGCTGGGCTTGTGTGTGTACATGCCCAAAATCCAGAAAGGAGACTAGAAAAGGGGTTGTGACAAGGCCATACTCCCTGAGGGGTGATTCCTTGCTTTCTGTCTTTCTGTCTCTCTGGTTAGTGCATATGCCCTACAACCAAACCAAACCAAACCAAAACTAAACAAAACTCTTAAAAAAGACTTTGTAGTTTTCTGTCCTGTTTCAAGGTGGACATTTATCAATTATTCTAAGACTTCTTTTGACAGATTTCCTTGGTTGGATTAGTGCTTTCCCGGATCTATTTTCTTTGTGTATTCCTTGATTAGTCTGGGATAGATCCTTAACTAACTTTCTTGTAAAAGATTGTATGTGAGATAGATTTTTTTGAATTTTTATATATTCAAAAGTATTCTTTTAAGTATATAACACTTTCATATAGGTTAGTTAAGTATAAAATGTTAACCCAAAAAGATTTTTCCTCATAATTTGTTCCCTTGTACCCAATCAGTGGACTTTTCAATCTGAAGACATTTTTTTCTTCATTGATAGGACTATCTTTTCTCATAACTGTATTTTCCCCATTCTCTTTCATTGGCTTTTCATGAGACTACATTAGTTTGATGTTTAAATCATAAATTTGTTTTTGTGTCTCTTTCTTTTGAATCTGGTATACTTTTTCTCCTTGTATGTATAGTCATCTTTCTCAGAGACTATTTCAACTTTTGAATGTTCAAGTTCTTTACTGTTTTGCCTGGATCATGGTTATTAGAAATGAGGGAGGTGTATCATATTAATTACTACAGATGTCTGAAGTATAGGCATTCAGGTGATACCTGATTTCAGCCTCCTTCTTAATCTGCCATGACTCTAGGTCCAAGGCCTCTATGGTGTTATGTTGGGAAGATTGGCTTCCACCCACACAAAAGCTTCCTTTATAATTTTTAAGGCTGAAGCTTACCCTGTTTGCTTCATCCATTTATATTCTTTATTCCAGAAATCAAAGCCTCTGACTGCTGCCCATTTATGTCTAAGTCTCTTATATACTACAAATGCTTCCTTTTTTAAAAAAAGAATTCTTTAATATTTATTTATTATTATTGTTATTTTTTAATTTGCCATAGGGCACGTATGCTCACTGGAGAGAGAGGGAGAGGGAAAGTGAGAAAGCAAATTGCCAGATCTGGGACTTGAACCGCAGTTGGCCATGCAAGAGTCCAGCACTTCTACTACCATGTCACTTGCTGGCCCATACAGATGCTTCTTGACTTATAATGGGGTTATGTCATGAAAACACTTTAATAACTTGAAAAATATCATATATCAAAAGTACATTTGAGGGACCAGCAGTTGGCGTAATGGCTATGTCACTGGACTCCCATGTAGTTGACGATGGTTTGATTCTCAGACCCGGTGGCTTAAACTCACGCAGGGCACATGTGCGTGCATGCCCAAGATCCTGAGGGGAGAATGGAGAAGGGATTCTGGTGTGGCCAGACCCCCTGGGGGGGATTTCTCGCTTTCTGTCTCTGTCTCTTTCTGTCTTTCTGGCGAGCGCATGTGCCCTGTAGCAAAAACCTCCCCCCCCCAAAAAAAATGTATTTTTGATACATCTTACCTACCAAGCATCATAGCTTAACCTAGCCTACCTTAAACATGATGAGAACATTAGTCTATAGTTAGTTGGGAAAAGTGATCTAAGTTGAGCCTGTTTTATAATAAGGTGATGAATGTCTCATGTAATTTATTGAATACCGTGCTTAAAGTTAAAATCAGAATGGTTATGTGAGTACTCAAAGTTCAGTTTTCACTGTATCACTTTCACACCACTGTAAAGTCAAAAAAATTATTTGTTGAACTAAGTCGAAGATTGTATCTATATTTATTCTTAGTATGTATTTTTACCTAAAAGAAAACATGAAAGGTTAACGCTTTAATTTGGTGGTATCTTTGAACAGATAGAAGACAAATACAGTAGACTAGTCTATTTCTTGACTCTGAATTCAACAACTGTGCACTTATTAGTAATTGATTATAAACTGAAAAAAGGTGTACAAGTGAGAAGAGAGAAGTTTAAAATATTTTTTTCTAAGTTTGCTATAGAGTGTGTGTGCTTGCCAGAGAGAGAGAGACAGAGAGAGAGAGAGAGAGAGAGAGAGAGAGAGCGCTTCACTCTTCTCTTGGGAGTATGGGCATGCACTCACGCATGTTTTTCAATTTGCTGAGTCTGGACTTGAACTGTGTAGTCAGCCATGTGGGATCCAGTACCTTAACCACCACACTACCAGTTGGCCCCAAAACAATTTATATTAATAGTAAAGTGCACCCTTTGTATATAAATTTGCTCACCAAAATACTTTTGGTTTAATTTTAACAAGAATATCAAGTTAATTTTTATTTGATTAAGCATTTTAATTTGTATTTCATCAAAGTTTAAGAATGTTATATATTAGAATTTCATATCAACAAGATAGCAGACCTATTTTAAGATGTTAGTTTCTGTAAAAAACATTGTTCTGAATGCAGGATATAAAATGAAGCATATGGCAATCTTACTCTCAAGGAGCATTTTGACTTGTGAACAGATAGGCGATAATATGAGGAGAATTCAAAAACTCATGAAACATGCTTCTTTTTTTCTTTTTTTTTTTTTTTTCTGAGGCTTTTGTTATAGGGCACGTGTGCTTGCCAGAAAGACAGAGAGAGACAGAGAGACAGAAAGTGAGAAATCACCCCTCAGGGGAGATGGCCACACCGCAATCCCTTCTCCTCCATTCTCCTCTCAGGATCTTGGGCACGCACGTATATGTGCCCAGCGTGAGTTTAAGCCACCAGGTCCGGGACTTGAACCACAGTTGACTACATGGGAGTCCAGCGACATAGCCATTACGCTAACTGCTGGTCCCAAAACATGCCTATTGTGAAGAAATTCTGTGTGGGTTTGAACATGTTTTATGTCAAAATAAACTCATATGTTAATTCAATTTTTTGAAGTCCCTCATAAAGACTTACTTATTTAATGTGTTCATAGCACACATAAGAAACATATGTGCTGAAGACTAGGTGACTGAAAAAGAGTAGCACAATTTTACAACAGTACTTATAAAATAGTTTTTGTAAGACAGTTTTATAAATTGCCATTGAAATGTAAGCTAGTATTATTTGCTAAGAAAGGGCAAGAGGGTATGCAAAAACATAGACAAAGTAAAGCACACATTATTTTAGGCAAGTTTAGCAATGCGAGCACTGGTGTAGGTAAGACTGAGGATGAAAAGTTGTCCTTTCAAGGGCCCATGAAGTGGTGATTTTCAAAGGCTAGGGTGGAGATAATTAAGATGTTTCTATAGTATTTTCCTAAAACATCAATTCCTTTTTGTTTGTTTTATTGCCAGAGGGCACATGTGCTCACCATAGAGAGACAGAGATAAATAAAACATCCTCTAATGGGATGTGGTCACGCTGCAATCCCTTCTCCTTTATTTCTCCAACTCATAGGAAGGAACATGTTCAGATAACTAGATTAGCAGAATATATAAAAAGATAAGGGATTTTGATTACTGTCCATGTGGGTATTACATTATAAAAGGGGAGTTCAAAAAGTTCTTGGAAAAGAGAATTGCTTGAATTTTTTTTGGTGCAAAAGTATGAGTTTATTTTGGTGCAAAATGTAAAAAATTCATGCATAACTTTTTTCATGTGCATTTTTATGAACTTTTGGAAGACTTTCATATGTTTCCTTTTTTTGGTGTGTATGTGCATAGAGTATTTGCAGATTCTTAATAGGATAACATTAGGAAAGGGAGAATAATCTTTACAGTTTTATATAGGTGGAATTTCTTAAATTTATGAAATTTCACTTTCTTCAGCATCACAAATGTAGTAAGTTTACTTAAATAAATATGAAATTGTAGTACCACCCACTTGAAATGTGTATTAATTTTATATCATCTCTGCCTACAAATTCTGGACCATGTAGTATACATTGAAAAGTGAATGCTCTCAGAATGTTCCAACTCATGTAGATTTCCCTAAGGACTGATTTTTTAAAAATTTGGTAATCTATTGGTCCTTTTCATAGGAAGGAGAAGAAAGGATATGCTTTCACCTCCACATTCTTTCCATTTATTAAGCAATATTAAAATAGTCCACCTTAATTAATTAAATTGAACTCCTTAAATTTCTCAGTCTCCAAAGTTTTTATGCATTTTGGCAACTGTTCACTAAGCCTTTCCTCTTATAGTTGTCATGGAAATGAGGAATCTCAGGAGGGCAAATTTAAATGATTTGAAGAAGAAATCTTGACATTTCTGGAGACTCATACTGTTCCTTTCCAGTTGACTCCAGGAGCAGATCTTAGGGGTATAAGGTGGGATTTTGATGTTTAAATTCTATCACCCACTCCTAATCTGCTCCAGTGACATGTGGACCATGACATGGTAGCAATATCCAAAAAGTAAGTGAAGTACCATTTTTATTAATAGCTAGAAAGAGCTCATTACAACCAAGTTCAGGCCTTCTCTGTGAAATGAAGCTAGAGTAGGAATCAGACCTAGAAGCCTAAGCAGAGATTGCCACTCTGAAGAACTTAGAATGTTAGAAGTGGATATCAGAACCCTTCTGTCACTGGTTGAGTTCCCCATGAAGCAGCCTCTGAGTCAAAGTTTAGAATGTTTATTAATGAGTGTTTATGGGGTCCACACGTCTGAAAGGCCAGACAAGTAAGGAAGAGTGAACAGAGAAAGAAGTTGAGCTGTGATGTAGGTCCAACGCCAGCCTTGGCTGACTCTATGTTAAGTTTGAGAGTTAGGATGGACCTTAAGAGTTTCCTGAAGTGGTCTGAGATTGCCAGGTTTTTATATTCCCCTTCAGTCAGTTATTGTGTATGGACTGAGCTGGGAAGATGGGAGCTGGGGATGGCTCCCTAAAACTAAGGCCAACCCTGAAGGAGCTGACACAGAAGGCCATTTGCTGACAATGATCCCAGCACAGTGTGACAAGTCCTTCATTGAAGGAGTATCTGGCAGTCCATCATAGTGTCTTCCACACCAAGCAAGCACTTTTACCAGCAGCCCACACAGACAAAAGTAGCTGCTCTGTCCCTTACAACCTAGAAATCTGATTCAGGAGACATCCAATTACATGGGGACAGGAAGAGAAAAAGTGAGGGTGAACCTGACACTTTCTATAAGTCACCATAAACTTGACCTATAGAAAAATGTGGCTGCTCTGTATCCCAAATTATAAACAGTGTGATATACCACTCTTGTATCCAGGGAATGAAGAGATTTGCTCAAAGCATTTAGCTTCATGTACTTTCTCCTATAAACTGAGGCAAGCCGATGAAAAGAGAGAAGAAAGTAGTCTACCTAATAGTTCAGCCCAGTCCCCATTAAGTTCTGACTTTATGTTCTATTTTTATTTGCATAGCCTTATTAAAACTTAAAATTAATTATTTTGAAACATAAAATGAGTTCTGTAGAAAAATATGGCACCTCAGAGAATGTCAATGTTAACGGGCAGCATCCAACTGTAATACATCTGAGTGGGAGTTACAGTGAAATTTTTTGGCTAAGGGTTACTATAGGGTTTGTTGTTGATTTTATTTCCTCTTTTATTGTTTTTAAACTTTTATGCCTTCTAGCTAGTGAATACTCCAACTCTGGTGCTATAAAAAAAATGACACCTCAGTTTTTGGATAATGAATGAAAGCAGTGATAATAGACTCTATGACCTTCCTTTTGGAGTTAGCAGTTGGCCTTTGCCCTTTGTTGCAAGGATTATTAAATTTCCATTTAAGTAGATTCTGCAATAATGGAAAAACATATTGAAAGAATTTTAAAGCTGTCTTTATATGCATCCAGTCAAATACAGCCTTCAAATACTACCTCCTGGGTTGGAGGCTTCATGGTCTTTAGGCCAAATCTGGTCCACTGGATGCCCTTACGTGTTATTTCTTTTCCCTTCTTTTTATGTGCTGAAGTTTTGATATTTGTCTGCACTATATAATTAACCATGAAGTATTTAAAAGCTATTAGGATTCTCAGTAACTATGAATGATTAAATGAAAGCTCATTAATATATATATAGTTCTATATATGTATATATACATAGTTCTATATATGTATATCTAAGTAGGTATTCTGTAAATGCCTCCCATCTCATTTTTATAATTAAGAGCTATGAGTTGGTCAGGTTGTCCTTTTCTGTCATGTTTCAAATGCTGAATTTTGAACAAGTATGAGAATAACAAACTGAGCTTGTCATTAGTAGATTAGTTGCTGCTACAAAGCCTTGTGTTCAGGATGAGTTCTTTTTTACTTGTCTGAAAAGTGTTTCTCTTGGAGAGCAATTACATCTGATTGACATGTTTTCATGTGCCTCCAGCCCTGGTGTATTTTTTTCTTTGGTAGACTAAACAGGTCTAGATCAAGGATTGTTATTTTATTTTTTGCTCTTCTTGTTCTTTTACTGCTATTAACTAAAATCAGGATACCAGAGAAAAACTTAGACACCTTGTAAAGCACAACTTAAAACAAATTATAAAATATGTATAAAGAAGTGTGCATTTTGTTGTGAGGGTCACTAGACTATAGCTGAGGTAGAATTGCTAAAAGTCAATTGAAAGGCAAGAACATAACAGAGTTGGCCATGTTACTATAAGAAGCAATTTGTATTTTCTGAACAAACGTGGGTATATACCTTATTTCTCTAAAAGATATTCATAGTGTGATGCTAATAGGAAAAAATTAAAAAAACAAGGGCTGGAAACATGTTCTTTTCTCAAATTTGTTGCTGTGTTCCCGTAATTTTGAACAAGGTACTTAACTTTTGTGGAATTTCTTTTATACTATGTATAAGAAGATAGGAATTAGATGACATCTATGGATCATTCATACTCATAGTCATTTCTCTGCTGTGACCTTTTAACACAGATAACTAGAGATAGAAATGTGGGTAGTACCTTGTAAATATTACTGAGTCAGCACCTTTATGTATGACTCTGGCTAATGAAGGGGGCTGTACTCTGACACGATAAGCTCTTGAGGACAGGGACAATGTCTTATGTATGTTCATAGCTCTAATGATGACTTTTCATTTTCCCACAATATACCTATATATAACAAATGAATGATTGAATCATGTCTATTGTGAATGATTATTGTTCCCAACAATGAGCCAGTTCCTGTCTTTTGATGATTATATGCAAGAGCAATTTATTGGATTTAATCAATATGTCAGAATTAGTAATGCAAATTTTTTGTGACTCCTGTTGATTCTAGTATTCAGCATGACATATCTCATGACATATCAGTTTCAGTTCATTTTTTAAGGGTGTTATGTAAATAAAAGATTCTAGTCCAAAGGAGGAACCCATTTATACTGGCATTCTCACTGTTTAAGTCTTCTGACTCCTTTCTTTCATCCTCTATATTTTACACTGAGGATTTTAATAGAGGCAGATGGTATAAATGTCAAACACTGAAAACATTATAATACCTGCATGGCATGCTCTCAAATATAAAATGTTTATATTCCACGTTACATAATAAAATCTAAATACATATTCTAATAGTGAAAAATCCTTCATGGTACACTTATCAAATGCAAGTCATAGTTCAAGGCAGCATGAAGTATATGTTCTGTGTCTTCTTACCATCAGAGAACTTTCACTCCACTAAGAGACAAACCTCGAGACACAGGGAGAACAGGGTAAGTTACGTAACACCCCCAGAGAGCACTTCGGGAATTCATAGCCAGAGCAGCATGGAATGTAGCTATAAATTTTGCACTCTCAACACGGATTTGACAGTTAACATCTTTTCTCGACCCCAAGCCTTAGACCTTAGCTGTCATGACCACGGAAAACTTCTATGATAGGAATCTTCTGTGGCTAGATGCCAGAAGAAATGATTTTGTAGTTGCTTTAAGAAGATATGCCCCATATACTTGTATTTTGGTTGTATTAGGTCATCAGGAAAGTCATGATGTATTTTTCTATGTTTTTCTGTGCAAAATGCATCATGACTTCCCTGACTACCCAATAGTTACTGCACAAAACTCCAGATGTCAAAACAGACTTGTGTCATGTTTCTCTGCTAACACATCTCTGCAGGGTTAATTTAAGAATACTGACTCCTTTCTCTGTTGCTCAAATTAACTGTAAGAGTGATTAGCAGATATCTAGATTGATTAATGTTTCAGTGTTTTTGTCACTTCTTTAGGGAAAGCAGAATGTAGCAGTATAGCACTGAGTACTAGGAAATTGTGATGAATAGTTTTGACTTCTAAATTACCTTTAAAATTTTTACCCTAGTTTGAGTTTCTTTTTCACAGCAAGTTTAGGATTTCATAGTCATGGGAGTCTTTTGTAACAAGATAGTTCCGCTCCCACATATATGAAGCATATATTGAATGTCTACTGTATACACAAACTGTAAGCTCTGAAATTGTAGGGAATGGAAGGTATAAACTATAGGGCAACTGGTTTTTATAGGGAGACATATTTATTCTCTCAAGCAGCTCAGGAGGTAAACAACTTCCAGTAACTATAATAATTTTAAATATGAATATGCTAAGGGTTGTATCATGTGAATGAATTGATGTGGGAAATTAGCATGTAAGTTTCATGAAGACAGAAATAGTATTTTTTCCACTGCTGTAGTTACTTCCCACTGTCTGATACAGAGCAGATACTCAACAGATGTGTTGATTTTATGGTTAATTCTGCCTGGGATTTTACAGTGGAGTAACATTTGAACTAAGTTTTAAAGAATAAGTAAGATTTTCTTTATCAAGAATAGAGAACATTTTAGAAAGAAACAACAGCAGGAACAAAAGAATGTTAGTGTTTGAATTACTGCATGTCATCTAGAGTAGCCATGGTGTAGGGTTGTTCATGACAGGGCCACTAGTGAAGTGTTGACTCAGATGATACTAACAATGATCAGGAACCAGAGGCTTTCCTCATGGCCTCTTGTTTATTTTTGAAATGTTTTTATATCCTAAACACTTCCCATTATAGATGAGAGCCACATGACTGGCTCACAAGATGAGTAGTTGACTCCCAGGACATTTTAACTGTACTTTTCTGAACAGTATTTCTCTATTAATTGTCTGTTTGTGTCAGTTTGGGATTGTGAACTGGTGGATTACATGGCATATAGTTTACGGTGCATACTTTGTTTTATCAGCATATTGTTGAACAATGTGTTCAGAAAGTAAAAATTCTGACTTTGGGGGCCAGCAGCTAGAGTGGAGGGTAAGTTGGCTGGACCCCACGTGGCTGACTAAATGGTCTGAGTCCCAGACTCAGTGACTTGAATGTCTTGCTGGGTATTGTGCATGTATGTCCAAAATCCTGAGAGGAGAATGGAGGAGAAGAGACCGAGGCATGGCCATCCCCTCTTGGGGGTGATTTCCCCTTCTCTCTCCCTCTCTCTCTGTCTCTCTCCTGTAAACTCACACCTACAGCAAAAACTAAAAAACAAAACAGGGAGCCAGCCGGCAGGAGGCATGGTGATTTAGGTGCTGGACTCCCACATGACTGACGGCGGTTTGGGTCCCAGCTCTGGCAGCTTGCTTTTTCACTTTCTCTTTTTCTGTTTCTCTCTGGTCAAATTTAAATAATAATAATAATAATGTTAATTTTAAAAATAAAACAAAATCCTGATTTTTTTAGAATTATTTATTTATTATCATTATTTTTCAATTTTGACCAGAGCAAGACCAAGGGAGAGAGAGAGCAAACTGCCAAGTCCAGAACTCGAACTGCAGTTGGCCATGTGGAAGTCCAGCATTTTTGACCACCATGTCACCTGCCAGCCCCCAAAATCCTGAATTTTTGGTTTTTCTTGATAAGGGCTGAAGATTTGATAATACTGGGCCCACGTTTCAGCACGAGAAGATGCAGCCAGAGTGATCGATCCCCAAACCTCAACTTGCCATCTCCCACTTGTAGCACATGTGCCTCTGCTCTTCTGCACTTGCCTCTTTAACTGTCTACCCTGGACCCTTGTTGAATCTCTTGGGTTTGACCTCCAAGTTCTATTTATCCTAGGGGATGAATATCAATCTGCATGAACTCTGTAAAAGAAGATATCCTTTTGAATTGATGTGCATTGTAACTGATGTTTCCCCCTAAATTTTTGTCTTTAGTCTGCTTTGTATTTTTTAGGGTACCATTATTACATTTTACTTTATATGTAATCAAATCTATTCTTTTACTTTGTTGTAGTTTTAGCTCCCTCTTTTCCTCTTCCCTTCCTTTCTTCCTTTCTCACAAGTAATTCTTTTAATGTATTTTATAATAGTCTTCCATAGCTTTTTTCTCTTCTTGCTCTCCATTATTCTGATTGACTTTTGCTTTTGGAAGTCCTTTTCTCTCTAGAGGTTTACACTAGGTAAACGATGACTATTTGTGATTATAGTATTACTTCACGTGTCACACAGGTTTACTCAGATATTGACTGTATATGAATAGTAAGGTATATTTTGAGTGAGCTATTCTCTACCATTCAGCATTTTCTTTTTAAGTTTATTTATTTATTTTCCATGAGAGAGAGAAAGAGATAAAAAGGGAGGGTAAAACAGAGAACCCCCAACAGAATTTTGGCACCATGGTCCACTCCTTGCCTCAGCCAGCCCAAGATCATGTGTATGCATCAGCCCAATGTACCCTTGGAGGTGTCTAGACACAAACCCAGAACCCTCCCTGGTTGTTTAACCTCGGATGACTTCCTGTTCTACCACAGTACCACTGTTTGATTCCTGATATGTGTTTTCTTATAATTGCCAACAAGGTCTAATTATTTTAGCATTTTATATTTTAAAATTTTGTTGAAACAAGTTTTTAAAATAATTATTACTTTTCTTATTATACTTTCAAATCAATTTGAGAATCATTTAGTTGGTTTCTTAAAATTTCATTAAGATGAATGAAATTAGAATTTTAATAAGTACACTTAAAATTTTGGGGAAAAACACTACATTTATAAAAATTAGTCTTCCTGGGGCCAGCCCATGGTATGGTGGTTAAGGTGGCTGGATCCTACAAGCTGACTATGTGATTTGAGTCCCAGAACTGGTGTTTTGAAAAAGCATACCAGGTATGTGTACACATGTGCCCAAACTCCAAAAGGAGGGAAAAATAGAGAAGGGATTGGAGCATAACAGTTCCTCATAGGGAGTGCTTTCTCACTTTCTCTGTCTCTCCCTCTGTCTCTTGAGAGCACATCTACCCACTGGTAAAAAATAAATAAATAAAAATAAAAATTAGTCCTCCCATTTAGTCATATGTTAGATCTCATTATTCAGTTATTTCCTTTTGTGTCTCTCAATAAAGTATTGCACTTATTGTCATAAGACATTATTTCCTCTTAATAATTTAAATTTTACTTTGTGATTATAAATGGGATCTCTTTTTGATTTACTTTTTTTCTATCACATTGTTATTTGGTATATAAGAATATCTTTTGTCTGGCTACTACACCAACTTTAATTAATTCTAATAGCTTTTCATTTGATTTCCTTCTGTTTTCATGTTCTAAAACCAAGTCACCTGCACATAATTTCATTTTATCTCACTTTTCATGAGGTTTATAACCTTTCTTATGTCTTATGACATAAGACCTTTTCAAATGATATTAACTAAGTAACATGTGTATCAATCAGCTAGTGCCTGGCATAGTATAAAAACTCAGTAACTATCAAATTATATTGTTATTAATAATATCAATATTAAATAACAATAAGTTCATATATATGTATTCTAATGAGATTTATTTGTTTTGTTGCTCTTAAGTAAAATCCTTGCTGGTGGTTTGAATTAGATACCTTACTCCAAGATATGCTGAGAAGATACAGAACTGTTGAGATGATTACCTTTTCAAACTTGATTTGAATGAAACCTACTGATGTTGTATTTTGATAGATTTTTGAGTTTTGGATTATTCCTGGGCTTCTGTAATAAATGCCACTTGAATAGAAATAAAAGATTAACTTTTACAAGATTATTAAGTTATTCACTGGCATTTTATTTAAGTTTTCATACCTTAATTAAATGACATTTCAACTGTATTTTTTATCTGGCATTTTTAGAATGTCCTGATTACTTTAAATCTTTTCCTGCTTTCTGAAACAGATCATTTAATATGAAAAAGATCTGTCCTTTGTAAGTTTGAAGCAATTTGAAGGCATTTCCTGGTAAGTTTATCATGGCAGTAAGTTGCTTTTCTAGGGGCACAAACGTGGGTTTTGGATAACTTTCTATGTCTGTTTTAATTTTTAACCTGTTGTGCTATAAGTTCATTTATGGATTATTTTATATTTTGCAATGTTTTTCTATGACTGTATCAAAACAACTCATAGCAACACATTAAGATTTTTTCTCTCCATTTATTAACCTCTTGATCACTACTTTCAGAATCTTCTCAAATAATCCTGGTGTACTGGTTATTTTAGAACACAATTAACTTTTTCCTATTAGTACTGCCTGGGTATTTCTGAACTGGCAATTTCAGCACATGCCTACAGATGTAACCCAATCAGATCTTTATGGCACCATTAGCCTATAATTCTCTAGTTCTTATGATTAATGTGTGTGCTTAGACCTCATAAAACTCTATTTTAATCCATCTTAAGACACCTTCCCTAACAAGCACTTGGTATGCCTTAAGATATCTTTTCTAATAAGCATGTGCGTTTAGATGCTATTCTCATTCTTTAAAAAGCAATGAGTGCAGCAGTTAATTAACTTATCATAATGCCATAAATCCCAGCTCCAGCCATGACCACTGGCTCCTCCCCCACCTTTACCAAGAACATTTTCACTTATGATGAATTATCCCCTGGGTACTCGATGCAGAGGTGGGTGACCATGCAGAACTCAGGGTCAGACACAATAACACAATCCATACTGCTGGGTAATAACAAGCCTTGTACTCCTACTACTTGCCTTCCTGGGCTTGGGTGCCTTTATGCTTCACTGAGATTAGCAGACATTGATGACAGAGTGAGGGGTTTCTCTCCTCCAGATTTCAATTCTCTGGAAAGTAGTATTCAGGATGATTTGTATGTGAGTAGATAAATAGTGTTAGATCCCAGTCTCAAATGGTAATTAAGTCAACTTGAATACAAACTGAGGTCTTGTAACTTTCAGTTTCTTTTTGTTTTCTTTCCTTCCTTCCTTCCTTTTTCTTCTTCTTCCTCTTCCTCCTTCTCCTATTCTCCTCCTCCTCTTCTTTTGATGCTTTTTACATGTGAATACAATTAGGAGCTGTACTAAGTGCCATTTAGTTTTGTTTTGCCTTTTTTTTTTTTTTTTTGGAGAGGTTTTTGCTATAGGGCATGTGCACTTGCCAGAAAGACAAAGAGAAAGAGAGACAGAGAGATAGAAAGCAAGACATCACTCCCCAGGGGTGGATGGCCATGCCACAATCCCTTCTCCTCCATTCTCCTCTCAGGATCTTGGGCACGCACACACACGCGCCCGGCCTGAGTTTAAGCCACCAGGTCCGGAACTCGAACCACAGTCGTCTATGTGGGAGTTCAGCTACATAGCCATTACACTAACTGCTGGTCCCTATTTTACTTCTTTTTAATATGCTTTTTTAAGTTATTTTAATTTTAAGCTATTTTAATTTGCTTTTCAACCTTGCCTCTATAGGATTTAAAATATTTTGTTGAATGGTAGCTACATCACAGAAGTTAGAACTCCTACAGATATTTTTTTCTTATAACGCTGTTTATAAAGTTGCCCGCCTTATAACATATGGTTTCTTTGGCTCATTGTTAATAACCTGAATTTCTGAGGATATCCATTTGTTATGGATTGCATTGTGTTCTCCTTAAAAGATATGGTAAGATCCAACCCTCAGTACCTCAGAATAGAACCTTATTTACAAATAGGGTTGTTGAAGATATAATTAGTTATAATATGATGAGGTCATAATACAGTTCAATACTAATTGAATGTCTTTACCAATTCCTGGTTGGGTGACCTTGAGCAAGTCACTGTTTATCTCTGAGCATCAGTTCCTCATCCATAAAATTAGAATACTGTTTATTCTTTGAAGTAAAGAGAAACATTTATAAGATGCTTAGTAGAGTGCAACCACTCAGTGCTTTTTTTCTGCCAATTAATCTTCAAGACCTTTATTGAGCCAAAATGAGGTAATGAAGGACATAAATAATTGCCCTAAAAAATTCTCTTCTAGACACAGGAAACTCTTATTTAAGATTATAACAATATAAATTTATGTAATTTGGTATGACTAGCCAAATAGCCACCTGAGTATAACAGATTTTATTATTATCATCTTTTGTTTGTTTGTTTTTGCTAAGGGCACATGAGCTTAATAGAGACAGAGAGAAAATGAGAAATCACCCCTCAGGGAAAATGACCACACGCAGTCCCTTCTCTTCCATTCTCCTCTTGGGGTTTTGGGCACACGTGCACATATGCGTGGTGTGATTTTTGAGCTACCATGTATGGAATTTGAACCATGGTCAGCTATGTGGGAATTCAGCACCTTAACCACCATGCCACCTGATGGCTTCCATACTTACTACATTTTAAAATAATTAAAGTGAAAGTACATAACCCCTAAAAATCTCTTTTTTCTGCTTCTTTCTGGACAAGAATTGCATATTCATTATCCTAGTTTATCATTCACATTTTTTGAGAAATACATGTTTTTATGTTCTCTTTCCTCATAATTTGTATCTAACCTATGTCATCAGAGCTGCCTGGAACTCTTCTCTCATATATAAGCTCTAAGAAAGTTAGGATAGACTCAATTGATGGCTTGAATTTACTTTTGTCTTTGTATAGACTTTAATTGGTCCCGGAAGAGTTGACGTTTAATGCTCTCTGACAGATTTGATCTCCTAATCTTCGGTGGTCTACAATTATTGCAGTTTTATACAACCATTGTTGGGTTGTTGAGATCTCTTTCTCAACATGATTGCTCAGTTCAATTATGCTTGTATTTTAACTGACTTCCTTTTTCTTTCCTCTGTACAATGCCTTGTAGTCTTAAGTGACTACTTTTCCTCACTTAATGCAGTTGGATCTGTGATTCCATAATCGTAATTATTATTCAGCATGTTAAATACTACTTTCTTGCCAAGCTTCTTGCAACACTATTCAGGCATTTAGGAACAATTAAGTAAATTGAGCTTAAGTGTTCCTAGCCACGGTGAAGATGACCAAGAAGATAGAGCTGGATATTTATGACCTAACAGAAAGAGAGAATCAGAGACATAGAAACAAAGAGAAAGATGAAGTAAATCTTATTCGATAAGTAAAATTACCAATAAAACTTACTTAAAAATTACTGCTTTTTCTGATTTTAAAAATAATACATGTGCATTGTAAAATTATTAGTCAATACTGATGTATGTTTGGGTGTATATATAGAGAAACAGTAGAAATCTTCTAGAAATAGTCATTACTAACATTTTGGTATATAGCTTTCCAGACTTCTAAGCATATATCACCTCAAACAAAGCAGAACAAAACAGAGATCATGCTCTGCATATTTTGTAACCTTCTTTTTTCCATTAATATAGTGTGGATATTTTTCTCATATCAATAAATAAAGATCTTCATCATCATTTTTAGTGGTTACATTTTATGTAAGGACTATCATTTATTTAACTTTACCTCTTTAATGGTATTTTATGTTATTCAGAATTTTAAATATTATCATAAATTTTGTTATAAACGTTCTCAAACCAATATCTTTACACACTTGTCTATTTCATGTTGAGAAGAAATGTTTGAAATTATAGTAGCTGTGTCTAAAAGGCCCCCCTCTGTCCCTCTCTCTATCTTATAAGATGGAATTTAAATTTCTTAGCATGTGTACAAGATTTTTCAAAACCTAGATTTAGCATATTACTCTTCCGGATGTCCATCATTACCCCAAAATGTATACTGCACTGACTCACACTTTTTAAACAGCCTGTGTACTTCCATATCTTTATTCTTATTTCCTGCTTTTTTTCTATCTGGAATGCTTTGCCTCCACATTTTCCTGTTCTTTTAAGTTTCTAACTGTCCTTTATGGTTCAGCTTAAATGTTAGTTCTTACTGTATTTTCCAATTTTTCATAAGGAAAATTAATTTTTCTTCTATACTCTGTATGTTAATGATTTGTTAGATTGCAGTGTTTTTTGAGAGTTTTCCTTTCTGTCAGTTACTTGGTCATCAAATCCTTAAAAAGCATCTGCTAAGTGCCAGACTTTGTGTTAGATGAGCAAAACAATCTCAACTAACCTACGTTATGCAGCATATATTCTTTTACATTTAGTAATGTGTTCATTTCAAAGTTTTTTATAATGTTAAAACTAGAGGGAACTCGGTGTTTTACAGACAATTTGATAATTAAATTATGATTAATTCTTATAACATGATGCAATCTTCAGTCTCTGTCACTGCGGGGTATGGACAATTGAGGTTATCATGACACTTGGTTGGGGTAGGGTTATACATCACAAATAACTAACTTCATCTCACCAGTCAATACTAATAAGTCATTAGTGACTCCTTGTAATGTGTATTGAGAAGGGTTATTAGTACATTCTGTTCAGTTGTCTATCATGGGCTTGGGGACAAAAGTATTTGCTCTAGGCTTGAAGGATATTACCTGCAGCAATTTCTTAGGGTTTAGGATTCTAAGAGAGAATGAGGAGATGGGGTGGAGAGAGAGATGGGAATAGGTGAAGGCCTGAGGAAAAAATCTTAGAGCTTTGAATTTTGTGCAAGGTACCCTACCCTGAATTTTTCCATGTTGGGGGAAAAACAAACAAACAAACAAACAAACAAAAACAGTAGGTAAAAATCTGTCTTAATTGTCTTCTTTCTTTAAAAAACAAAACAAAACAAAACAAAACAAAACAAAAACTGATTCTTTTTCATTCTCCTAAATAGTCTTCATTAGATTAGGAGTCTCATGACTTTATGCTCTTCAGTTGCAGGTTCTCTTCCATCACATTGCCCTACTAGATGGTACTCTGTCCCACATTTTAAGCTCTCTTCTCTCCTGGCCAAAGATCGCTGACTTTTCATGCTGTTAGATTACTAATAATCTAAGTTATATAGAGGTATTGATGGGCCCTAATGTGAGCCTGCAATGCATACTTTGGTATTTTTCAAAAGAAAGTTTCTTTCTTCCATGACTGAGAGAGAGGAGAGTGACAAAGAGTGAGCAAGAGAGAGAGAGCACCCTCTAGAGCCTTAGCTTCAGCCTGTCTGGATCATGGGCACATGCATATCCAGCATACTCAGGGAGGTCTCTGAATGCAAACTGGTAACCTTCCCATGTGGGTTTGTCCTGAAGAGCATTGCATTTTACCACTGTGCCACTGTCTGGCTCAATAACTGACCTGTTTAAGATATTATGAGCAATGTTGTTGAGAACATTCCTGAACCTATAAACTGTTATGTTTATTACTTTAGGCCTGCAAGGATGCCTGTAGGTAGGAAGACTTACACTTTGTGGTTTGCTGAAGACAATTTGGGGTTAACCCTGTTGTCCTGGCATACTTATTAATAGTACAAAAATTTCATCCTTCAAAGGAGTTTCATTTGCCCACAGCATAAATTTTTGATGGTAAGAACTGCAGATATTTGTGAGTGAGGGGCCTTTTCAGATTGGTTTGAATAACTAAATAGAACAAAATCTCTTGAATATACCCCTTATGTCAAAAGAAATAGTAAACTAATTGGCATGGTTGGGAATTGGACTTTTATTCCAGGGTGGAGAGAAGGCATTATGGAGCAGGAAGGGATATAAAATATTTTTAATATGAAAATACGTCTTATTAAAATAGTATATTTAATCATTTAAATTAAATCATACTGCATTATAATGGCATGGTAACTACTTTGTTCTTTGGAGAAATACTTACTATTGATTCAAGATTACTAAAAAAAAGTCTAAGAAACTTATGACTACTTTTGAAATTCCTTGTCATTTATTAATATAAAACAATAATTACCAAATTATGTGATATTCTCAGGAACAACTCTTACGAGTCTTGGAGTCAAAATAGCTCCATCAGTATCAATAGATTCTATGTGTGGTTTAGTTTTAATTGCACTTAGGAGAACCTATTTGTTTTTAACATTTGAAAGCAAGTCTAAATTGTGTCCAGTGGGGGCACTTAGAGTAGCAGGTTTTGGCACCTGCCTCAGGTAAGGAAAATTTTTGTTTGTTTCATTAGCACTTGATGCTTTGACAGACTATGGCTTTCCACTTACTGCATGAGGAGCTGCCAGCCATCCCTGCTGGGAGAAGCTAGTATGGGACTGGCAATGAACTTTTGAAAGAAGTTATTATGCCTTATATGGTTGATCTCCCATGCAAATAAAAGAAGCATTTCATACTGTAGCTAAATGGAATTGGTATTTCATCCAATGTAAATGTATGCCAGCATGCTTTCTGGTTTTTATCAAACACTGTGTCTCTCTCCAAAGTAGATTCCAAGTTCATCTGTCTCTAGGACAACTGCAAGGCAAGACTAGAGTGATGCAGACTCATGAATCTGTGTAGAAATAAAAAGAAATCAATCAGATTGGCATGTATTTACCAATAATACCTGAAGCGCTTGTAATCAAGATTCTAGGGGTCCAGTTTTAAAGATCCTGTATATTTGGAGATGGGGAGACTGCTTTGTAAACAAGTGGTGTTATTCGGATATGGAGTCAACAGTTTACCAACAGAAACACTCTTCTACTTTCCACCCAGTAATGAACCAAGATTAGTGAGAGAGAAAGAGAAGTAATAGACATGGTCTCTTTTTAAAAAATAGACATAGGAATGTGAACACTTCCCAAATCCTAAGAGCTAACATTTCTCTTGCTCTCTCTAGAACACATTCGGCATTCTCTGCCACAGGACTTTTGCACTTGCTATTTTCTTTGCACAGACCACTCTTCCCCGTATATATTTTCAGCTCACTCCTTATCTCCACCAGACCTGCATGAAAATGTCACCTTCTCAGTGAAACCTCTTCTCTCTACATTGAGAATTGTGACTTAAGTGTTCCTTATCTTCCTATCATCTTAATTTCTTTTCCAGGTCACTTAAACCATTCGATATATCAGTTTTATACTATTTATTTTGCTTATTTATTAGTCTATTGTCCCAAATGGAAAAATTCTGTCAGTTTGCTCACTGCTAATCTTTTGTGCCTAAACAGTGCCTACAGCTTAGGGGGCACTTATAAATAGCTGCATTGAATGAATAATAACTAATATTTATTGAGCGCTTCTTTCTTTTTTCTTTTCTTTTTCTTTTTTCTTTTTTCTTTTTTTTTTTTTTCAGAATCCAAAAGCTTTTTAATGTGTGCGCAGCATCCGGGGTTAGTTTTCGTAGCCTTGGCTGGCACGATGGACTCTGGCACGCTCGAACTTCCTGCCCTTGGAGCAGACGTAAGGTTTGGTGTGGCTGTGCAGGGTTCCAGGGGCCTTGCTGAAATGCCGGTGCACCTCGCGACCCTTGCGAGGACCGGAGAGTAGGACGGTGCCACAGCCCTTGGGGGAGTCCAGGGCCAGCTGGTCGAAGGTGAGGATCTTGTCCCCAGCCTTGAGGATGCGGCTGCAGGCCCGGCCCGTCACACGCAGTACACACACCTTCAGCTAGGGCACCTCCTGAATGCGCACATCATCTGTGATGGTCCCCACGACCACAACCGTTTTCTTTTCCCGGCCAGGAAGCTTCATCTTGCGGATCATCCTGGAGAGGGACAGAGGGGGCCGGTTGGTGCCACTCATGAACAACCTCTTCAGCACAACTTGGTTGAAGGTGGAGTTGGTGCGTCTGGCTAGAAACCGGTACAGCTTAACCAACAGCCTTAGGTAGATGGACTGGCTCTTGGGCTCCTTGCGCTGAACCTTGCAGTCCTTGTTGTGGTAAATGTCAACTCCCATGATGGCGCTTTCTACTCAGCCAGGTCCAGAAAGAAAGCTTGAGCGCTTCTTTCTTGCTAGATACTGCTCTCAAGGCTTCTCACGTAATGACATATTTCATTCTCTCCAAAAGCCTAGGAAGTAGGAATTATGATTATGTCCATGCCATTACAGTTATGAAAATCAAAGCCAAATATTGCACAAGGTCATCTAGGTGGTACATGGTTGAATCACAATTTGAATCTGGGTGATCTGATTACAGATCTTATCCTTTTAACCATATGGTCTACTGACATAAATGATATCTTTAATATTTTTTTTTAGAAAACTGGAGGCCAAGATCTTATGAGTTTTCTTTGTTGTGACATTTGGAAAAAGCTAAAGGCAGAACACTAAAGCAAAGGTTAACACAGGAAATGCTACAGGATTTCCCCCTTGCCTTTGACCTGAGTTGATCTTCCTCACCACAGTCCAGTGTTATTTTTAAAGAGCCTGAATTTTAAAGATTAAGCCAATCTAAATTTTGTGGCTACAGGTAGGTTCTTGGTAGACATAGGAGTATTATGGGGACATAGGAGTATTTTTAAAGAGCCTGAATTTTAAAGATTAAGCCAATCTAAATTTTGTGGCTACAGGTAGGTTCTTGGTAGACATAGGAGTATTATGGGGACATAGGAGTATTTTTAAAGAGCCTGAATTTTAAAGATTAAGCCAATCTAAATTTTGTGGCTACAGGTAGGTTCTTGGTAGACATAGGAGTATTATGGGGACTAGTAGAGCCTCCATTGCCTATTCTCAAACCAGACTGATTTGTAATAACCTCTAAAATAGGACAGTCCATCCATTTGAAGTGTTTGGGACATGACTGGGCCACTTACTTGGCTAACTGTATTGGTTGCCTTGGTTAGTATGACTGGCTAGGTGGGTAACACCTACCTTTTTGTTTCTTTTTTTTTTTTTCTATGCAAATCTCTTGGCTAACATGGTACCATCTAATGTTTTACCATTCTGTGTATCTTTTCCCCAAAGTAGGGTATTTAGTCAAAGATAACTTTAGTTACCTCTGTTTTTCAACTCTTATAAATATTTTGTGCTTACTTCAATCCTAACCAGGTTATTAAGGTGACTGAAAGGGTCCTAGAAAAATACTTACTAGAATTAGATATGTTTGGAGAGAGTTACTGGCTATTGATGATTATTGGGTCATTGGGAAAGTCATGATGCATTTTTGCATAGAAAAATACATCATGACTCCTGATGACCTACTATCTTTCCAAACTCCTGCCACAAGTGAGCAAAAATATACAACTTACACTGCTAGAAGATATATGCTAATTGTCCATATTGATACTTAAGGATGGCCCTAGATATGTATAGTTTTTAATCATTAAGAAAAGTACAAATTGGTTACTGAAAACTGAAATCCATTTTATTTTTCCAATTTGTTAACTTTCTTAAATCCATTCAGAGACCACAAGATGTTTTGATTTTACCTAGACTGAAATCCAGCTGATGTGATTGACTTACTTGAGATTATCCTTTAGAAAAGAAGTACAGCGGTCTTGATATTATAAATTCTAGTTTCAGAGGCTAATATTTCAGCTCATAAAAAATTTCTAACAAACACATAAAAAAAAAGACTATAGAAACCTCATCTTCCACTGAGCAATACTGTATTTGTAAAGATAATATTAATACAAAATTTTAATGCTCTGTGGATTGTTTTCTGGCAGCAGATCAACAGTAGACATAAAACATTAACAACTAAAAGCAAGTTTTAAGTCCTTGGAGTTTCTAATTGTTGTTCATTACAAAAAGCTACCAAAATAATCTTGAGCCAATTCATGGAGAATTAAGTAGATTTGGTTTAATAAAATCTTCAGGTCTCTGAATAAATTATGAATGCATCTTGACTGCTAGAAGGATACATTGACATTAGAAGATGGTAATGAACAGATATTTAAGAGAGGGGGAAATACACCTTCTGCTGATCATCCTATTTGAAACTGATTAAAAGCTGATAAAAGTTTTTTTTGTGGGTAGATGTGCAACAAGTCATGAGTTGTGGACATTAATAATATATTTCTTCACAAGCAATAACACAGCAATTAGGAGCTGCTCATTGAGGTAGAAATAATGGTTACTGCTGTGCAGATTAGGTTTGCTGAAGGGAGCTCTCAGACATACACTAAAACAACATATTCCAGATTCTTGTTGGTGTGTAATTTCTACTTTATTTACTTATCATCTCAGTTAAAGAGGACTCTTGGCAGTAATGAGGCTACGTAGAATAGTTTAAGATGCTACAAATTATATAAAAGATAAATCTAATGATTACCTTTTCTAATGACAGTGCAATCTTGTCTTTCCTCGTGGGGAAATTGTATGGTTGTGAGAAGCTCATAGCTGGAGAGAGTGCCATGGTACAAATGTATTCATTATTTTTCTGCCTGCTTTGCTTCTGCATGGCTGTTCATGAAAGCTGGATAATTCATTCGAGCAGGAACCACTTACCGAATGGTTCACAAACCTTTCACTGGTGCTGCAGTGCCTGTAAGCAACCTGGCAAATATATAAAAATAATATGCTGGAAAACAGGATGGAAAATTTTTCAGCCAGGGGAGAATGACCTACAATGGTGTTACCAAAATAAGGAGAAGGAGGGTCGGATGAAAATAGCGTATTGCCACCTCATTTCTATTTACTATAATTGCCTTAAAAGTAAATACTCTTGAAAGACACATAATGAAAGCTCAGAACAGACTCTATTTCTGAGAATGTCTATATTCATTGCGGAGAGAAAGCTGGAGAAAACACAGAGTTGAGCAGAGACCTGCAGTTTGTTTGAGTAATAACTCCAGGTCGCAGAAAACAAAAAGATCATTTGTTTTTTCTTTTCCTTAATTGTACCTTGTTCCATATAAAATAGATTTTTTTCTTCTTTTTTTTTTTTTTTTTTTGCCTTCTTCCTTCTCAGACTTTCCCAATTAAATGCAGAAAAGTTTAGGAAAGAAGATGATGATGATGATGATGATGATGATGATGATGATGATGATAATAGATCCTCTCATTAGGGAAGATGGTTGAGAGAAATCTGTGTATGTGAAAAATAAGTGGCATGAGTGAATTGTGTTTGAAATATACTTTGTTATTTTCCATAAAGGAAATATTTAGCTAAACTTGTGGTATGAAGCCTAATACATAAAATATGGTGAAATTAAATTTATGTAGCCTTATAATTTTTAATTAATTTTTATTTTTAACTTTTTTAGGCCTATTTCTTTTATGAGAGGGAGAAACAAAGGGAGAGAGAGAGAAAGACAAGCATTTTCAACAGGGTTTCATACCATGATGCCCTCCACCCCCAACCTTCCCAGCCAGTTGGGACCATGGGTGCACATGCCTGACTTGCACAGGTTGACTATGAAACTGAACTGAACAGTTACCATTATTTCAGCTTTCCATTGAGCAGTGCATTCCTGATGCACCACTTAGCATTTTTTATTTTAATTTTTTATGTCTCTGATTTAAACACCTCGCCTTTCTTCCTCTCTTCTCCCTTAACCCGCCCTGCAAAGTCATTGGAATGGGTGTTTAGGATCGTATCTATTTGTGTTAATTAGTAGCAGCATATTTGACTGTATAGCTCAGATTGAAAGCTGTTCTTTTCATATCCTTAAGGTAGAAAATGCTTCCTCATCATTCAGGTGTTCTCAGAGGTGTGAATGGCAAATCTACTCTGCTCCCAAACACATGGTGGGTGTTGCTAATTGGCATACCACTGCTTTTCCTGGAGCCTGGAGGTGGCCTTAGCACCTCTGGGAGCCCAGCACTTCAGTCGGCCACTGCTAACTGTCAGAACAGGCCCTGAAGGTGAAACCCACTTGCTACTTTTGCTCTACGGCCACTCAAAGTGAGTGTCAGTGGGGTGCTGTCCTGAGCTCTGGGCTCTACACTTAGTGCATTATTCCTTTTCATTTATAGCTACTTTGCCCATTTCAAGAAAAGGAATGGTGATGGATTTTTAGTAGAAAGACCCAAATTCTTCTATTATCTTAGGATGAATTAATTGCTGTTAAAATCCCCAAATCCTAGTGGCCACGAAGGTTTTCTCTCATGTAGGTCCTAGACCAATGCTCTATTACTAAGGAACTCTGATCTAAGCTATTCTACACTGGCTTCCATCTGGTAGCTCTGCTTTTTCCTGAGGCCTTGGAACCTTCCATTGGCTCCTCTGTATATATCCATGGAAGAGGGAAGACAGAGCTCCTGGGCTGGATGAGAGATTTTAGGGAAATGCAGTTTAGTTACATGTCTAGGACAAGAATCAGCCAATTTTTTTCTATTAAGGGCCAGATAGTAAATATTTTAGGCTTTTCAGAACATACAGCCTTTATTTAACTATGTAACTCTGCAGTTGTAGCATGAAAGGAGTACTTGACAATATGTAAATGAATGAATGTGGCTGTGTTTCAACAAAGCTTTATTTACAACTACAACTGGCAGTTTGGATTTGGTCAGTGAGCCATAATTTGCTAGTATCTGGTCTATGAGGGAAAGGAAATTGGTTTGGTCAGCACACAGTAGGGCCTCTCCCAAATGACCTTCCTTACTATGTGATATTGGGCAAATGACCTATCCTTTCTGAGCTTTAATTTTCTCGTCAGTTAAGGGAAAATAAAAAAGGACATACCATGTACCTTGATTTATCTCAGCATGGATGTGAAGATCAAGTGAGATAATGGATCATTAGTACTTTGTGAACTATAGTACAACATATGCATGCTTTCAAGAGTGTACAGAAATGCTCATTAAAGACAGCCGTACCTCTTTACCTTGCATAGAACAAAATGAAGGAAAAGGCCCAGACACAGAGGTGCAGAAGTAGCACCATCACTTGGGAGTCTGGAAGCTGTATGAGAGGCTCCCCTTTGGTTCCCAGGCAACCTGAACACCCCAGGTGCAGTGTGCATTCCTAAAATCCTACCTAATTGAAAGGCTGGGGCAATAGGATCACAGCAAAGCAAGACTCTGTCAGAAATTTCTGTCTCTGTCTCCCTTTCTTTCTCACTCCCTCTGTCTCGTAAAGAGGAACAAACAAAAAACAAAGAAAAACACCATTATTATTTTAAGATACTTGGGTATTAGTTAAAATTATTCCTGAAAATCCAGTGGGTTTTAATTAGTCCAGTTATTGGTTTATACCTCCCATGAAAACTCTAGCAA
This sequence comes from Tupaia belangeri chinensis, assembly GCF_000334495.1. Taxonomy (NCBI): domain Eukaryota; kingdom Metazoa; phylum Chordata; class Mammalia; order Scandentia; family Tupaiidae; genus Tupaia; species Tupaia belangeri. The sequence goes on from NW_006207268.1 coordinate 661,716, forward strand.
GCTTGAATCAAACTTGAGGATTCAGTAGAATTAGAAAAATAAATTAATTAAATTGGTTAAATGTTTAAAAAACCCTTGTATTTAGAGGAATTGTTATAGAAGTAACTGGAATTTCTTTGGAAGGGATTTTTGTGGTAATAAAGCAAGCTTATCATTATATACAAAGTGTGTTAGTGCTGCCATAGCAAAGTGCTATAAATTGAAACAACAGAAATGAATTTTCTCACAACCTAGAGGCTGGAAGTCCAACATGAAGGTATTGGTATGATTGGTTTCTTCTGAGGACCTATCTCCTTTGCTTGTAGACGACCATCTTTTTCTGTTGTTTCATATGGTTTTCCCTCTGTGCATGCTTATGTCCTAATGTCCTCTTATATAAACACCAGTCATACTAAATTAAAATTCCCCTATGTGACCTTATTGTACCTTAGTTTCTTCCTTAAAGGCCCTATCTTCAAATGGAGTGACATCTGACCTATTGGGGTTAGAGCTTCTACATATGAGTGGGACAATTCAGTCTGTAGTACACAGTTTCTGCTTTCACTCTAAAGAGGAAAGAATGTCTCTTAGGATGCAAAACCAGTTAAACCATTTTTCCTTTTATAGAAATGCATTTCAGATTGCTCCTTTCCCCTGTAGCAACTACACTTTAATGCCTTTTAATCCTTGCTTCTCTTCATATTATTATAGATATTCTTTCATAAATGTATTTGCCATCCAGAAATGGAGCTTGGATAAAGAAGAAAGAGAAAAACATTTTGTTCTTTGTCCCAATTTTGCTTTTTTAAAATAGTGTAATTTGGGACCAGCAGTTAGCGTAATGGCTATGTCGCTGGATTCCCGTGTAGTCGACCGCAGTTCACATCCTGGACCCGGTGGCTTAAAATTCATGCGGGTGCGTGTGCATGCATGCCCAAGATCCAGAAGGGAGAATGGAGGAGAAGGGATTGTGGCATGGCCATCCCCCCTGGGGGGTGATTTCTTGCTTTCTCTCTGTCTGTCTCTGTCTTTCTGGCGAGCACATGTGTCATACAGCAAAAACCTCTGGAAAAAAAAAGTGTTATTTGTTGATCTTAATAGAGTTTAGAAAGAATAGGTTTTAGGACATCAGAAGATTAAAAATAGATATTAATTGTTGATAAAATACAGGCGTTTGTGGCTGACTACTATAATAGAGAAGGAGCTGTTCTCTGTTTATCTCCTGCCTTAACCACTTTATACCAGTATGAGCAGGGTTGCAATGAAAGATCTAAAAATAGCATTGTGAGTATTAATTAATGATTGAAAAGCACTTTGAGGTTGAAAAAGCACTCAATGAGAAAATGCAAACCCATATTACTACTGTCTTGCCAGCAAAAAAAGCACCATTATGGTATGTTGGTTCTACTCAACTCTACTTGAAGCTTCATTAATTCTTTTTGTCCCTCAAAGTTTATTAATTTATTTCTCCCATGAGTGACAGAGAGATAGAGAGAAATAACACCCCCATCAGGATCTTGATACTTCAGTCAACCTCTTGCCTCTGCCATTCCCGGATATAGGCACATGTGCCCAATGTACTTAGGGAGGTCTCAAGACACTGACCTGGAACCTTTTCATGTGGATCAGCCTGGCAGACTGTCACATTCCACTATTATATCACTGTCTAGCCCCCAGAGTTCAATTCTTATTGTATTGTAATGCTCAGATCTCACTGTTTAAAATTCTATGTAAAGAAGTAAAACAGTCAATAAAAACACTTAAAAGTCAAAGCACCCTTGAAACTTATAACTCTGTGTGGCCTATTAAGCCTCGGTTCTGTATTGTGACATTCAGACAAATACTGTATCATGCTATGATTAACACTTGATGATAATTTTGAGTTTATTATTTTAAACCTTTTACAGACTCTTCACATCACCAAGCTTTCCTCCACATACATTCAACAAGTACTTATTCAAGGCATTGTGCTAGATCCTGGGAATATTACTGTGGGCAAAAACAAAGGTGACAGAATGGGGAAAAAAAATATATATATATATATAGAGAGATACTGAATATCCTGATATATATATATATTTTAAAAATCCTACAATTTAGCAACAGAAAGATAAACAGCCTAATTGAAAAAATGGGCACAACACTTGAAAAGATATTTCTCCAAAGAAGATACTCAAATGGCCAACAGACATAAGAAAAGATATGCAACATCAATACTTATATGGGAATGTAAATCAAAACCACAGTTAGATACAATTTCACATCTACTAGGATGACTAAAATTTAAAAAAAAGTGGAAAATAAGTGTTGATAAGAATGTGAGAAAATTGGAACTCATATATTGGTGGGAATGTAGAATGGTATAACTTATGTGGAAAACAGTGCGATGATTCCTGAGAAGGTTAAACTAGGCGTTTTACCATATTATCCAGAAATTTCACTCCTAAGTATATCCCCAAAACAATTGCAAGTAGGTACTCTAATACCTATACATCTTATATGTGTGCAGGGTTCTCAGTACAACTGTGGACCAGCTGTATGGCTCAGATGGTAGAGTGCTGCTATGCAATAATGGAGCCATATGGGAAGGTGCGAGTTTCAGATCCTTAGCTTACTTGAACATGCAGGGCATGCCCATGGGTACGCTTATGACCTACAAACTTGACTGGAAGGCAGGGGAATGGTTATGGTGTGGCAAGATCTTGTCAGAGGTTGTTATCTCTTTTGTTCTCTGTCTCATAAAATAAATAAACGTTGAATACAACTCTTAGGTCATTTATTGTATATTTTTGACACTATCCTTGAACATTCCTTAGAAGATACTATCATAGAGGCTGGTATGCAAGTGCAGACACATTTTTTGTTCAACATTAGAATACTTGTCTGTTTTTGTTAATTTGTACAATCGATAAAGTACTTTTCCATGTTGTAAAAAATATCAGTCAGCTTAGTGAGATGCTGACTCAATGAGGGGTATGCATGAATAGCATCTGAGGGGGGAAGAGCCGTTTCCTATCTGCTGTTCACACTGACCACAACACACATTCTCAAGGAGAAGGATAGTAGACACAGCCGTCACCACCTGGTAGAATGAACTCTTTGTCCCGCCTTTACTTATTTTTATTATTTTATGACTGAGAGGGTAGTGCTGAAGTTTTATATTTTAAAAGCAATATGATGCAGTCACTCTATTTATCCACAGGCGTTTTGTGGATCACTCCATTTTGTTAATGAAATAAGTAAATAAATAAGTAAAACATGTTAATTCTCTACTTCCTAAATGTCAATGTTTATGTCTGTTACATTCCCATTACTCTTAAATTGGTCTAAAATACCATCTCTCCTTTTCTCAATGATTCCCAAAGTCATTTACTTGTATACCTCCCTCCTATCTTACCCTTCTCCTTACTTCCCTACCTATTGCTCATGTTGTGGCCAGAGAGCTTCTAAAAATGCAAATTTGTCTTTAGGATGAATTAAACACCCTGTTTTGACTTGTTTTCACCTTTTAACCCTGATTCATTCCACAGATACTCAGCAAGCACCTATCAGTTTTTAGGTATTGTTTTCTATACTGATGATATAGCAGTGGCTAAAATGGACAAACCCCTTGATCTCCTTGAACTTTATAATGCTAGATGTAATCAGCTTCCTCATACTTCTAGGACTCTGTTCACACATTAGTTTTTCCTAATCCCCTCTCTCTTGCTCCCATTCATCCTTTCTTTGCCTAATAAACTCTGATCGGTCATCCTTTTAGTCTCACTATAGAGATCACATGTTTAGGAAGTGTGATGATTAATTTTATGTGTCTATTTGGCTGGGTCACAGTGTCTGGATATTTATTTATTCTGGATGTTTCTTTAAAAATATTTTTTGGATGAGATTAATGTTTAAATCAGTGTACTCTGAGTAAAGCAGATTTGCCCTCCATAATGTGGGTGGGCTTCATCTAATCAGTTAAAGGCCTGAAGAGAATGAAGACCACTTGTGTTTAAGAAATGATTCTGCCAGGAGACTGCCTTTGGACTCAGATTGCAACTCTCTCATGAGTCTCCGGCCTGCTAGCCAAGCCTCTAAGGTCATGTGAGCCATTTCCTAATAATCTATCTTTCTTTCTTTCTATCTATCTATCTATCTATCTATCTATCTATCTATCTATCTATCTATCTATCTATCTATGCATATATGTGTGCGTATACAAGACCTGTTAATTATTGTCTCAGTCCGTTATTGAGTTATTAAACAGAAGTACTTGAGGTTGAATGATTTATAGAGTAAAGGTTTATTTGACCCATGATTCTGGTGACTATAAAGTACAAAGACATAGGGGGACAGCAGTTAGCGTAATGGCTATGTCGCTGGACTCCCATTATAGTTGACCGCAGTTCGCATCCCAGACGTGGTTGCTTAAAACTCATGCCGGGCACCCAAGATCCTGAGAGGAGAATGGAGGAGAAGGGATTGTGGCGTGGCCATTCCCCCCCGAGGGGTGATTTCTCGCTTTCTGTCTCTCGTCTCTCTCTGTCTGTCTGGAGAGCGCATGCACCCTATGGCAAAATCCTCTCCAAAAAATAAATAAATAAATAAGTACAAAGACATAGAGCTAACATGGCTAAAAGAAGCTGAGAAGAACTAGGCACATGCAAGGAGAGAACAACTTCTCACTTCCTCTTTTTGTCTCTTCGATAACTCCTAGACAATTGGATAGTACTCACCTGTTAGATACCACCTCTTAAAGGACTCTCCATTTCCAAAGCCATTGTGCAGGGGACCAGACTTCCAGAACATGAACCTTTTTGGGGGGGAGGGGTGTCTTATTGTTACCAAACAGCAGTTCTGTTTCTTTGGAGAACCCTGACTGATATATGAGTCTTCTCCTGAGTCTTCAAGTCTGGGTTAGGGGATTTTCCTGTGTATTCCCACAACATCTCCTGCAGTTCCTATCATAATTCTCATCATTGTGTATAGTAAATACCTGTTTTTCAGTATTCACTACTGCACTTTAAACATCTTTAGTACAGGGTCGTCTCCATTTTGCTCACCATTGTACCAGCTCTATAGTTATAAAATTTATAGAAGCGTCTGTCTTCAGGAAAGCTTTGAGAAAGTTTTACTGAATTTATCTACAGTTAGATTGTGTATCATTCTTTGAACATTAAATTCTAATCTAAATTCTAATCTAAATTCTAAGTATTCCCCAAGATGGTCTGAATAAGCTGTGATCAGACCTCAAATTAGCATAGATGTGGTATTACCCAAGATAATGTACCTTAATTCCATTTATAAGCCTATAAATATCCACACTCTGATATCCATTTGGGGTTTGAGTATTTCCATGAATACTTTTTTTGTTTTGTTTTTGTTTTTCATAAGTCAAGAACTGTATATAATTTTGACACATCCTATACATTTGGTGGCCACCATCCTTCATCATAAAAATATGCCTACTCCTGTAGCCATAGCTTACAGAAACCTATTTCTAGGTCATACCATCAGTTCTATAACTGATCATTGCCTGTATGTCAGAAGTCTTCTTTTGAAAGATGATATATTTTCTGATTTCCCCTAGTTTTTAATAATTATTTATTTAATCTTATTTATCATTATTATTATTATTCACTAGACCAGACACACACACACACACACACACACACACACACACACACACACACAGAGAGAGAGAGAGAGAGAGAGAGAGAGAGAGAGAGAGGAAAAGTGAGAAAGCAAGATGCCAGGTCCAGGACTCGAAAAATGGTCAGCCATGTGGGAGTCCAGTGCCTTAACGAGCATGCCACCTGCCAGCCCTGATTTTCCCTATTAACATCACATATAATTGTATCACCAGACTCATTTCTCTAAGACTTAAGCATGAAAATGAGAAGAAACTGCTCTAAAGACAGGTCGAGAAACTACTGAGAATTTTGCAGTAATAGTATTCTAGAATAGAACTGAGTATGTTTTGTTTATTCTGAGAAGTGTTCTCTCTTCTGATCATTACTATTTCAGAAGGAACTTTATACAGAAGATTCTTCCTATAAGATGGTCTTGACTCCTTTCTGTAAAATATTTCACTCAATTTCTGAAAGACTAATGAGAAATTTGCCTCTCTGCTAGCTTTTCATATAATTGCTTCCTTGCTATAGAAATGTTGACTTCCTGTTGTCCACAGTTTCAGACTGTCTGAACTCAGGAAGTTAACCATTTAGGAAAGAGCATCAACATTCTTTTAGCTACTTGCTGACTCCAGATGATGGAAAGTAGTTTACAATGGAGAGAGGGCTGATGTTGTAGCTATGAGTCATTCCTGCCCAGATCTCCTGTGACTCATATTCCTTCATTAAACTGAGCAGAGTCAATAGCCCTTCAGTTTTCTGAGCAGTAGATCTAACTGCACTAATGACTGGCTGTTGAACAAGTTTAGCTATGTTCTAATTTATTTATTAAGCAATAGCAAAACAAGTATAAAGTACCTATCAATGAATAACAGGAGGACATTAGTGTTTCTGCCCATGAATTAGACCTAAGACACAGCTTTTTTTAGTTGAAAATAAAAGTCCTGTCAGGGTAGTAAAAAAATTAATTTTCAAGGATCTCCTTCCTCTCACTTTTAGACCTTGTTCCAAGTGGATAGCCATGTGAGAAGTCCCATTGCTCTGGGCCTACTATCCTTGGCCCAACATTCACATTTTTCCACCAAACTCCACTGTTTCCGTGGTGGTTCCAGCTTTGCTTATCCTCTTTCTTTTGTTCCACTTCTTTCTCTCCATCTAAATAGTTTTCCGATTGGTCTTTTTTCCCCTCATCCAGAATCTGATATGTAGATTCCTAATAACATTTTTAAAATAATTTTTTGTAGTGATCCTGTGTTTGTCATTTATTCAAAAGGTAATCTACTGTTGGATTTCAGAAGAGAATCTAAGAGGAGAACTTCAGAGTTAGATAGATTTTGGTTTGAATCTTTCACTTGCAGGATGCATGACTTTGAACAAATTATTTAACTTTTCTAGATCTCAAATTTCTCATCTGCAAAATGAGGATATAATTAGAATTTGTTGATCAATGAGGTAATGTATGTGTAAGAGTATTTTATCAACATGAGTGATAAAAATTTTCTGTCATGGTTATGTAATGTCTAGATATATCATTTTCTAACTGTCAAAGAGTGTTTGGGAAATTTCTTAATCACAACACAATCTCTGATGGCTTTAGCACAAATGTCTAGTCACTTTACTTGTATTTTAATTTAATTATTTTATATTATTTTATACACAGAATCCAGAAACCAGTTGAGAGAGAAGCTGAATTGGTTGATATAAATATGTTTCATTTATATTCATCAGTTGGTGAAGTGATGGACCACGTGTATTACATATACCTTGTCCCCTTGGCCCCCTGGAACCTAGTAGGCACTCAGTGTTTGGTTAGTTATTATCATGATCATAGCAGGTGAGGAGAAAATTTTTTGGAGGTAACTGAGTTTTAACTTCCATTCTAAATCATCATTCTTTCAAAAAAACCCCACTACTATTAATAAATAATGTTTTACTAGTACTGTATAGTGCTCTGTTACCTACACGTGTTATTTTGTTTAGTTCTGAAAATAATTCTATTTTATTCCTAACATTATTTCTCACTTATAGTAAAAAGCTGAAATGCAGAGATAAAGTGACCATGTAATTTCTTGTCCAAGCTAAGGTATCTTGACAGTGCAAGGAGCACTAAATTGAGATTGTCCCAGGCAAACTGGCATGTTTGTTATTCAGAGATGATGTGAGTGCTCCAAAAGCCACCAACTTGAAAAATGACAGATTTGGGACTGAAAGGCAAGTCTTCTAATAACTATATGTAAGACTCTGCTACAATTTCTAGGTGATGGCAGGATATAGAAAATGTGTTCCTTGAAGTCTGTGTGACCATTACCATGAAAACAATAGCAAAAACAAAAACAGATAAAGCAATCATTGCTAACTTGTTCTGTTAATGTTCTGGGCTGGCCACAAGGACAAGAGGGTGCAGTTGTACCATGAGATTCCTCATTTTTTTTCTTAGTTAATTGATTCATTTTTTCATTCATTTAACAAACCTATTTTGAACACTCATAGAATCATTTATCAATTGCTACATAACAAACCACCCCTCAAATCAATGACTTAAAACCAAAATATATTTATTTATTCATGGTTTTGTAGGTCTGTAGTTTGACCTGGGCTCAACAGGGTGGTTCATCTGCTGGTGTCACCTGGGCCAGTGTGTCTACAATCAGTCATGGCAGATGACTGTAGACAGCTCAATTGGGGCTGAATGGCCTCAGACGGCTTTAGTCACATGTCTAGAAACTGATTCTCTCTGTCAAGTGGTTGGTAAAAGCATCCTCAGTTGAATGGCTCATTTCCACTTCATGTGCTCTCTCATTCTTAAAGAGGGTAGTCAGGTTTCCTCGTAAGGTGGCAGCATCACATTGAGGGAGTACAGGCAAAAGCTTCATGGCCTCTGGAGGCGTTGGTTTGGAACTAATACACTGTTATTCTGTCTCTATTGGTCAGGACAGGTTATTAGGTCAGCATTGAATCAAAGGTTAGGGGAAAAAAAATTACATTTTGACGGTAAAAGCAGCAAAGTAGTCTTGCAAAGAGAAGGGTGGTGTACACCTTGATGGGAGGGATATACGATTCGTTTTTGCAATCTGTCAAAATCATTATACATCAGCTTCCATCAAAAGCAGTGAGGAATTCTGAATTTAGTTTGTATCTCTAAAATATTCAAAACATACAAGAGTCTTTTCATAAAAACCAGATTTGAGAACAGCTAGTATGCTGGCAGTTTGACCCTTGACCTAGGTTCTCTCAATTTAACATCAAAAAATTTGAGATCAGCAACAATAGCCGCATGATTGTAACACAAGACTGTGATGCTGAGCTCACATGGAAAGGTCCTAGGTATGCATCCCAAGAACTCTGTACATACCAGTTGTGGATAAATGTGCACGTGATTCTGGCTGGTTGAGGCTGGACTGTGGATCATAGCATGAAGCTCCCATAGGGGGTGCCTATCTCTCCCAACAGTGGAAAAAAATAAATAAATTAACTTTCAAAAAGAATGAGGTTGAGTTAGGGATATTTGGCAAGTGGCTTCAATTCTACCAAGGAAGTAGGAGATTGAAGGGGGGGGGGCTGCTTGATCATAAAGCTGGTTAGATTTATTGTATATATGACAGTAGGGAATTCCTTTAATCACATATTCTCAAGTGCCTTTGGGAATTTGGATGATAATAAAGTATATGCTGAGAGGAATCAGTGACAGTATTTTCTCCCAAAGGAGAAAAAATGATACTGAAACTCATCATTTCAGTGTTTCTTGAGTGCTCAGAAGAGCCTGCTCATAGCTGCCTGCAACCTGGATATGTGAAGCTCTGGATTAGAAACTTTTGAGGAAAACTGTTATGATACTTGGCTAGTTCTGTTCAGGAGAAGTCCATTTATTTAATGTGTAAGACAGCACAGGAGAATTAGAGGAGAAAGTTGAATTGGTCTCTCCTTCTGAGCCAGGCAGGTCATTACAACCACAACTTCCTATCTCTGGGTGACTTTGTGGTTTGTGTCACTAGTCCTAACTAATGGGAACCAGACTGAGATCTGAGGGAGTTCCAGATAGTTGAGTACAAACTATGCCACTTCGTGGCCCAGATGGCTTTGTAATCAAATTAAATACTGGCTATCAATCAATGAGCATGTATTTAGCACCTATTATGTGCTAGACATTGTGAAGATACATAGGAAGTAGAAGGTCAGTTCTTTCTCTTACTCAAATGTGCAGTCATTAGAGATATATGATATAATGATGAGATATGAGAGAAGAGAAAACAAAAGTCAACATTTATTTCCATTTCTATGAAGATGAAAAAAATCGAACTTGGGGAAAATGATGAGTGTGTTTATAAAAGTGTTCCTTAAAAATCTTTCCTTTATATGTGGTATGTCAAAGAAGCTGTTGACTGACTGATTTTTCCTTTTGAGAAGATATAGTAAAGACACATACAACTTATGGAGGGTACTAGTACTGTCTCAAAGTCTGTCATTAGTCTGACTTCATTAATAATAGCCAATGATAATAGGCAACCTACATTGAGCACTATGTGCTATGAGATCTTCTAAATAATTTATACGATTATTCCTCAGTATTTGCGAGGAATTGGTTCCAGGACCACCTGCAGATACCAAAAATCTGTGGATGCTCAACGTCCTTGTGTAGAATGATGTAGTATTGTATATAACTTATGTATATCTTCTTGTCTATTAAAATCGACTATAGATTACTTATAATATTTAAGACACTGTAAATGCTGTATAAATAATTGTTATATTATGAATAATGACAAAAAAGAGTCTGTACATATGAACTACAGATTAAACAATGGTAGGTCCATAGTATGCATCGGCAACAACATAACTGGGTTTTTTTTTGGGGGGGAGAGGAGGCTTTTGCTATAGGGCACATGCGCTCGCAAGACAGAGAGAGACAGAAAGCGAGAAATCACTCCCCCAGGGCGGATGGCCATGGCGCAATCCCTTCTCCTCCATTCTCCTCTCAGGATCTTGGGCACACATGCACATGCGCCCAGCGTGAGTTTTAAGCCACCAGGTCTGGGACGCAAACCACAGTCAACTACATGGGAGTTCAGTGACATAGCCATTACGCTAACTGCTGGTCCCCACAACATAACTGTTTTAATCCATAGTTGACTGAACCCACAGATGTAGAACCTGTAGATATGCAGGGTTGACTGTATTCATTATTTATCTAGTCCTGTTACAGTTCTCTGGGATAGCTGTTATCAGTATTCCTAGAATCTGAAGACAAGTAGTATGCTTAAGTTCACATAACCAAGTATCACTGGCTACAAGACATGGACCTTCAAGAGTCTGGGTGACGAATAACATGGATGTTTGGCCTTGTTCTTGTACTAATTAGGATTCTTGGTTGCAAATAAGGGAAACTCACTCTAGTTAACTTAAGCGGAAAAGGAATGTATTGGAAGGATATCAGAGATTTCATAGAATAGCCAGGAATATTTGAGAACTAGGTTTGAAAAGAGGCAGAAGCCAAAGGCTACTTGGCAGCAAATTCTATGGAAAATGCCACAGAAATAGTCAACTTGGAAAACTACTACTGAAACTGCTGCCAGTGGCCATTTGCCCCTGGGTCTCTGGACTCTCTACTGACAACAACTGCCATAACCATTCTGGGTCCCTTCATCTCCATGGAATACAACCTAATGTCTGGGAGGAGAGGAAAGGAATTTTGTCTCTCCTTGGCCCTGATTCCCACCTCTTTTGTAATTACTTTCAAATGGGGAAGGTATTCACATGCCGTACAGGCTAGCAAACACACAATTGACAAACATCCACTTCAAGTCTCTCCAGCATGTTACTGTGTGTTGCTGCAACATGCATGCTGGTTTCTTTCCTTAGTCCCTGTTGCTGAGATGTTCCACTCCTTAGTGACTGTTGCTGTTTTCCATTTTGGCATCACTGCTTAGCAATGCCTCTGCCCTGGCCCCAGCTCCAGGCCCCTGTGGGAGTTCTCCTGCTCCTGCTGCTATGACTGGATCCTTCTCATGATGAAAGAAAGCTTTCCTTCCTCGGCTTCACGTGTTTACTCAATCAACTGTATATGGGCAGGCCTTAAGACTCCTTCGGCTCAGGGTCGGAAGGACATTGAAGTGATAACTCTCAAATTCAAAAGGATTTCAAAAGTTTAACAAATTCCATTCAGCAAATAATTATTGAGCACCTACTAAGTGCCAACACTTTGTTAGTAACTGGGGATTTAGAGGGGAGTAGATATAGCTTCTGATATCAGGGACTTCACAGTTGAGTTATGCATGAAAACAAACAAATGTATATTTATTATATAATGTAGCTATCTTTACCAAGCATTCTTTTTGCTTCTTCAGTAGTAAAAAGGATCTTATCATAAAGTGAATACAGTGTGTAAAAAACAGTAGCATGTGTCAATGAATACTTACTATGTGTTAGACAGTGCTCTGAATGCTTTTCATTTATTAGCTCAAAACAATAGTAGCAATGATTTTTTATTACAATTTTTAGTACCCCGTGATGCTTAGCAACATGTTGGATTATAAAGTAGATGCTCAATAAAAGCTTTTTGAGTTAGTGATTATATTTTCAGGAGTGTGGAGTTAATAAATCCTATGAAGCCAGGCCTCTCCTTAAACTCTTTGGAGTTAAAATTTACAGAATCTTTTAGGAAAAATGAAATGAAGAAAGAAGTTTGAATGTGACACTTGGAAGCTGGATGACCCTGCTTTCTTACTTGGTTTACCATCTTGGAAAAGTGAAGACCACCCATAAGAGGTCCTTGGGCAAATGCCCAAATTCCCAGTAGAATAGGTTGACCTGGGAGGTCACTAATATTATGTAAGCAGTACCGCACTCATTAATCATCCACAATAAGCTCTTATTTATGAACTAATTTTAAATAGACATATTGAATCCATTTTCCCAAGCCAAGATGGAGATGGGGAAATCATAAGCAGCTAAATTACAGTTTTGGCACATACACATGGTTTTGTTTCATACTTAGAATTATTTGCCTTCTAGAGTAACCTAATACAATGGGAACACTCTGCAAAACACTATAGAGAGTGAGCGTTTATAGAGAGTTACATCTGATTTACATTTAAGGAGCATAAAACTAATTGCAGAGAGACTGTGCTACTAAAACATTAAACCTAAGGGACAGCTATGAACAAATGCTTATAGGAATGCTGATGTGATGGTTTGAAATTGAGACCTTCAAAATTAATTTCCACAACTAGAAATAAGGATATCTTAAAATGTCCTCAATGGACACAGATATATTATAAACAATTCCCTAACAAAGTAGCTGTTATATAAGAACATCTTTCTAATATGAGATTAAAACTTAGAATTGCAAGTAGTAATAAATCTATCTATCTACATTAGTGTAAAAAAGTGACAGTACTGTAAGAGGAATAAACAGGTAGATGGCTAATGGTCAGCTTCTATGATAAATAGCCTTGTCATTATTGCAATCACTTTTATTCTCACTAAATGGCCTAATTCTTCTTTCTCCTATAACCACATACTTAGATGAGGGGGGAAAAATCCCTCTCCAAAAATAGTATTATTTTTAAACCATTTAAAATAAAGTACCTAAAAATGATTTTTTCCCAATTTCTGTTGTAGAACCTAATGTCTGGAACTCTTTTATGATGCAAAATTCTCTAACATAGAAATTATATATTGCTTTAATATTTTCATCTTCAAACATTTTGGGGCCTTCTTTTAGTACTGGCTTCATGTAGCAACAGATACTCCAAAAAGTAATAAAAGTAATATTTTAATGCACTGAGAATGTTATATTATTCATCAACTTCCATATACTATACATAATGCTCTAAAACCATCTGCATCCATGTATATGTACCTGTGTGTAAATGAACACACATAATCACCATTTTCTGATTGTTGCATGTGGGTTTATTGTTTTGCTATGCCTTTTCTGCAGTGTTGTCTGTGAAGGTTTAAATGAAATTTATAGCATGCATCATGTATTGTAAGTTTGTCTGTCATATAATAATCAGGATGCAAAAAACACCACGTAGTTAGACTGTATATTTAAACCTAGTAAGTAATCATATACAAAACAATGCAAAAATGTGAACATTGTATAGCAATTAATAACATCTCTGCCAGTGTAAATACGTTTTTTCCCCCATAAATCATTTTCAGCTTGTCAAAATGGATCTGTGCTGGCAAAGAAACAAGGGTAATGTTTCAATTTTCTCCATCTGGCAAGAAATTTTCTGTTAGGTTTCCTCCTTCCCTTTTCCAGTTACAGAATTTATATGAGCAACTACATATAGTGTGATTAAGAAAGGGCGCGGTGTGATGGGATAAAGAACAATGCTGAATATTAGACACTGACTCTGAATAACTGCCCTGAATTGTACATTCATGTCACACATGCATATAACAGAAAATATTTGGTTGTTGAAGCATAAAAATGATTCCCTTTGTAGCAAAACATTGCTCTCATTAAATAAAGCACAACTTTCTTTGAAAACACTTTCCCGTAAGGGCTTGAATATATTTTAACTTGTTTGGAATAATTTCTTATACTGATTGAGACTGTATTTAAAATTTGGAAAAATTTTATCATGTCATTGTAGAGATTCCAGTAGCATGTGTACACATAAATTCCAAATATGGATCTAGGAAAAAATTTACCCTTTTGTGACCCCAGATTTAAAACAAGACTCATAGAACAAGTATATACATGTGCATATATATATATATCTGCATGCGTATACTCACACACACATACACACACAGTGCTTGTAGAAGTCTGTAAATAGCAAAATGTTTATGTTTTTACCACAAAAATATCTATAATTTACTCTAATCATGAGGACGTGAATCCATGCACAAACATCCAAATCCACTTATTTTCACATACACTGATGGATAATTTCCAACTTTGTTTTCTTGTTTATACCAAACTGTTCTCAGAGCTCATACAGAAGGCTATCCTACCTACATACTCAGCTGTCTACAGTATGCATGACAGAATGTTTGATAAAATAATATACATTTGAACACGTGTGTGTGTGTCTTGTGAGAATCCAAGCCAATGAAACTGTGTTGGTGGCTGTTTGTGTAGGATCCCTTCCCAACTACCTCTGTAGTTGGAAGGGCACAGATAATCCAGAAGCATAGGAAACTCATTTCTGGTTTGGGGCTATATAGTAAGGTGCCTTGGGTAGCTCACTTTCTCCTGAATATTTCTTTGTTTTAAATTGTCAGAGTGCATGTTCTTACTAGAGAGATACAGAGAAACAGAGAGAGAGAAAGCACTCCCCAGTAAGGTGTGGTCATGTTGCAATCCCTTGTCCTCTATTTCTCACTGCTGTCTGTATTTTGGGCACAGGTGGTCATGCACCAAATGTGTTTTCAAGTCACTGGAGCTGGGACTTAAACCTAGGTTGCCATATGGGATTTGGCTCCCTTAGCTAGGCTATTGGACCTGGCCCCAATTTTTTAAAAAAATTGGTAGTAAATTGGATTAGTTCAATAATCGCCCCCTGGTAAGTCAGGGCAGCAGAGGGTAGAGAGTGTGCCGAATTACAGTTTAGATAATTCATGGGTAGATAATCAATTATTGTGGGTACAAAGCTGCAAATAAACTTGTACAAAAGTGAACTATCAGCATTTACCCCCAGGAGGGTGGAGATCAGAACAGCCTCTTTGGATCATACAACTAAACCAGCTCGTGTGTGTGTGTGTGTGTGTGTGTGTGTGTGACATTATCCATCATGCAGGTCATTGAAGAGATGGCTCCAGTGTGTTGATATTAATCACTGAGTGCCAGGGTGCTTCACTTGTCACTTACCCTTGTTGCGGATAGTTTTAACTGCACATATGGAACATTATTTGTCATGCACTCTTCTGAGACCCCGAGAATGTCAGGACACACCAGATGATTAAAGGATTGAGAAGCAACCTTCACTCTGAATATCTTTGTCTTAAATTGTCAGACCAGAACTTTAATGCAATTTGACAATTTAGTTTTCTTTCACTCAAGTTTTATGGGCCTATGCCAAAAATAATATGAATAAAAATTTACCTGAATAGTGGCTAGGTCCAAGGGACTTGAAATTAAAATATAATCAAATAAATAGTTTGTTCCTCTCCCCATCAATAACTTTCTTCCTTTTTTCACTTTTTTTTGTTCGTTTGTTTTCATCTGTAGGAGGATCCGTTTTTCAATCTAAGATTTTTATCATTTACTTTTATTTGGGACCAACTCTTCTGACTGAGAGAATTAGTCATACTTCTCACTGATCTTATTTAAATATGATTCCCTGCCTCCCCTGGTACATCAGTCTATAGTGTTTGAAGCACTACATAGATAGTTATGCAGGGTTCCTCACCCTAGGCAAGAAATGAATTCCTAGAGCTACCTCTAAATTCATTCTTTAGAATCAAGATATAATTTCTTGTTGACAACACAATAGAAAGCACATATTTTAAATATTTCTACAAAAAGAAAATTGCTTCCAAAAGTAATGTTGTACATAAAAATTGACCTAATGTTTTAATATTACTAAATTTAAGAAAAAGGAATAATATTGGTACTGTATTTAAACTAAACTGTACAAATATCAGAACTGCTTGTGCAGGAAGACTATGGATCCCTTGGTGTGGGACGATGATGGAGCACACTGGGAGATGGAGAAGTTGGACTTGAGTTAACTACCTCCCTCTGGGAAGAACTATTTTGCTGTTTTGGGCTATTATTCAGAGAGGAGCAAGGAAGGGAGAAGATACACTTGGTCTTCCTTAGAGCATCTCAGTAGTTTTCTGCCTTTCTTCCCTTTCCCAATGGCCAGACAACAACCACGTAAACTGTACATTTTTAAAAGGTTGGATTCCCTTTCATATCCTGAAAGGTTTTGACACACACTTACAAGGAGGCAGTGGATTGAGCCAAACAGATTCTCACTGTTCCTTTCAGCTCTTGAACACTGTTTGTTGATTCTTGCTCTTCCTTAGTCCATCTTTTGTATCTTTTAACAAGGAAAACTGATTTGTTTAAGTTTGTAAAGTCCTAATGAAAGGTTCTTCCTCCATCCCAGTCAACTGTCTGCTAAATTTTCGTTATCCTCAGATCCTCAATTATGCTTGAAGAGATGAACCAGCAGCTGATTTTCTTTGTGGTTGAAGAATACTGAATAAAAAAAAAAAGAAAAAAAAAAAGAAAGAAAGAAAAAAGAAAAAAAAAGAAAAATCCTCCCGTGTGCAGGCTCTTTTGGGTTTATAATTACTTCATTATACCCTTCTCCCATCTGAACAGTCTGGAGGTTATCATAAACGATGGACTAGTTTTTGCAGGCCCATAAATCCAAGAGAATTAAGATGTATTTTTCTATTTAAAAGAAGTAAAATCAAGTGAAAGATCCAGTTGTGAACAAGGAGAACATTTAATGAACTTGGGAATCAAAGCTTGCAGTGCCATTTCAACACATGGCTCTAGTATTTTTTGGAACAGTCTTGTCTAGGACTTTTTACAGAGGATGAGGACTGTGCTGAATTTTTATTAAATTTTAATATTCACTTGGAACAATTGAAAACAGGTCTAGTAAGATTTTAGCAATATGGGTTTCCCTTCTTTGACAAAATGTTATTTTGCTTTTGCATGTAATCATAGTCTAAAGATACACTTCTAGTTTCCCTAATCACCTAAGAGATTAAGATTACCTAAGGAGACATGATAAGATCACTCTGTTTTTACTCTCAGTAGTAGGAAAACAGATGCATGAAGTGCCTGTATTATTTTTCTGAAGTTGGATTTTGAGACTGTCCTAGAATAGCCTAACTAAAGGCAATAAAGCAGCATGTTTACAGGTCCAGACTCTCAAGTAAAACAGACTGAGGTTCTGACTTCAGCACTTAACTAACACCAAGCCTTAGTTTTCTCAACTATACCCTGGACAAATAACACTTTTTAAAAAATAGGATGCCTGTGTGCAGAAACAAAATACATGTCAAGTTCTTAGCGTAACAGTATAGAATCATTACGTATGGTTATATATGGTATGTAGCTGTATTTATTAATATAGTTTTTCCACTTAATGTTCTTTCATTTAAACTGTGCTGCCTAATTTACTAGACTTGATTGATCTATTGATAACATCTTTTCATTCTTAATAGTATTAATTAGAGTAGTAGAAGAAAAAAGAATGAAACTTAATTTCCCCTGGAGTCCTGAGGGATTTGTGCAGGTCAATTTATTAATGAAATGTGAAGAACATTTGGCAAACCCACCAAATGAGACAAAGCGTTGTAAAGAGCCTTTAGAAAGAATTGGTATCTAATGTTAATGTCTGTGGAATGGAACTGTCATGGGATAATGGCCTTTTGATGGTACAGAAAATGCCAAGGCAGAGATAAGACATTTATTTTGAAAGCACTAGACAATCACCTTTGGATAGTGTCCTTCCACCAGGTCTTTATTTCTAATAGACCAATAATTGATATGGATGTAATTATTTTTCTGATGTATTTGATATATTAGGCAATGGCCTTGCTCACTCGGTACAATCATTGAGTTGCTATACCTTCACTGGTCAGCAAGACAAACATTTTATTCTGTATTCTTGCCAATCAGAATTCTAAGTGTCTGTGATTTTTTTTTCGTTAAATATCAAGTGCAGCAGTTTCATGAATGAGAGGATTTGGGGCAAGCTGGAATCTCAAGCCTTGTGATTATTCTAGTGATATAACCATCAGCCTAGTAATTTTTTAAGTCTCCTGGAAGCAGAAATACTTTTTGTATGTGAGAGAGATGCAGTAAATATTTTCAGTGTAGAGAATCAGATTTGCCCAATGACTGATCTTTTCTGTAAACCTAAAGCACAAAAACTCAAAACTGTGCAAGTTTTTTGTAGAACTACTTCTGTTGTATAAAATGTTTGCTGCAGAATAGTAATATCAACTATGGAGTCAATTCTTTAAATCTCATGGAATGGGGCCTGGCAGTTAATGGTGCTGCTGTACTCCCATAGAGCCAACTGTGGTTCGAGTTCCAGACCTGCCGTCTTGCTTTCTTTCTCACTTTCCCTCTCTTTCTCTCTCTCACTTTGTTCCTTTCTCGTCAAATTAAAATAAATAAAGCTAAATAAAATAATTTAAAAAAATCTCATGGGATTAAAGTACTTATTATCCAGATAAAAACCATCATTTATTTATTTAATTTGTGTTTGTGTGCACATGCTAGTGCATGTGACAGTCAGATGCCCGGCGCCATAACTGGGTAGCTGGTTATTGTTTATCTTTACAGAGGGCAATGGAAGGCTAGTAGAATGTCTTTGGTTTGTTATTATTAATTTTGTTTAAAGGAAACATGAGACAAGGTGGATGGTTTGAATTTACTTTGTGTTTGCTATGAGTATGGTAATTTTAACCACATACTATCTTGAATGTACACATTTTAGCTTAATGGATTCTCAAGAGCCAAGTTATGGCCTTGCCACAATGAAGTTCATCACATAGTACTGTAGAATAGTAAACAAAAACCACCAGTCAACCAACCAAAAAAAGAAATCCTTTGACTTTCCTTTCTAGGCTTACCTATAAACTCCAGAAAAGCTTGAATGGTAAGAGAAAGATTTCATCTTTTGTCTCCTGTCCTGAACTTCTCTGATACATGTCTTGAATTTTTATTCAAATTACTTTGGGTTTTAATTTATTCAGTCAAATGTCAACCAAGTGTTGTTTATCCTGTGGATTACATTCATGCTCACTGCAGAATTCTCTAACATTTTGATTTCTAATTATTTTCTTGTTTATCCATGTGGTAGGATGTTTTGAATATTACCTTCTGACCACTGACCAGTTGGAATTATAATTTTCTCTCTTTCCTGAGCATCTGGCAGTAAAATTTGGCAAGTGTTTAGTCTTAGCACATTCAATAACTATATTGCGATAGCTTTTATTACGTATAGTGCTGTCTTCCTTAGTTATTTATCGTATTTCAAGAAGCCAGTGTATTTTGGCTATTGGAATTGGGCCTTGAGCTAACTGATGACGTGGTGGTTAAGTGGCTAGATCCCCACATGGCTGACTGTGGGGTTCAAGTCCTGGACCTAAAGCCTTGAAAATTAGGCTAGGTGTGTGCCCAAAATCCCAAAAGAAAGGAAATATGGAGGAGAAGGGATTACAACATGACCATTCCCCATTGTGGTGGGGTGCTTTCTCACCTCTTCTCCCTTCCAATGAGTGCACATGCCCTCTTTTAAATTAAATAAAGAAAAAAAAAGTTAGCCCTTGTACACAATGTGCCACTGCTGCTTTCTTAAGATTCCTGAACGTAAGGTTATGCCACAAGGTATTGAGGTACATCTCCAAAGAATTCCAAACTAACAATAATAGAGATAATCTAAGCTGTGAAGCTGGTTCAGTAACAGAGTTCCACTCTGATCTGCCTGCTCTATTCCACTGTCACTTACTCTATTTTAAAACTTGTTTCCTTCTATCTTTCTCTAGGTTCAATCCTCCTTCTACCTCCCCATATATTATTTTTGGAATTATGGACTAATACAGAACCTTCCTCTGTCTTTGAAAACCAGACTGATTTATAGTTGGAATGGGAAAAAAAGGAAGACTGGGACTGGAAAAATGACAGTGTAACAATTTGGAAAAGACATTCAAACAAAGAACAGGGCATTGAGGTTATATCACAGTAAAGAGATCAGGCAACATAGTCAGTGGCACGAAAGGTCATAGTCATTAAAAAAATAAAGATATTTGGCATGATTAAACACACAGTATAAAGAAACAAAGCAGAGAGATAAGGCTGGAAAACAAGATTGGGTCCAGATTATGAAGACCTTAAGTACCCTGGTAAGGAATCCAGTGTTAGCATCTGGTGAGAGAAAGTCACTGGGGGTTTCCCAATGAAGTGTAGAATATGACTCATTTATACTTTAAGAAGGGGTCTTTGGAAGCAGTGAGGAGAAAGAACTAGGTAAAGGAGAAGCCGAAACCATGGAGACCCACTTGAGAAAATGTTTTACAATGAGACGACAAAGTCCTAAAATAAAAGGACAGAAGAAACTGCAAGAGAGAACATGGTTTTAATGTTATAATTATCAGGATGTGGTGACTCATTAAGGATTGGAACAGAAGGACAGGGAGGAATTCAAGACAGTTCTGGTTAAATGGGCATATGATCTTTCTAGGACTATTGTAGCCAAATACTACCAATTGAGTGACTTAAAAAACCAGAAATTTATTTTCTTACAGTCTGGAGGCTAGATATCCAGAATCAAGGTGTGGACCGTGTTCTCTATGAAGGATTTCGAGAAGGATCTGTTTCAAATCTCTCTCTTAGTTTCTGATAATTTATTGGCTTGTGGTAGCATAATTCCAATTTTACATGATGTTCTCCCTGTGTGCATAGCTACCTCTTTATGTAGGATTTTAAAAATAAAGCTATCAATCTTCAGTGTAGGGTCTCACCTTCCTGTGTAATCTCATCTTAACTAATCATATCTAAACTGATCTTATTTCCAAATAAGTTCTCATCATGTGGTATTGAGGGTTAAGACTTGAACATAAGCATATTTAGGGGACAAAAATCAACCCATAATAATAGAGTCAGTAAATATTTTGACATAAAACCTTTCCTGAGTTTCCAGCCTTCCTATTTTGACCTAATTGTAGAATTTAAATTTAAGACTGCAACATCATCTCTTACCTGAATTTTCAGCCTGCCATCTTGCCCTACAGATTTCAGACTTGTTAGCACTCACACAGTAAGCTAATTCTTTAAAATTGCCTTCTCTCAGAAGATAGATGATAGAGGGACCAGCAGTTAGTGTAATGGCTATGTCGCTGGATTCCCACATAGTCGACCGTGGTTTGAGTCCCAGACCCGGTGTCTTACATGCAGGGCGCATGTGCGTGCGTGCCCAAGATCCCAAGAGGAGAATGAAGGAGAAGGGATTGCGGCGTGGCCATCCCCCCTGGGGGGTGATTTCTCGCTTTCTGTCTCTCTGTCTCTCTCTGTCTGTCTGGCGAGCGCACGCGCCCTATAGCAAAAACCTCTCCAAAAAAAAGAAAAAAAAAAGAAGATAGATGATAGGTAGGTAGATGACAGATAGATAGTAGATAGCTAGATAGCTAGATAGATGCCCACCTTAAGAATAATGGAGGATAGGTAAATTTCAAGGCAGACAAGATGTAGTGTTTGTGACGTAAGAATCCAGGTAGCACTATAAAAGGTGAGGACTTCCTCATACATATCTGCTTCTCTATCAGCTTGCTCCCTTCTTGGGAATATATAGTTATCAGTCTATCTAAATCCTCATTAACCTACCTATACAGTTATCTGTATATCTATCTATCTATCTCTCAATCATCTATCTATATCTGTCACCTCTCTATGTATTTATCTATTATCTATCTATCTATCATCTATCTATCTACCTACCTAATTAGTCAGGAAAATTCAGAAAAAAGAACCAACAGGATAGATAGAAAATTCTACTCTATCTCTGTCAGTCTGTCTGTCTACTTACTTGTCTATTCTGTTTCTCTGGAGGATCCTGACAATATTGTAGGTAAGGTTTATGGAGGGACTGGGATGAGTTGGAAAAGATAAAAAAGTAAGTTGAACTTGGGACCAGCAGGTGGCTTGATGGTTAAGGTGCTGGACACTCCCACATGGGCAACCACGGTTCGAGTCCCAGACCTGGTGGCTTCCTTTATCCCTTTCTCTCTCTCTCTCTCTGTGTGTGTCTCTCTCTGGTCAAATTAAAATAAATGAATGAATAAATAAAATGAAATAAATAATAATGAAAAAAAAAAGTAAGTTGAACTACTTGAGACCAGGGCAGGATTCAAACCACAGAAAGAAGTAAAAACAAACAAACTAACAAACAAAAAAGAAAGAAGAATAGGAAAATATTCCTTGTTTTCTGAAGTCTTAGGATGTGTCTATATGACTGCAATATTACTTCTATATCTATTTGCAATTTCATAACTAGTACTAGGCTCAACTAACACTTGCCTGTCACATTGAAAGATAGTGCTTTAATCTAATGGAAAATGTTAAGTTGAATAATATGAAATTACTGGCATTTGACAATATTTTTTTGCCAAGAAAATCAGTAATTTTGTACAGTTAATTGTAATATAAATTATTTACAAATGTAGAATCCACTCAGAAATGAAAGCTCTTTTCTTGACTATCCCAGGACCTAGTCTATGTATGAAAATTTGAGAGAGATAGCATCTGCATGTGGTTGAGTGTTAACTTTGTCCCATTCAGGCAGGAGCATTGAGGGAAAGTCACCAGAAGCACAGTTAAATATAGCCAGTTAAAGGCAAAAGTTAGTATTAAAGTTAAAAGCTATTAACAATAGCTAACAGTTGTCAAATGCAAATGCTGCAAAGACTCAGTGCTAGTCACCACACTTACATTATCCTATTGATTTCTCACACAACATTATAAGATAGGTTTTATTATAATTGCCATTTTACAGTTGAGGAAACTTAGGGCCAAGGAGTAGAAATGACTTGCCCAAAACATAGATCCAGGAACTAAGTCAAGGAGTATCTGGCTTAAAAGCTCACCCCCTAATATATTGTGCTATATTGTCTCCATTACAGTGTATATAGTCACCATGAACTGACTCAAACGGATTTGAAAGTCCGAAGTCTATGGATATGACTAAGGCAGGCAGAAAGAGCTAGATAGAGGAGGATCAGGTACCAGGAATATCAGACAAATTTTGCTAAATAATTTTGCTATGTTTTCTGCTATTTCTACTGACGTTTACCCTTCCTTTACCCATAATAAAATTTATCCTTCATTTATTTATTCAAAAATTTTATTAAACAGCATTATGTTTCAAGATTTGATCTAGATAGGTGGGAATTGTCTTTGAACAAGAAAGACAAGGATCTCTGATTTGAGATGCTTAAATCCTATTGGGTCTTGTCCGAAAAGACAAGACACATTTTTACATAGAAAAACAGAAAAAAATACATCATGACTTTTCTGCCAATACAATAGATAGGGAGGCAGAAAATAAATAATAAATATAACAAAATGAAATTGTGTCACATGTTGGTAAGGTGGATCAGGAGTACTGTGATCAAATGAGAGGTGGACAAGATTTGGTATGAAACAGCATGAGCAGAATTACCATTTCTGAGAAGTATAATTGAGCAAAGACTTGAAGGAAGTAAAGGGATTAATCAGATGGAAGAGCATTCTTAGCAAAATGAAGACACAAAGACAGAAATGTGCCTGGCATGTTTAAGTCCTGTGATGAGATCTAGCCTGTCCGAAGCTGAATGACTAAGGAGAACAGCCAGAGATGAGGATATATTGCTAGAAGGAGGCCGGATAGCATTGAGACTTGTAGGCATTGAAAAATTGTTGAATTAGGTCTGAAAAAGTATTCCGTTTTAGATGCTACAATTACCCTAGGCTATCTGTATGAGTTGACCTGGCATAGGCCAAGTTACAGCAAAGACTAGTTCTATCTTGCACTTTTAAAAACTGTGATGGTTGATGGCTTGTTCCTGATTCTCACCTTTAATTAGATCCTGGAGAATAACTATTATTGATAGAAAGCTGTCAATTGGTTTTTAAGGCTCATCATGTGGGTTGAAAAACATTTGAGTGATTGCTATGGAAAACAAAAATAAAAACAAAAACAAAACAACCCCAAAACAAACAAAAAAATTACCTTTCTCTAGGTATAGAGTGCAATTGGATTTGGAGAATTGATTAAAAATTTGTTGTGGCGGGACCAGCAGATGGCGTAATGGTTACGTCGCTGGACTCCCTGGTAGTTGACTGCAGTTTGCATCTCAAACCTGGAGACTTGAAACTCATGCTGGGTGCATGTGCGTTATGTGCCCCAGATTCTGAGAGGAGAATGGAAGAGAAGGGATTACAGAGTGACTCCCCCCCCACCGAGGGTGGGGGAGCATGATTTCTTGCTTTCTGTCTTTGTATGTCTCTCCTGCTAGTGCAGTCACTCTATAGCAAACATCTCTCTTAAAAAAAAAAAAAAAGGAAAAAAAATTATTGTGAGCCTGAGGCTTATTTGAAGCATATGAACCTTACACTATTAATTCTCAAATTTGTAAATTCTAGCTAAAGAAAAGGATATATATGGAGACCAGTAGATAGCGTAATGGCTTTGTTGCTGGACTCCCATGTAGTCGACTGTGGTTTGAGTCCCTGACCTGGTGACTTAAACTCATGCCGGGTGCATGTGCGTGCATGCCAGAGACCATGAGAGGAGAATGGAGACGGGATTGTGGTGTGGCCATCCCCCCCTAGGGGGTGATTTCTCACTTTCTGTCTCTGTCTTTCTGGAGAGTGCATGCACCCTATAGCAAAAACCTCTCAAAAAAAAAAAAAAGTATATATGAATATCTGTCACAGTGGTTGGTCATAAGATCCAATTAAGCACAAAATCCAAGAATATCACTATGGCCTGTAAGGGTCTACTTACTTCTCCCTTCTTGTTTTGTCTCTCCCTCCCTCATGCTGGTCCCCCTGCTGTCCCTAGAGTTCATGCCACTTGCCCTTTGGACGGATCCTCTTCACTGACTTTGCTGCAGTTCATGCAGGTTTCTTTCACTTCGTTATTATCTTTGGTCTCTATGTCCAGTCTGTCTAAAATAATATCTCCCAACACTTTCTGTTCCTTTTCCCTGCTGTATTTTCTTTATAGCATTTATTACTAATAAACATTGTTAAGTAGGCATTTGTTTCTTTGTTTATTGCCTCTTTCTCCACTAGAATGTAAGCTCTCTGAGAGTTGCAACTTGTATTTTTTACTGCTGCATCCCCAACACTTAGTACCATGCCTGAGACATTGTAGGAGTTAAAAATGTTTTATGAATAAACGAATGAATGGATAAATAAATGCTTATGGTCATTTGATTTCTCAAAACAAACCTCTCATCTGAAGGGAGATGAATTAATTCTATTCTCACAGAGGTGGATGAGGATAACCAACTTATTGATAGATGAGTTTGAGCATAAGAAATTTCAGAAAACCTGAAGAAAAATGCTTTTGGTTCCAATTCCCTCTATACTTTTCATACTTATCTCTGCTACTCTTTCATATTTTATTTATTTATTCAATACACGTTCAGTAAATGTATATTGAGCATCAGTTCTTTTCCTAATCTAGTCAAGAAAAATGCTTCACTTTTTTCTAATATTGCATTTGGTGGAAATAGTGACATGAATCAGACAGTTTGCCTTTCAAGGAGCAAAAACCCATTGACTGTTGTTTCAAACTTTCCAGAGCCCCAAAGGAAACAAACAGGCTCTGTCTGCCTTAGTTACTATCCAATTTGTAGCCATGGAATCTATTGGTTTTCACATTTCCATATTTTTGAGGCACATTAACAACCACAAGGAAAAATATTAAATGTGAAAATGGTTAGGTATGTGTCAATAGCAAGTCTGCTTAGGAAATGCTTCCTGCCACACTGATTCGCAGAGTGCTGACTTACATGATTTCATAAACTCGGTTACCTGCTCGCAAAGTTATCTAGTGCTTAAAATGTAATAAGAGTTAGAGGCCTTTTTCTTTGTTTTTGCTGTGAAAAACTGTGTTTCCTTTAGAGGAGCTCACAATTTATATACTGAAAATATATAAAAGAATTATGTGTCAACAAAATGGTGTTTAAGGTTTTAAATCATCCTAACAGTCAGCCCTGAGACTTCCTCACTAGACATCTCAGAGACTTTATGAAAGTTTTATTCTACAATTCCCTGCTTGCCTTTACTCTTAGCTGCTTCTTCCAGCTATTCATATAGTTTGAAAAATAGAGTTTATATGCTTTAAGTTGCAAGGCATTTAGAATTTTCATAATCTCTTTATTGTGGCTGAAGCAGTCAAAAAAATGAAGTCTACTGTTGATAATATTTCACTGTGCCTTTACTAGATTAACTGGGGCAAGAAGCTACTAGAACTCATGGCATTTTTTTCATACTCCATTTTTAGGAAGCCTTTATTATGAGTAAGGTGCAGGATAATTAAATTAGTTTCAAAATACTTGGTGAGGATCAGGAAGCGGGGTGATAATGAAGCTTTATAAAGCATAGATGCTGAAAATAAGTTCAGAGAGCAAGAATGATATATTTGTTTATTTTGCATCTTTTGTTGCATGAAGCAAGGTGCTATGTGCATAGTAGATGATCATTAGGTCCTTGTTCAATTAATTTACAATTGCATGATAGGACACGGTACATAGTATCAAGGTCAGGTCCCATTTTTTTATAAGGTAGTGTAGAAAAATGTCCCTTTCTTAATTATCAGTTAAGAATGAGATATCTGTAAGTAATTGATGGGGCAAATGAACTTTCTTATTGTTTGGTATAAATTCTCTTTACATAAGCTTCCTGGCAGCAGATTCCAATCATCTGTTCCCAGTGACCCTCTTCCTGTTTAATTTCTCATTCATGGATTTCAGTATCTATTCTATTCAGTGTTTACTATGTTCCACTTACTGTTTCTGTTTTTTTTTTTTTTTTTTTTTGCCCTTAAAAAGCTTTTAGTCTAGTGATAAAGACTACTGATGAAAGAGGAAATTCAATTCTATTTTGATTTCTCTCTTTTATTTACTAAAACAAAGACTCAGCTCATACTTTCTCATGTGTTAGAGAGATTATTATCGATTAAAATAGGAAGATAAGGCCACAAAACCTCAGGGGGAAACCGAACCTTCTAACTTCAGGAAGGGAAGGAGTGTACACATGACCAACGTGAGTTTAAGCCACCAGATCCAGGACTCAAATCATGGTTGACTATCTGTGAGTCCAGTATAGGGTGGTTCTGGGTCCTGGTGGTCCTGGGGATTCAGTTTGTAGTTTCAGAGGAAGAGTTCGTGAGACTTGACTATTGCTCTCTTCACTTCTCTGTCTCATAACGTCTCCTTACTTTTAGTTTCTGCTCTCTTAACACTTTGCCTTTTGAGGGACCAGTCATAACTTTCCTTTGCAAATTAGGCTTTGGGAATTTGCCCCTGCTTTTAACTTTGTCTGTGTTTTGTGGTTTGAAATACTTAGGAAGATGATCAAGTTAGTCAGCTCATGTTCTTTAAAGCAATCATGACTGCCTTTAGACATCTTGTGCTTACCCTAATTCAATCAACTGGAGAAGAGGGAAAAGTCACATTATAAAAATAGGTCAAAGTACTCTTTGTTCATCTGAGTTTACAAAAGGAGACATGGGTACTATTTATTTTTCTTGTTCAAACTCAGTCTTATAAGTGCTAGGATGTGGTGGTGCACAAAATTCTCCAAGAACATGAAGTTGGAACATTTGGTTGAGTCTGTGTGTAGTCAGAGCAGATGCTTTGGAGACGACACCTAAGAGTGAGTTGGAAGAAGCTAGGTGAAGACGTGGGGAGCTACATTAGGCACAGAAAATAGCATAAATGAAAAATAAGGGCAAGAAAAATATGTTTTAAGAACTGAACCACATATAGTTTAATAAATATTCCTGAAATTTGACTTGTTCAGTCTAGTGTGGTGGGAGGTACGAATAGAGCAGGCAGAATCCGTGTCAGAATGCATAGTGAAAGTAATGGGAAACCATGCCATTGTACAGCACAGCGACTAGGTTACTTTTACATTTTAGATGCATCTTTTTAGGGGCAGATGGCAGATGAACGTGAACATGGCAAGACTAGAGGCAAGATACAAGGTAGGAGGCTGGTTCAGGTTAGAGACTGAGAGGATCCCAACTGCAGAGAAAAGATAGGATCAGAGAGGAAAATAAAGCAATATTTCTCAGGTAGAATCAACTATACTAGGTAACTCACTACGATGTAAAGGGTGAAGGAAAAGGAAAAATCTGGGTTTTGGTTTGACAGGTAGATGGGCAGTGGCATTAGCTGAAATGTGAAGGAAACTAAGGTGAGTGAACCTGGCAGAGAGTTGTTGAGAAGGACTTGGGACAGACAGAGATGTTAAGTTGAAAAGTGCCTGGGAACTAGGTATGGAGAATAAGAGACTCAAAGGAAGAGGAAAAGAGATGGCATTTTTTTTTTTAGAGGTTTTTTTTTTTTTTTTTTTTTTCCCATTGTAGTCAGAGCAGATGCTTTGGAGACGACACCTAAGAGTGAGTTGGAAGAAGCTAGGTGAAGACGTGGGGAGCTACATTAGGCACAGAAAATAGCATAAATGAAAAATAAGGGCAAGAAAAATATGTTTTAAGAACTGAACCACATATAGTTTAATAAATATTCCTGAAATTTGACTTGTTCAGTCTAGTGTGGTGGGAGGTACGAATAGAGCAGGCAGAATCCGTGTCAGAATGCATAGTGAAAGTAATGGGAAACCATGCCATTGTACAGCACAGCGACTAGGTTACTTTTACATTTTAGATGCATCTTTTTAGGGGCAGATGGCAGATGAACGTGAACATGGCAAGACTAGAGGCAAGATACAAGGTAGGAGGCTGGTTCAGGTTAGAGACTGAGAGGATCCCAACTGCAGAGAAAAGATAGGATCAGAGAGGAAAATAAAGCAATATTTCTCAGGTAGAATCAACTATACTAGGTAACTCACTACGATGTAAAGGGTGAAGGAAAAGGAAAAATCTGGGTTTTGGTTTGACAGGTAGATGGGCAGTGGCATTAGCTGAAATGTGAAGGAAACTAAGGTGAGTGAACCTGGCAGAGAGTTGTTGAGAAGGACTTGGGACAGACAGAGATGTTAAGTTGAAAAGTGCCTGGGAACTAGGTATGGAGAATAAGAGACTCAAAGGAAGAGGAAAAGAGATGGCATTTTTTTTTTTAGAGGTTTTTTTTTTTTTTTTTTCGCCATGAGGCATGGGC